>NC_044032.1:329388402-329695501 GCF_901765095.1 Microcaecilia unicolor
ATCTAGTGGACTCTGAGCCTGCAGATTAGTTAAACTACCTCAGGTTGATGCAGTGGTATCAGCTGTGACAAAGAAAACTGCTGTACCAGTGGAATGTGGTGCTGCATTGAAGGACCCTCAGGATCATAAAATGGAATTTTTTGTAAAGCAATACTTTGTAATATCTGTTCTAGGATTACAGACAGCAATGTGTAGAGGTTATCTAGATTGTGCTTGTTTGAGGTGGGCTGAGCAGCTGGTACAGAATTTGGAATATGCCTCACCTGAAGATCTTTCACCTCCAACCTTTGTGGCTTTGGGCACTTCCTATTTGGCATACACTCTGTATGACTTAATTAGGGCCTCAGCCAAGAACATGGTATTTCTGGTTGTGGCTCGCTGTTGTCTGTGGCTCTGGAATTGGTCAGCAGATGTTGCATCTAAGGCTAGACTTAGTAAATTGCCTTTTTTTTTTACTTTTTAGAAGTCTTTATTGAACATTAATAATACAGAACAAAAAGTACTCAGCACAATTCAGCACAGAATGGAACAGTTATCCTAACTCTAACACAGAGTACCTTCCTAAACAAGTATTTTGAGTAATTATCCATGCTAATTATATTTTTTAAGTCACTTCAAAACTTTTTAAATTTTTAATTGTTAAACTTCCAACACAAGGTACCTAACCCCACATCCTACAGTTCCCTCCCTTCTAAACCCAAAGCCATCCCTCCCTTAACCCCCCCCCCCCCTAACCTTATACCTTTCATCCAACACACACATTCAAAAATGGTTTCCAAGCCTTTTCCCACACTGGCACTGATTTGTTTTTAATGGCTGTCAGTCTATCCATCTCACAGATATACCGCACCTTTGTAATCCAGTTCACCAGTGAGGGGACCCGCACCGCTTTCCACTGCTGAGCCAAGTTAATGCGGGCAGCATGTAGCGACCCTCTCACCAGGGCCCATTGGCTAGCTGTAAGATCCTCCGGTCTCCGGCCCAGAATGAAAATCAGAGGATGCCACTGCACAGATCTCCCCGTCCAGGCCTGAAGCCGTGCATGCACACTTTTCCAGTATGCCTGCGCCTTGAGACATGTCCACTAAATGTGCCCCATTGTTCCCATTCCCCCACAATTTCTCCAGCAATCTTTCGCCACATTAGCATACATGTGGTGTAATCTTATCAGCGTAAGGTACCATCTATAAAATATCTTGAGTGCATTTCCCTTCATGGCTACAACCCAAGAGGATTTCAAAATCGTCCTCTCCAGCCTCCGCCATTCTACTTCTGACAATGTGAAATTTAATTCCTGTTCCCACCGCTTCCAGTGCAAAGTGTATGGCTTAAGACGGGCGGCCAGAAATTCATATAAATAGGTGAACATGCCTCGTGTAGACCTTGTGTCTACACACACCTCTTCTAGGGGGTGAATCTCTCTTTTCATACATTCTACATAAGTTGGTCCCTGCAGGAAATGTTGTATTTGTGCATATGCATACCTGTCCTCAGTCCTAAGGCCATAGTCCTCTATTAATCTGTCAAATGGTATCATGTCTGTTCCCACATGCAGCTGCCCACACATATCTAGCCCCACTTCAGCCCACCTGCAAAATGTGGTATTCCCCACTCCCGGACCAAACCTCGGGTTATCCACTATGGGCGCCAATCCGGACACAAGGGGCTGACATATGGTCCCAGTAGTGGAATGTAACCTGCACCGCAGGAGGGAATTTGTCTATCTGTTCTGTATATTTGCTCGGTAACCACATCAAGTGTCCTAGTGGACGAGACCCAACCATAGCTTGTTCAATGTGCACCCATGTTTTATGGTCTTCCTTCCGGAACCATTCCACTGCTGCTCTCGACTGTGCAGCACAATAGTACCAATACAAGTTGGGGACCCCCAAGCCTCCCTCCCTCCTGCTTTTGTATAGTACCGTTCACGGTAAACGCGGTCTTTTGTTATTCCAGATAAAACGGATAAGACTGTTCTGCAGTCTCGACAAAAAGGCTCTAGGCAATCGCAATGGAAGTACCTGGAATAGGTATAGAAGCCGAGGCAAAATATTCATCTTGACAGCTGCGACCCGTCCCATCCAGGATAGCCCCATTGGCATCCATCTCTCCAGGCCTCGCCGTATAGCCTTTTGAAGACCCGGGTAATTAACTGCAAAAACTTCTGACCAGTCTTTAGGAATCTGTACCCCCAAATATTTTAATTCCCTCTCCTCCCATTTAAATGGTGCATTCGGCACCTAACTCTTACCGTTCAGTAAATCCAGACTGCCCCATTTTGACCGCCCCTATCAGACTGACCATTCATTAGTCTCTTAGATTGTAAGCTCTTTGAGCAGGGACCGTCCCTCTATGTTAAATTGTACAGCGCTGCGTAACTCTAGTAGCGCTTTAGAAATGTTAAGTAGTAGTAGTAAATGCAAAGGATGTTTTTAAATTGTCCATAAGACCCCCTGGGACTCCAATAGCTAATCCAACTGACTTACTCGCATTGAGTTTATATCCTGACACTCTAGTGTATCCCTCAATCTCCCGCATCACATTAGGCAAGGATATCAACGGCTTGGTCAACGACAACAGGACATGATCCGCGAACAATACGATTTTATGTTCTTGTCCACCCACCTTGACCCCTGTAATGTCGACATTCTCCCGAATGGCCTCCGCCAAGGGTTCTATTGCTAAGGCGAACAAGAGGAGGGACAATGGGCACCCCTGCCTCGTACCTCGTCCCAGCTTAAATGTCCCCGAGATCCCTCCATTGACTCTCACACAGGCACTCGGGGATGAGTAGAACGCTCGAATCCACGACCTATAAAACTGTCCAATCACCACTCTCTGTAAGACCTTATCCAGATATCCCCAGTGAACCCGGTCGAAGGCCTTTTCTGCGTCTAGACCCAACAACACCATCGGGCTGGCCTTCTTTCTTGCCTGAAACACTAGATCCAGCGTTCTTCCTAAATTGTCTCCTGCCTGTCTTCTAGCCACAAATCCAACCTGATCCGGGTGTATCAAATGTGGGAGCACTTTTCCCAGACGATTCGCCAATACCTTTGCCAAAATTTTTACATCAGCATTAAGTATTGAGATTCGTCTGTTCGCTGCACAGTCAGTGCTATCTTTACAGGGTTTCGGTATGACTGCTACCCATGCCTCCATCATGGTCTTTGGTAGAGGAGCTCCCTCTCTCACCGAGTTAATGACCAGCGTTAGATAAGGGGCCAGTATCCCCCCGAACGTTTTAAAAAATTCGTTAGTGAAGCCATCCAGGCCTGGCACTTTCCCTGTTGGCAAAGTTTTAATAACCTGAGTCACTTCGTCTACCTGCACCGGGGCTTCCAGATCCCTCTTTTGCTATTCCGTCAAAACTGACAGCCCTCTTTGCTGCAAATATCTGTCAATCTCCCGTGTCTGTACAGCAGCATCCTCCGAGTACAAGGCTTCATAGTACTGTGCGAATTTTTCCCTAATCTGTGTTGAGGAGTGCAGCATAGTCCCCTTGTCACCCTTCACTCTCAAAATGTGCCTGTCTGCTCTCATCTTTCGTAATTTGTTAGCCAATAACCTTCCAGGTTTATTTGTGGACTCATAGTATACCTGTTTCAAACGTGCATGCACGAATTTCAAGCTCTCTTCATGCATATCTGCTATCTCCAGCCTCACCTCTTGAAGCTTTCGGTAGTCAGACACCGAACCTGTGGTCCTGTATCTGGCCTCCAAGGCTCCCAATCGCTCCATGCATTTAGCCATCCTTTCCTTATGTATTCTATTCCTCTGGCTAGCACATTTAATAAAATAACCTCTTGAGACCGCCTTAAAGGCATCCCACACTCTGTCGACTAGGCCCTGAGTCCATATCTAGCTCAAAGTATCCTTGTAGTATTGACATAAATTTAGCTACAATAGTTGGGTCTTGCAATAAACAATTATTTAGAGTCCATCTCTTATCTCTTACTTCCTCTCTCAAAGAGGGGAGGACAATCCACGTCGGAGCATGGTCCGAGATAGTAATTTGACCTATATGATGTTATGATTCTGCCGGTTTGGCTGAGGGGGAGGGGGAGACGTCTCTTCTGATTGGCTGCCAGGGGTGTGCTGACGTCAGGGGATAGTACTTTAGCCTGCAGCTGAAGAGTTTCTCTGCTTTTGCGTTACTTACTTGGTGGTAACAGGAAAGCCTGATAGTTTTCTCTCAGAACGTGCTCTAGGTTCTGACAGGGATCTGTGTTGTATTAGAATATTCTTTTCCTTCCCTCTGGGTTAGCTGCTGCTGTGTGTGTGTGCGTAGCTCTGTAATGAGGGTCAGCTGCTCGTTTGTTTAGTGGGGGCTGGGCATTGCTCAGCCTCCGAGGGGGGGGCTCTGGGCTGAGTGAGAGCGTTCTCCTTTGTTTGTTTGTTTTAAGGATTTCTCTTCCCAGTGTCCCGGCCTGCTGGCTCAGTGAGTTTAACCCTTTGTGTACTGTGTGTATTGTATTCCTGCCTCTGCCAGTGTGTTTGTTGGATGGGCCCCCGCTCCCTCTCGGGAGGGGAAGCGTTCTCTCTGATTGTTTGTTGATTTATGGCACTCTCTGCTGGCTCTACAAGCTTAACCCTTTGTGTTCTGTGTGCCTCTGTCTACAGTGGGTTTGAGGCAAAGGCTTTCTGCCTTCCTTTTGTGTCTGGTTCCTCTGGCTTCTGCCTGGGGCTCCTACCCTGGTGGGGGGGGGGTGGCTGTGTTAGTTCCCCTGTCCCGCTCTGGTCCTTTGTTTCCTCTCTCTGCCCTATTGCTGGTGTTCAGCGCGTGTCTGGCAACTTGGGGCCCTCTGGGTTCTTTCACCCCTCCCTGTGTGTGATTGGGTTCCAGTTCAGCCGTGAGGCTCGCACGAGTGGCTCTGTGTGCGTGGGTTCTGGTTCGGCCGCGAGGCCCGCCTGTATGCCTATTTCCCTTCTTCCTGAGGGACTGTGGGGAGGGGTAGCTTAGGGGGTATTGTGTAGCTGGGGTGTGCGGTGGTGGGTCGGTCTCCCCTTGGCCTGGGTCGGCGCCCTGCTGGCCTCGGCCAGGGCCCAAGGGCTCACGACCAACCCAACGGATTACATATGAGCTCCTCCTCCCCCCTCCGAGAGAGTCTTGTCAACAAACAGATAATCCAACCTGGAATAAGAGAGGTGCACATGAGAATAATAAGTATAGTCCCTCCTTCTAGGATGCCCCACTCTCCACCCGTCGCATAGCTCCATCTCATCTACAAAATTTTTCAAGGACCGAGATATTTTATAGTCCATTGGAGCTGGAGGAGCTGGCCGGTCTAATCCGGGCTGCATAGTGGCGTTAAAGTCTCCAGCCACTAATAGCTTCCCTCTGGCAAAAGCCTGTAGCTCTCTCTGGAGTCGCCCAAAAAAGCGCTCCTGTCGCTCATTGGGAGCATACACATTCACCAGAGTATATTCCTCCTGCTCCAAAAGGACATGCAAAAATAGATAGCGTCCCTCCGCGTCCCTTCTCACATGTAATATCTGGACCTGTACATCCCTGTGAAACCTGATAGCCACCTCTCTCTTTTTAGCTCCTTTCGCATCCGAAGCCAAATACACTGTCGGATATTGCCTAAAAGAGAGGTATTTCTCATGTGTTTTTTGGAAATGGGTTTCTTGCAAGAATACCACGTGTGGATGCATCATACGCAGTTCCCTCCCCAAGGCATGCCGTTTATATGGGGAGTTCAAGCCTTTTACATTATAAGTAAGAAATTTATAGTCAGCCATTCAACTCTTTTAATAAATAGCACCTTATTGATGAAAGGTTTGTGTTGTTCCCATAGTCCCTTTTCTCTTGCCTTCCCCTCTCCCCCCTCCCCACTACTCTATCTATTCCCTTAACCTTACCCCTATCTCCCCTTCTACCTGCTCCCCTCCTCCCCAGTCCCCATTCCCACCCTCTATCATCTACCCACCAACTAGTGCTATCCAGCACCACTTGGGATCCAAGAGAAAGCTAACCCCCAGCTACCGAACCAAGATTGAAGTAGGATTACTGAAAACCCCCCTGATCTTCCCACCTAATCCCCTCCCCCCGCCTCACTCCCCCCAAATTACACCATCGTTCAATTAACTGCGAACCTCCCCCCACTCCAGTTCCAACCCTTTTTTATCCTCTCTCTTAGTTCTTACTCCCCACCAAACTTTTCAAATAAGCAAAGACCAAGGTAATTTAACCAGTCCAGGTTTTAGTCTGTCATGTCTGTTTCACACTCCTCTTGCCTGCTTTTTCCACCCGTTTCCACTTCTGCATCCGGATCTTTGTAGCGGACGCCATTCCCACAGGCACGGTCTCTGTTGGGGCCAGTCCCCCCTCATACAACGATTTCCACGCCATCTCCACCTTTCTGCATCTGATTTGTTCACCTTTAAGTTCAAAACACAGAGCGACGGGAAATTCCATCTGTATGCTATTTTTTCCTTAATCAGGATCTCTATAGCCGGTTTCATTGCTCTTCTCTGAGATAGAGTAAATATAGATAAGTCCTGATAGATCCATACTCGTGCCCCATTAAACTCCAATGTGGGGTTCTGGCGTGCCTTCTGCCATATCTGCTCTTTACTGACATAGGAGGTGAATCTGACCACTATGTCACGTGGTCTGTTTTCTCTGACTTTACCCAGCGCTCTGTGGGCTCTATCTATGCCCATTGCTGAAGCATCAAAGTTCTCTCCCATCAATTGCACACATATAGTTCTCACCACTGTCTGGACTTCCTCCGTGCCCCCACTCTCCGGGACATCGCAGAATCTGAGATTTTGTCTTCGCCCTCGATTTTCAATATCGTCAATCTGGAACTGCAGCTCCTCCGCCCTCTCATCGAGTTTGTTCAATCTCCTCTCCACCACTTCATTTTTTTCCTCCTGTTCATCCGCTTTTTCCTCCAGCGCTTCCACCCTGCCCCCCAGCTCCCTCAAGTCCACATTCAGTGCGTCAACGTGCTCTAGGATTTCATCTTTGGAAGCCCGAATTTCAGCACGGATTACCTCAATACATTTTGTCAGTTCAGCTGGAAGGGCTGGTGTTGGGGCAGGGTCGCCACCCCCATCGCGGGAACAGGTCGCATCCAACTCCGATGTCAATGAACCTCGTGGCTTAGGAGAGGCTGGCTGTGACAGGCCCCGTGCCAGCTGCCGTGTGGATAACCGATCATTATCCCGTGAGGGAACAGAACTTTTTTTGCTCATGTTGGCGAGTAAGTATTCGCCTTCACGATACTGCCGTTTCCAGCGGGAAGAGAGTTTATTACCGCATTTGTTGCCTTTAAACCAGTGGGGGATAGCGGAGCAAGAGGATCAGGCGTCCATTCGGCTTCATGACGTCACTTCCTCTATATCAGTAAATTGCCTTTTAAAGGCAGTTTACTGTTTGGTGAAGATTTAGTGAAGTTAATCAAGACTCAGAGTCTAAGGTGCCTAGGTTACTGAAAGATCTGCCTAAGTCCTCTAGAGGGTGCTTCTACAGAGGACTATTTTACAGAGGCTAGAAGATAAGAGACTGGGCAAGAGTATGTTCCTCTCAGAGGGTGAGATTTCCCTTCAGAGGGCAGTCTTTAAGTTAGTCACACATCAGAAATCTGACTCAACTCCATGAACTGACTGTGTGGTACTACTTACAGGTGTTGGGATCAATGGTGGTGATCCTGGATTTAGTGCTGTGGGCCAGGATGCTCATGCTTCCCTTGCAAAGATCTCTTCTCTCTCAGTGGTCTCCTCAGTCACAGGATTACGACTGGATGTTACCGTTGACTCAGGAAACCAAGAAAAGTATTGATTGGTGGTTGAAGAGTGACATGCTCTTCAAAGGAAAGAGTCTGGTAATGCCGGACTGGATTTCAGGAACAACAGATGTAAGCCATACAGTAGACTGAGATATGAGCTATTCGTCTAGCTCTCAAAGAGTTCTATCATATAGTATATTGCAGAGTAGTCAGAATTCTTTCAGACAATGTGACAGTAGTGGCATATATAAACAAACAGGAGGAACAGGAAGTCATCAAGTTGCAGAAGAGGTGAAACTATTGATGGGAATGAACAGGCAAGAATCTGGAAGACATTTCAGGAGCTCATGTAGCAGGAATCCAAAATGTACTTGCAGACTTCCTCAGCAGAAATGCAGTGGATCTGAGAGACTAGAGTCTCATGGAGGAGGCCCTTTCCCAAATAGCACATCGCTGGGGCCTGCTGGTCCTAGATCTGATGATAACATCAAAGAATGCGAGGGTACAAGCTGCCCTCAGTTGCAGAAAAGGTCCAAAGTGGTCAGGGATAAATGCTTTGATTCAGCCTTGGCCATGAGCAGGTCTTCTGTATATCTTTCCTCATGGCCCTTGATTGTCAGGGTCTTACAGCGCATACAAACGCTTGCAGAATTGGTAGAAATGGCTCTAAACTGACCCTGGAGTCATTGGTATGGAGATCTGGTGAGGATGAAGATGGAGGAGATTCTGATATTCTCCAAAAGGATTCAACATCTTAGTAAAAGATTATGCAGGATGCGTCTCCATTGTGTCTTATGGCTTGGCTTTTGAAAGGGTGTGGTTAATAACCCTTTAGTGTCCAATGTTCCCATCAATCTGTTCCCATATGGCTTATTACGGGAACATTGGACACTAAAGGGTTAGAAAGATTACTCAGGAAGAGTGATCTTGTTCATTTTATCTTCCAGAAAGTAGTCTACTTCTTTGGCGCAAATTAGGATATGGAGGATCTTTTAAAGCTTGGTGTTCAGAAAAGGGCCTAATTCCTTTCTGGTTGTCCATTTCTCACATTTTGGTTTTCTTGCAGAATGGACTGGATAAGGGATGAGCTTTTTCTTCCCTGAAGGTACAGATGGCAGCATTTGCTTGTTTCATATGACTTATGTATTTGATCTTGTGTGAATGTTCTGTCCTATCATTTATGGAGTTCTTTTCTATTTTATTATGTTTTGAATTTTATTGTAAACTGCTGCAAACTTTTCTAGAAGTGGCGGTATATAAATGTTTTAGTAAACATAGCACCAAGTAAGAGTGGTGTGGTTCATTTTTTCAGGGCAGTAAAATTGGTTAATCCTTCTTGTCATCCAGTCTTTGTCCTTGGGATTTGAACCTAGTCTTGTCTGTCCCCATTCTAGCAACTTTTAAACCTCTAAGGCAGTGGCATAGCCAGACCTGACATTTTGGGTGGGCACTATGTATATATAGATGTGACTAGTTTCTTTTGGGATCCTAAATAATTTTTAATAAACAGCTGTCCTACAGCAACATAAACCACATACATATTCGGAACCTATGTTGCAAACCTTAAAACCACCATACCGAGAAAAAAAAACACTCAGGACCTATAGAGCAGTTCTACCTTATCATAAGTAGTAATTTCTACGAGTCACAAAAGGAAAAGAAAAGCATCTTAAACACTACAGTGAGCACTAGAACATCAATTCACCTATTGTAAAACGAAACCAGACAGAATAGTACAGATCGTCAATCCTGCTCAGTCAATGCCAACTGAAAGCCATGTCTTTTTCACAAACACAGATACACCCTAATCCACTATAAAATAAGTAATCATAAACTTTCTATTTAGACAAAAATTAAACTGAACACCCAAGATGCCAGACTCTGCATACAATTCAACACCACAGAAAATGTGCCCTAGTAGTGTGCAAAATATAAAGACAGCAGATGTAAATTTGAAAAAACTAACAAATACCAATCACCACTTTATTGTTACGTTCCTCACCTGGTTCCAGGCCTGCGCGGCTGATTTGCCGGCGAGGCGTGGTCCGGCAGAGATAGCTGGCTATTTTGAATGTGGTTTCTCCAGGATGGGTCTGTTTCTGTTTCCCATTTCTGGCAGCCGTCATCTTGGTTGGATCAATGTCCGCAGCCATCTTGGATAGCTCAGGAGTCAGCTATCTTGGATAGATCTTATCCTAGGAAGCCATCTTGGTGTTGATTAGTTTTTTTTTTTTTTTTGTTACATTTGTACCCCGCGCTTTCCCACTCATGGCAGGCTCAATGCGGCTTACATGGGGCAATGGAGGGTTAAGTGACTTGCCCAGAGTCACAAGGAGCTGCCTGTGCCGGGAATCGAACTCAGTTCCTCAGTTCCCCAGGACCAAAGTCCACCACCCTAACCACTAGGCCACTCGTAGGCATCTCTGCTGATGGGGGCAGCCATCTTGAATCAGCTGCACATGTTTGAGATTGATTCCAACTCTATTTAAAGCCCTACCTTCAGATGGCGAGTACCGATGTGGATCAACGCCCTACCGGAAGTGTATCGGGTGAGATTCACGGTGAGGGTCGGGAAGTCCCACAGAAGACGCTGGGAGCAGAGGTCGTAGGAACCTCAAAGAGAACGCAGGAGGTAAATCTT
The DNA here is from genome assembly GCF_901765095.1 of Microcaecilia unicolor. Classification (NCBI taxonomy): domain Eukaryota; kingdom Metazoa; phylum Chordata; class Amphibia; order Gymnophiona; family Siphonopidae; genus Microcaecilia; species Microcaecilia unicolor. The sequence continues at coordinate 329,398,783 of NC_044032.1, forward strand.
GAAATGATTTGGGTAAAGCTGAACAGGATGGATATGACTTTACAACAAACATCGGGTGAAGTCAGTAACTTTAATAAGAGATTTGGTGAGTTAAATGCAAAGGTAGACCTGATAAAAGAAGAAACAGCTGAAAAAATGACTGTTATTCAAAAGAATGTAGATTCTTTACAAGAATTTAAAATAAATGTGGTGAAAGATAATGTTGAACTTCGGAGACGAGTGGAACAAGTTGAAAACTTTAATAGAAGGTTAAATCTACGTTTATTGAACTTTCCCAAACTCCTAGGGATTACTCCCCTAGATTTATTCAAGAGTTATTTGAATGAGGTGTTGAAAATGCCTCTGGAAGCTATGCCGCCTGTTAACAAGTTATATTATATTCCTACTCCTAAAGGAGAGATTGGGAAAAATGAAGAAGCTCAACTTATGAATATAGATCCTGGAAATATTTCAGCTATACTTGAACAAACACTTGATGAGACAACAGAAAGGTCTACATTGATAGTGTCTTTAATATTTGAACAGGACTTAAACAACATAATGAAACAGTACTTTAAGAATTTAAAAACCTGTTTTGGGGGTATTAAAGTACAGATTTTTCCTGATGTTACAAAATCGACTCAGCAGAGAAGGAAAGCCTTTTTGGCATTGAAATCAAGAACTGTTGAGATAGGAGGGATGTTTTTCCTGGCCTATCCGTGCAAGTGCCTTGTGAGACTGGGTCAGGTTAAATATACATTTTTTTCACCTGATGCCCTTAAATCTTTTCTGGATTCTAAACAATTGTAATATTATAAGGGAATATTACGCCATCTTATTATTATTTTTGTGAATTATTGTTATATGTTCCCCATAACTCTTTTCGTCTCCTCCAATAATGAGGTCTAAGGAAGCAATAATTATCATAATTAATTAAGAATTCAGACTATTTTTTGAAGTAGGCTTTACTTCTGTAAGATGTTTTCTTTAAGGAATGTTATTATTTCTGTATAAATTGTATTATGGCTGTATTTCAATAACAAGTATATTCTTGTTAAAATGTTAAAAATTTAATAAACAAATTGAAACATAAAGCCCTACCTTCAGTCCTTCATTGCTTCGGCCTCAATTGTTCTGAGGAGTTACTGTCGAGTGCTGTTTGCCGAATATCTTCTGTTCCTGTTTTCCTGTGTACCGGACCTTGGCTAGTTTTCTTGGATTTCACTTGTTTGCTGCCTGCCTTGACCCTGGACTGATTTTGACTATTCTGGCCTATCGGAGTACTGGTTCTGGACTGTGTCTGTTCTCTGCCATCCTGGTCAGCAGCTGTGCAACCCCGCTGATTCCAGAAGTCCTGGTGGCCACCTTAGGGTTACCATATGGCTCCAGAAAAAGGAGGACGGATTGAGCCAGCCGGGTTTTACTTCCATTGCTTTCCATTGAAAGCAATGGAAGTGAAACCCGGCTGGCTCAATTACTTCCATTGAAAGCAATTGCTTTCCATTGAAAGCAATGGAAGTAAAACCCGGCTGACTCAATCCGTCCTCCTTTTTCTGGAGCCATATGGTAACCCTAGGCCACTTGCAGCTGGGAGCTCAACTGTCTGTGAACGGTGGTCGCTTCCCAGGTGAAGCTAGGGGTTGTCTGGCTGCCTGACCGAGTGCGGCATCACTCCATCTCAGCCGTGCTCACTACTACCGGGTCGTAACATGTATAACTTAACAAATAGAAGTAAAACATTTTATTAGACTAATACATTTAGCTGTCCAGTGGCGTACCACGGTGGGGGTGGTCCGCCCCGGGTGCACGCCGCTGGGGGGGTGCCCTGCGCCGGTCAGCATCATTCGTTTCCATGCTCCCTCTGTCCTGGAACAGGAAGTAACCTGTTCCGGGGCAGAGGGAGCATGGAAACGAACGACGCTGACCGGCGCGCAGCACCGCCCCCAACCCAGCAGCGTGCACCCAGGGGATCCTTCGCTGAGGTGGGGGTGGGTTGCGCTGCACCGGGGGGGCGGGGCGCATCGGCGATCCGCCCCAGGTGTCAGCCCCTCTAGGAATGCCACTGTAGCTGTCAGAGGCCAAAACCTTCTTCCTCAGGTCAATACAGTATAGTGCTGTTACAGTATCCTACCCTGACCTGAGGAAGGGGGCTTTGTTTTCAGAAAGTTTGTCAAAATGTACTAAAATTAGTCCAATAAAAAGATTACCTTATTTACATGTTCTATTATAAACATTTATTAACACAGCTACAATACTACTTTATCCCAAAGCAGAAAAATAAAAATATATATTTTATTTACAGTTTGTTGTCTCTGGTTTCTGCTTTCCTCATCTTGTTTTCACTGTCTTCCTTCCATCCAGCATCTGTCTTCGTTCTTTCTCTGCCATCCAGTGTCTGCCCTCTGCTGTCCCCTCCATCCAATGTCTGCCCTCTCTCCCTGCCCCTTCTATGCACATCTGCCCTCTATCTCTGCTCCTTCCATCCACCATCTGCCCCTGTCTGCCCTTTCTCTCTCCCCCTTCCATTCACTTTCTGCCCTTTCTATCCCTTCCATCCACTGTCTGCCCTTTCTCTCTGCCCCTTCAATCCACCATTTGCCCTCCCTCTCCCATGCATCCAGGGTCTGCCCTCCCTCTCACTCCCCCTTCCATCCAGGATTTGTCCCCTCTCTCTGCCCATTTTTTCAGCCCCCAGTTCCAGCCCCCTTATCCCACCTGCCCCTAGTTCTAGCCCCAGCCCACATCTCCCACCTGCCCCCCTTTTCTGCCCCCAGTTTCAGCTCCATTATCCCACCTGCCCCCAGTTTCAGCCCCAGCCCTTTTCTCCCACCAGTCCCGAGATTCAGCCCCCAGCCACTTCTCCCTGTCCCCTTTTCAGCCTCCAGTTTCAGCTTCAGCCCCAGCCACTTCTCCCTGTCCCCTTTTCAGCCCCCAGTCTCCACAGTTTCAGCCCCTGCCCCTTTTCAGCCCCCAGTTCCAATACTAGCCCCCTTATCCCACCTACCCTCCTTTTCAGCCCCCAGTTCCAGCCCCCTTCATCCACATGCCTTGCATTAGGGCCCCCCCCCCCTTTTCAGCACCAGACCCATTCTCCCACCTACCCCAGGCATGCCCCATTTTCCCACCAGCCCCAGGCATGGCCCCTATTTTCCCTACTGGCTCCTTCTCAGATCCCAGTTCCAGCCCTCTTCTCCCATCTGAGACCCCCCACCCCATTCCCCTTCTCCCATCTGAGACCCCCCCGACCTGACCCGACTACCGTCGACGTCGACAGCCCTCTTAGTTCTCCTGCCACCACCCTGCCTTTAAAAAAAAAAAATCTGTGAAGCCGTTTCGCAGGCAGCGCTTCGCGTCTGCCATGCGTGCATTGCAAAAGAAGGAAATCGCCTCGTCATCTTCGGGCCTTCCCTCACTGTGTCCTGCCCTCGAGGGCGGGACACAGTGAGGGAAGCCCCGAAGATGGCGAGGCGATTTCCTTCTTTTGCAATGCATGCAGGGCAGACACAAAGCGCTGCCTGCGTAACGGCTTCACAGATTTTTTTTAAATGCCCGATTTTCCGAGTGCTGACTGGGTGGGCCTGAGTTGTGATTGGGTCAGGCCCACCCGTAGCTACACCCCTGCTCTAAGGAGAGCTTCCATGAAGAATTTTACTCTTAAAAAGGTTTTTCTCATTGTCATTTGTTCTGCTTGACACATTTCAGATTTGCCAGCTTTGTCCTGTAGGGGGGACCCTTGTTTATTTTCCAGTGAGGAAATAGTGATTCGATTGGTTCCATCCTTTCTTCCTAAAGTAGTTTCCGTGTTTCTTTTAAACCAATCCATCTCTCTTCCTGTTTTTAAGGAAGAGAGAAATAAACAAGAGTCTGCAGTCTTTCATTAGTTGGATGTGGGCTGGGTGTTGGCATATCTTAAGAAAATAGATTAGATAAGGAAAACAGATAAGTTGTTTGTTTTGTTTGGAGGAGCCTATAAGGCAGAACAGTGGATTAAGGAAGTGGTTTTGTCAGCTTTTAGTCTTTGTGGATGTCCAGTGCCTTCAATTTTAAAAGCTCATTCTACTAGAGGTCAGTCCACTTCTTGGGCAGATCAGTCTTAAAGTGGCAGTTTGGGTTTTCATGCATTACTTTGTTCACCATTACCAATTGGATTTGCAGGCAAGAGATGATATGGCCCTTAGGGGCCAAGATTTTGAAGGCAGGGATTGCAAGATCCCACCCTATATAATTTACTGCTTTAGCAGTCTCAAGTGTCTGGAGTGGTCTGGAGGGACAATAAGCCCAAATTAGGTCTTGCCTGCTAATTTTCTTTCCTTGAGTCCCTCCAAACCAGTCCAGAACCCACCCATGGTTAATGTTAAGTAGTATGTATTTTCTTTTTTTCTTATACATTGTTTGGGTTTTTTTATGCTGGATGCTACATGTTGATGTTTATAAGGTTCAGGATTCATGCTTGTCTGTTGAATGTTTTTTTAGTTCTTTTTGGGGAGAAGAAGAATCTTTCACCTTTTATATACTTGCTGCTGCTTTGTTATTGTAATACTAGCTTGTCAAGGGTTCTAAAGCTATGACATCGCAATTCAGTGGTTTTACAGTTTCTACCTGCTGATAGGATGGCACAAACCCAAACGTTCAGATTGGTCTGGATGAACTCAAGGAAAGAAAATTAGTAGGGTGTGACATTGTTTAGCAAGCTTTGGAAACAAGAAGGCTATTAAAATAATTAAAGTACAGCAAACAGGAAGGGAAACTCTATGGAGAAGAAAGCCAAAACAGGGTGAGGTAGAAGTCGACCAAATGACGAGCCAACTCAGATGCTGCTTGGACACTCTGCATTTTACAGGCATTTTTTATCCTTCTGATGCTACTGTTCCGACCAGGACCTTTGCACCAGTCATACAACTATAATAACATAAAAGTAGCCATGCTGGATCAGACCAATGGTCCATCGAGCCCAGTGTCCTGTTTTCCAAACTATAGCCAAGCCAGGTCACAAGTACCTTGCAGAAACCCAATTAGCAGCAACATTCCATGCTACCAATCCCAGGGCAAGCAGTTGCTTCCCCGTGTCTGTCTCAATAGCAGACTATGGGGCTCATTTTCAAAGCACTTAGACTCCACGAATTTGTCCAAACCTGTTTTAAACCCAGATACACTAACTGTTGTTACCACATCCTCCGGCAAAGAGTTCCAGAGCTTAACTATTCAGTGAGTGAAAAAATATTTCCTCCTATTTGTTTTAAAAGTATTTCCATGTTGTGTGCGAGATGGAAAGACTCTTGGCAGTCAGGAGACACCAAACGCATAAGTGGCACGAAATATGGCAATTTTTTGTTAATGCAGCAGGAAATATCTAGAACAGGCGCATGTGAGATGTGTGAATGACATACAGTGAGACAGTTGTGAAGGGCAGGGAAATAGACAAGGGAGGGCGGGACTGGGCAGGATTTAAAAGTTGATGGGAGCGGTTGTTTAGATGGGGGATAGAGGGGGGGATATGTTTTCATTTTCAAAATATAATAACAAAAAGTTGAAGTTTATACAGTTTACACTTCATTGTGGTACTTTGGCAGTAAATTGCATTACCTGGATTTCACCCGGTTCGGACTACATTGTAAACAAACCAGTGTAAAGCGATGAACATTGTATATTGTTTATTGAGAATTTTCAATAAAAGACTTCTTACAAATAAAAAAAAAAAAAGTATTTCCATGTAACTTCCTCAAGTGCCCCCTAGTCTTTGTATTTTTGGAATGAGTAAAAAATCAGTTTACTTCTACTTGTTCTACGCCACTCAGAATTTTGTAGACTTCCATCATATCTCCCCTCAACCATCTCTTTTCCAAGCTTAAGACCCTAACTTCTTTAGCCTTTTCTCATATGATAAGAGTTCCATCCCCTTTATCATTTTGGTCGCTCTTCTTTGAACCTTTTCTAATTCCGCTATATCTTTTTTGAGATACGGTGACCAGAACTGAATGCAATACTCAAGGTGCGGTCGCACCATGGAGCGATACAAAGGCATTATAGTATTTTCAGTCTTATTCACCATTCCTTTCCTAATAATTCCTAGCATCCTGTTTTCTTTTTTTGATGCAGCCGCACACTGAGCAGAAGTTTTCAGCGTATTATCTAAAACAACACCTAGATCTTTTTCTTGAGCACTGTCCCCCAAAGTGGACCCTAGCAATCAGGTAACTATGATTCAGATTATTCTTTCCAATGTATCACCTTGCATTTGTCCATATTAAATTTCATCTGCCATTTGGATGCCCAGTCTTCCAATTTCCTAATGTCTTCCTGCAATATTTCACAGTCTGCACGTGTTGTAGGAACCTTGATTTATTCACCTCACTTGTTCTGATTGCCATATCATTTATAAATTTGTTAACTAGCACCAGTACCAATACCCCTGAGGCACTCCACTCTCCTCCATTGAGAGAAATGACCATTTAACCCTACCCTCTCTTTTCTGTCCAATAACCAATCCCTAATCCACACCAGAACCTTGCCTCCTATCCCATGTCTCTTTAATTTTCTCAGGAGTCTCTCATGAGGAACTTTATCAAAAGCTTTTTGAAAATCTAGATACACTACATTAACAGGCTCACCTTATCCACATGTTTATTCACACCTTCAAAGAAATGAAGCAAATTGATAAGGCAAGACTTCCCTTGGCTGAACCCATGCTGACTCTGTCCCATTAAACCATGTTTGTCTGCGTGTTTTGTAGTTTTATTTTTTATAATAGTTTCCACTATTTTGCCCGGCACCGATATCAGGCTTACTAGTCTGTAATTTCCCGGATCACCCCTAGAACCTTTTTAAAAAATCAGCATCACTTTGGCCACCCTCCAATCTTCAGGTACTATGGACAATTTTAACAACAAGTTACATATTAATAACAGCAGATCAGCAATTTCATGCTTCAGTTCTTTGAGTATCCTTGGATGTATGCCATCCGGTCCAGGTGTTTTACTACTCTTTAATTTGTCAATTTGGCTCAGTACATCTTTCAGGTTCACCAAGATTTCCTTTAGTTCCTCTACATCATCACCCTTGAAAACCATTTCCGGTACAGGCAGATCTCTTACATCCTCTTCCATAAAGACAGAATCAAAGAATTCATTCAGTTTCTCCACTATGACCTTATCCTCCCTGAGCGCTCCTTTTGCTCCTTCATGATCCAACGGTCCCACTGCTTCTGATGTATCTGGAAAAGTTGTTACTGTGAATTTTAGCCTCTGCAGCAAGTTTCTCTTCATATTCTCTTTTAGCCTTCTCTTGCTCACAGAGAATACTGCTATGACCCCTGAGGCAGGCGGCTCCAACCACCAAAACACGGCCTGTGTCAGGTCCTTGTCCTGGTGCTTTCAATAAAAGGATTTTCAAGCAACATCTGAGTTGGCTCGTCATTTGTTCGACCTCTACTTTACCCTTTTTAATAAAATAATTAGCCATTACACTTCATGATGATTGCGGTTTCTCAAACATCAAGGTGATGACCTTGTCTCACCACAACTAATGCAACAGTTAGAGAGATTTACAATCAACATTTTGAGTGCAGTTGAAAACTACTTAACTTTGAATGACGTTTGCCCAGTGGCGTAGCCAGAAGGCAATTTTTGGGTGGGCCAACAGTTTGGATGGATGGGCACTAGAGAAACACCTGCACCTGATATGCCCTGCCCACGCCCCTACTCCTATCGCACACCTACCCCACTCCCAATAACTTCAATGGGAGTAGCAGTGCTGGTCTCAGTGGCTACAGGCCACATTGAGAGCTAGGAGAAATATAAGAGAGTGCACTCTTCATCCTCCACTGAGCCACGGTCCGCTAACACACATATGCTTCCCCCAAATATGCCCTAAATATTACAGTGGGGCCCTAAAATATCAATACATCTATCAAAAAAACTGAACAAGCCAAACCAAAGGTTTCATTATAGGCAAGCGAACACCGTGACCCACTATCAAAGCAACTTATTTATTTTGCTTTGCTCATTTACTAACGCCTTTTTTAATAAATTTACCGAAAGCAGTGTAGAGCAAGAATAAGCCAAACATAAGCAACAGACAATTACAGTAGTAAACATATTCAAATAACAATATACCCAGTGTACCTGAATGTAACTGACCTTGAGCTACTACTGAAAAGATATGAGCAAAATCTAAATAAATAAATAAATAAATAAATACATAAAATATATATTATGGCATAGAATGCTACTTACAATGTCAACACAGTACACATTAAACATAGGGTATAAATGGAAGTGGGACATATAGACAGATAAAATAGAGTAGCATGGAGTTTGATATAAATAAGAATGACTAAGTTAAGGAAAATTTGCACTTGAAGTTAGAAAAGGTGCCAGAAAATGATTTCAGCTAGAATAGGAGTGGATAAGAAGTATGTGCAACTGGTGTTAGTCCTTGTGTGTGTGACACTATCTAGCTAGTTGCTGCTTCTATTAAAAGCTTGGGAGAAAGAGCCAAGCTTTGACCTGCTTCCTGAAATACAGATAGTCTTGCATTAAGTGAAGCCTTTCTGGGAGTGTGTTCGAGTATGGGGGTTACTCCTGAGAAGGCTTGTTGTTGTTGCTGGGTGTCACGTCCTTATTACTCAATTGACTATAGCTTTAAAACAAATGCTAGAGAGCACCAGCCATACACTTTTTGTATGCTTCACTGTTCTTTAGGAATCATTGTTTCCTTGCAAACTATTCCCTTCACATAGCCCACTACAGGGATGCTTTCACAAGTCTGTGATCTCCCTCATAGTTATCTCTACCTCATCCACAGCTTTCTACCTTGCCTTATTCATGGGCAGCCTTATATCCCCATCTCACAACACAGCAACTCTCCTTTCCCTGCCATCCTTTCCATCTTTGCCAGCTCCTAGGCTTACCTGAGTTTTCTTGTCCCTTACAACTCCTCCCTCAAGTAGTAGCGGTACATAAGTTTTTTCCTGTGCATTCAACTCATTTTCTTTCTTATTTTACAGGTGAACAGCATGCTGCTTCTCCATGTTCCACAACAGAAGAAGAGGCAGCTGCAGGGCCAGGCCCAATGTTCCATTATAGCAGTAACAGAAGCAGCTGCACAGGCATCCCTCAGGTGGAGACAGAAGCCACTGGTCTTCCCTTCTCCAGTTTTGTTTCCTCCTTTCTGTCCCTGAAGGACCTCCCTCTATTTTGTTCCTGGGATAGGAAGATGTGGTCCTCCAGATGGAGGTCAAGCTCACCATGACGCCAGCCAGCTGTAATCTTCTGCCCCACATGCAGCCATTCCACCATCCCATTTCTGGTGCTCTTGGACAGTTCTCAAACCAGTCCTCGGGGCACACCAAACCATTTGAGTTTTCAGGATAACCACAATGAATATGGATGAAATAAATTTGCATGCACTGCCTCCTTGGTATGCAAATCTATCTCATCCGTTTTCATTGTGGATATCCTGAAACCTGACTGGCTGAGTGTGCCCCAATGACTGGGTTGAGAAGCACCGCTCTAGGAGATGTTTTGGCTCCTCCCTCAGAACCCAGTGGAGCTGCTGCAGTGGCTGATGTACTGAAGCAGCCCGGAGAGTTTTGTGGACTGGTGGAGATCATGAAGAGAATCCTGCATGCTCAAGAGTGAATGCTGGATCTGATGATCTTCAGTGTATCTGTTCTTAAGCATGAGGGCCTTCTCTTCATCCTCTCACTCTTGACATCATGTCCACCTCTTTGAACCTGTCTTCTTCTTCCTGGGGCCCTTTTTCTTTTCTTTGTTTTTCTCCCTTTCACTTACTCCACCCTATCTTCTCGCAGTTTGAAAAGTGTTTTAGAAAGTAAATTTTCTACATGGGTACTGTCGTGTCTTTTTTTTTTCCTAGGTAGGGCTCCCTTCGCTTTAACACTAGACAGTCCCAGAATGTGATTGGCTATATACATTGCAGAACAAAGGGAACGTTCCCTCTGGGAAGTGAAATCCCCTATAAATCCTTTCAGGACTTCTGTAAGGCACCCCTACCTAAGGCTCTCCTTAGGTGCACGCTTTTGATGTTCCACATAGACTTGTGCATAAGGTTAGGCAGCTGGGACAGGGCTACCTATGGGTCTGGAGGCTAAAGAAATTTTCTTATCTACCTTGAGTTTAGGTTTTTCTTTCCTACTTTTGCTAGGACCTGTGCCTCCTCAAAACATAAACACATTAACATGCTAACTGTCTGCAGGTGTTTGGGTCAGAGCAGCACCAGATGGCTGTTTGTCAGATACATACTGTATAGCAAATAACATTTTGCTTTAGCAGCAGCTCCTGGCCTACATCAAAATTATGAAGACCCTGTTAACACACCCATTTCAGTACTTGCCCTGTTGTGGAAATATGCTTCTTTCCCTGCTTTCATCAATACCATTTACTGCTTATCATTAATAGAACCCTATCTCTTCATACCAAAAGGTTACACAAGACAGCAGCAGCTTCAAAAAAGTAGAAAATAATTCTGAATTTGTAGGGATTTTACTGTTACCTTAAGGAAATGTGCATCTCTTTTGTTTTTGTATCTTGCAACGTGCAGGATGAAATGCATTTTCTGTTTCTCTTTTTTCCAGTATTGAACTCCCTATAGAGCCTGTCTTATTGGAGTTTCCATTTCAGTTTTTTGTCTGTTTGTTTCTAATTTGTAGTCCATTATTATGTGTTAGATAAGGATGTCTCCATGTTTGACAGCATTATGGATTCTGTTAGCATATAGTTCCTGTATCAGGTTCTCTTTTCAAATAAGGGATGTATTGATGCTCTTCACCTATTGTAATATGTTTCATAAGTTGAAGTAGTGCTGTTTGAGTCTTGGTGCTTGGTGCTGTGGTGTGGCGGGTTTGTTATATAACTTATGTGTGTATTCATAGCATGTGTGAGGGGTACAGTTATGACCCTCCTCTTCTGGGGAATGCATGATATAGACATGATGATGATTGATAATAACACTAAATCTAGGGGGGAAAGCAACTCATCTAAACACAGGTTCTAGATTCAGAATTTGCTGTTATTAACCGTTGATAAGCAATACAGACCACACGGAACAACTAGAGAAATGTTTATTTAGACAGGTAAAGTGGAAACAGCAGTAATATTTCAGGACTTATTTATAAATCCTTAATGCTAGCTCTAATACAAACACTTAGGATAATAAAAAGGACAGAAGTCAGATGGGATAGCACATATTCCCTACTGGCAAAAGCCACCTGTAAATGCAGGTGGAATAGTCACCTTAAATTATACAACCTCAGTATGCTGGTAGATTTGTCTCCTCACAGTGACAACTGGAATGGCAGGTGCAGCAGGGTCAAAGGTGGTGCTCTTTTGTTGTTGTGTCGTATAGTCATTGTCTTGTTCTTACATCCTCTGCCTTTTGCAAGTGCATCATACATTTTTCCTTATCAGAATTGTCTTTCACCTCACTATATCATCATGATAGGCAATTGGCCTGGGTCCTGTTCTTGTGGTAAGGCAAACCATAAGAATGTCTTTGACGTCATCTTCGGGCATCACCCAATACATAGTAACATAGTAGATGACGGCAGAAAAAGACCTGCACGGTCCATCCAGTCTGCCCAACAAGATAAACTCATATGTGCTACTTTTTGTGTATACTTAGGGGATAAAGTAGTCTGGGGCTGCATAAACACTAGTCCTTGTCCAAGGCTATCTGCATGCCTCCAAACAGAGCCAGATGTGTCACTGGATAGACAGATCCTCAGGGTTATGGCCAGGATTCCTCTGATGCAAGGCAGGAGACAAGTCTTTTAGCACAGAGCATCCCTGTGACAACATAAACCAGCACCACAAGTTTAGTAAGTTAAGATTGCCTCCGAAGTATTGAACCTGGAGGATGATATTCCATTGCCTGGGAATCGATCTTAGAGTGCGCAGTTTGAAATAATCCACTCAGTTGTGGAACAAATATATTAGCCGACACTAGAGAATGACACAGGGACGGGAACCCGCAGTAACCGCGGGGATGGGGACAGGGTGGGGACAGATCTCATTGGGGGCGGGGATGGGGACAAACTTTGTCCCTGTGTCATTTTCTACTTTGAAGCCTGTTAATGAACTGGACTGTTATTTATGTTTGAGTGATGCAGACAATGATATTTTGATTTTTTGGAAAAACAAGCAAACATGCTGGCCACAACTGGCAAAATTTGCATGGGGTATCCTGTACATCCAGCTACCAGCACATCTTCTAAGAAGACATCTTCTGTTGCAGGACGGACTGTGGAAGACAGGAGAGCTAGATTGAATTCTGAGATTGTTGATGACTTCTTATTCATCCACAAATTAAAAAATCATAACAGTGCTTCACAGGGGCGTATCCAGCCTTCCGTGGGTGAGGGGTCCAGAGCCCGGGGGGAGGGGGCACATTTTAGCCCTCCCCCCGGGTGGCGCCCCCCCACCGCCGACATTGCCGCCCCCCCCTCCCGCCACGAACCCGCCACCGCTGCAGCCTACCTTTACTTTTGCTGGCGGGGGATCCCACTCCCCGCCAGCCGACGTCTTCTTCTCAGTCCTTCCTGCTCTTCAATGTGTTTGCTGACGTCCTGCACGTTGTACGTGCAGGACGTCAGACTCAGAGAACAGAACTGTTCTCTGAGTCTGACGTCCTGCACGTACAATTACGTACAGGACGTCAGCAAACACATTGAAGAGCAGGAAGGACTGAGAAGAAGACGTCGGCTGGCGGGGAGTGGGATCCCCCGCCAGCAAAAGTAAAGGTAGGCGGCGGCGGGGGCGGGTTCGCCGGGAGGGGGGTCCTGGGGTGAATCTGCGGGGGCCCCGGCCCCCTCAGGCCCCACGTAGCTACGCCACTGGTGCTTCATAGGGTATATTTCTCCCTTCTAGGGCATACAGAACGAGTTGTATTTTGTACCCCTGGACATTTTAACAGGGTGGATTAGGATTCCTTGGGGTAGTAGAAATCATCTATTGTTGGGGTTGGAAAGGTAGAGGGTGGTGGTGAGGAAGGTTGTTATAGCTGCTCAGTGTTGTTATTGTTTTCTATTTGTAATTTATACACAATAGTTGCACAGCATATTGTTACTTTTTAAACTTTAATAAAAAGATTTAAATATAAAATCATAATTGTTCGAGGGTTCTGCAGATGAGGACAGAGCCCACAGGGACGGGGACAGAACCTGCAGGGACGGGGCAGGGATGGAGACAGAACCTGTGGGGACGGGGACAGAGCCCACGGGGACAGGGCGGGGAGTTTGTCCCCATGTCATTCTCCAGCCAACACTGCAATAGCCTCCTAAAGTACATCCATAATAACTGAAGTTGGTTTAGATTAATATAGGGAACCACTAAACTTCCCAGCTGTGCTGTAATCTCAGTTTCAGAATCGGAGAAAAATAGAAGAAAATACCCAGGGAACTTAACCAGGCCCTTGCACTTCTGCCCCTCCACTGTCTCGTTTCTTTTCTAGAATCCCAGAGTTCTCACTATTTATATCTGCCTTACCACATCCATGATTCTTCAGTGCAAGACCCCCCAAAACTGGCAAGCTTTGCACCTGGGGCTGAGGCAGAGACTCTCAGGAATCCGGCCTTAGCGAGATATTTTGCTCCAAGGAGCTGCTTGATTCTCCCAAACCCTGTTCCCTGACTCTGGCAAAAAGATAATCCATAGGACCTTTGTGTAAAGTAAAATACAAATGTACATTATTTAATATGCAGATCTATGCAAATGTGCCAAATAGTTGTCACAAGAGTTTCAGAAACTTCTAGAAAGTTTTCTAGCACCTGCCACAGAATTACACTTGAATTGCCATAGGAAACTGGGGGTGGCAACTGTAGCAACCTTGTTTTATTACACAGCTGTATTTAGCTGATCTAAATGTAAATATTCCCTATGTGTAATTTTATTGGAGGAGAAAACTATACATATAAAATATTCAGGTATATGTACCTAGATTTCTCCGAGGACAAGCAGGCTGCTTGTTCTCACGACTGGGTTGACGTCCACGGCAGCCCCCACCAACCGGAACAAAACTTTGCGGGCGGTCCCGCACGCAGGGCACACCCACCGCGCATGCGCGGGCCGTCTTCCCGGCCGTGCGCGACGTTCCCGCTCAGTCTTTTCTTTTCCACGCAGGAGAGAGCCGTGTTCGTCTCTCTCTCTGTCAGCCCCGGAACCGGATCGCGCTTTGCCGCGAGTTTTTCTTCTTCGTGTTTTTTCTTTGTTGTTTTCCTCTGTTTTATTTGTTTCAAAAAAAAAAAAAGAGAAAACGTTGTTTCCCCCTCGTACTTTTAGCGGGGACGTCTCGTTGCGGCCTTGTGGCCGCGCAGTCGATTTATTTTTCGAGGTGTGATTTTACCGCCACCATCGACGACTTTGACTTCGCCGACCCGATTTTTCCGTCGATGTCCTCTAAGGTCCCGAGTGGATTTAAGAAGTGTGGTCGGTGCGGCCGGCATATCTCGCAGACCGACACTCACGCTTGGTGCCTCCAGTGCCTCGGGCCGGAGCACGATACCAAGACGTGCACCTTGTGTCTCGGTTTACGGAAACGGACACAGGTGACGAGGCAAGTTCTGCGGGACCGTCTTTTTGGAACTTGCGCCGGTCCCCTCGACTTCGACGGTATCGGTGTCGACGGCCAGATCTTCGGTACCGGTACCGAGTCCACGAAATCGGCACCGACGGCACCGACCCCCAGGAGCACAGTCCCCTTGGCCCGCCGGTCTTCCTGAGATGGCAGGGTGACGGCCCGCTTGGGCAATCGGCCCGGTCACTCCCTCTCACCCAGGGCCCTCGGGGCACCGACAACCCTGTCGGACACTCGATCCCTCGAGCAGAGGGGGATCTACCTCTCCCTCTTCGGTACCGGCCGATGATGGGCACCGAAAAAGACAAAAAGCACCAGTCATCGGGTCGCCCACGGCGCATGTGCTACCGGCTCCAGAGATGATTTGCCGCCAAGGAAGCGGGCAGCGGCCGGGGAGGAGCGTTCCCCCTCGGGGTAGAGGTATCGTTAGCTCAGGACACCAGCACTCGGTTGCCGTCTACTGGACCTGACAGCTTCCGGCACCGACACCTTCTACCGGCCCTTCGCCTTTCCGACAGAGGCTGGACGAGTGCCTCCGAGCCATCCTTCCGGGGATCCTGGCAGGGCTGATGCGCAGACTGTGCCGGCGCCGTGGGTGCTTGCACCCTTGGCGCCGTTGATGGAGGCGCCGGCGTACTCTAGCCCAGTGCCGAGGCCTTCGACACCGACGCCGCTTGCGGTGCCGGTCTCGACGCCACGCAGTTGGGTCCCCTTCGACGTCGATGGAGGGAGCTTCATCCCGCGGCGCGGGAGTCCACCGCTCGACGACGCCACCGAGGACCTCGGTGCCTCGAAGTCGAGCCGGGGCCCGGTTGAGGTCTGAGCTACAGGAGCTCGTCCGACACCGAGGAAGAGGCCTCGTGGGGGGAGGAGGAGGACCCCAGATATTTCTCCTCAGAGGAGTCTGTGGGCCTTCCCTCCGACCCCACTCCTTCACCATGAGAGGAAGCTCTCGCCACCTGAGAGCCTCTCTTTTGCCTCCTTCGTCAGGGGACATGTCTATTGCATTCCCCTTCCCCGTGGTCTCTGTGGATGAGCCGAGGGCCGAGATGCTTGAGGTCCTCGGACTATCCATCACCACCTAGGAGAGTCCTCCACGGTACCGTTGCACAATTCCTCAAAGAGACCTGCTTTCGGAATGGTTGAGACCTTTATCTAATCCCACCATCCCCAAGAAAGCGGACGTCCATACAGGATCCACTCAGACCCAGAGTTAATGCGGCCTCATTGCCTCATGACTCGGCGGTCGTGGACTCTGCCTCAAGAGGGCACCGGAGTTCGAGGGATACCGCCTCGGCGCCCCCGGGGCGGGAGTCTCGCACTCTGGACTCGTTTGGGAGGAAGGCCTACCAATCTTCAATGCTCGTGACCGCAATCCAGTCCTACCAGCTCTAACGAGCATACACATGCGGAATATGTGAAGCAACTGGCGGCACTGGTCGACAAGCTCCCCCCGGAGCAGTCCAGGCCCTTTTCAGGAGGCTGGTCAGGCAGCTGAAGGCGTGCAGAGAAGTTCCTGTTCCAGGGGTATATATGACACCTGTGATGTGGCATCTCGTGCTGCGGCCCAAGGTATAGTGATGCGCAGGCTCTCATGGCTGCGTGCCTCTGACCTGGACAACCGCACCCAGCCAGCGGCTGGCCCGATGTCCCTTGCCGGGGGGATAATATTTTTGGTGAGACAGCTCGAGCAGTGGTGGACCAACTACATCAGCGGGAACCGCCCTTGACAAGCTCTCCCACCGGGCGCCTTCAGCATCCACCCTCAGCAGGTGGAAGTTTTTTCCACGGGCAGGCCGGCTGTGCCCTACGCATTACCACAGCTGTAGGTACACCCAGCGGCCCGAAGGCCTCCTCAGGCCACAGGGACAGTCCCAGTGCGCTCGTTCCCGTCAAAAGGTGCGCCTAAGCAGCCCACGGCGCCTCACAGCAAAAAACCGGGGACGGGTTTTTGACTGGATCCATGGAAACATAGCCGCCATCAAAGTGTCCGCGCCGGACGATCTGCCAGTCAGGGGAGGTTAACACTTTTTCACCAAGGTGGGCTCTACATAACCTCCGACCAGTGGGTTCTCCAAATCGTACGGTGCAGATACGCCTGAATTTGCCTCCCCTCCACCAAATTGTCCTCCGGGAGCCCAATCCTTCAGCTCCCATCACAAGCAGGTACTTGCAGAGGAACTCTCTGCCTTCTCAGCGCCAATGCGGTCGAGCCCGTGCCACCGGGCAGGAAGGGCAGGGATTCTATTCCAGGTACTTCCTTGTGGAAAAGAAAACAGGGGGGATGTGCCCCATCCTAGACATGAGAGGCCTGAACAAATATCTGGTCAAAGAGAAGTTCAGGATGCTTTCCTTGGGCACCCTTCTACCAATGATTCAGAAAAACGATTGGCGTTCCCTGGATTTAAAGGACGCATACACTCACATCCCGATACTGCCAGCTCACAGACAGTATCTCAGATTCCGCCTGGGGACACGGCACTTTCAGTATTGTGTGCTGCCCTTTGGGCTCGCCTCTGCCCCACGGGTGTTCACGAAGTGCCTCGTGGTGGTCGCGGCGTATCTACGCAAGCTGGGAGTGCACGTGTTCCCATATCTCGACGATTGGCTGGTCAAGAACACCTCGGAGGCAGGAGCTCTCCAGTCCATGCAGTGCACTATTCACCTCCTGGAGCTGCTGGGGTTTGTGATAAATTACCCAAAGTCTCATCTCCAGCCAGTCCAATCTCTGGAATTCATAGGCGCTCTGCTGAATTCTCAGACGGCTCAGGCCTTTCTTCCCGAAGCGAGGGCCCACAACCTCCTGTCCCTCGCTTCCCAGACCAGAGCGTCTCAGCAGGTCACAGCTCGGCAGATGTTGAGACTCCTAGGTCATATGGCCTCCACAGTTCAAGTGACTCCCATGGCTCGTCTTCACATGAGATCTGCTCAATGGACCCTAGCTTCCCAGTGGTGCCAGGCCACCGGGAATCTAGAAGATGTCATCCGCCTCTCCATCAGTTGCCGCACTTCACTGCACTGGTGGACCATTCGGACCAATTTGACCCTGGGACGCCCATTCCAAATTCCACAGCCCACGAAAGTGCTGACGACGGATGCATCTCGCCTGGGGTGGGGAGCTCATGTCGATAAGTACATAAGTACATAAGTAGTGCCATACTGGGAAAGACCAAAGGTCCATCTAGCCCAGCATCCTGTCACCGACAGTGGCCAATCCAGGTCAAGGGCACCTGGCACGCTCCCCAAACGTAAAAACATTCCAGACAAGTTATACCTAAAATGAGGAATTTTTCCAGTCCATTAATAGCGGTCTATGGACTTGTCCTTTAGGAATCTATCTAACCCCTTTTTAAACTCCGTCAAGCTAACCGCCCGTACCACGTTCTCCGGCAATGAATTCCAGAGTCTAATTACACGTTGGGTGAAGAAAAATTTTCTCCGATTCGTTTTAAATTTACCACACTGTAGCTTCAACTCATGCCCTCTAGTCCTAGTATTTTTGGATAGCGTGAACAGTCGCTTCACATCCACCGATCCATTCCACTCATTATTTTATACACTTCTATCATATCTCCCCTCAGCCGTCTCTTCTCCAAGCTGAAAAGCCCTAGCCTTCTCAGCCTCTCTTCATAGGAAAGTCGTCCCATCCCCACTATCATTTTCGCGCCTTCGCTGTACCTTTTCCAATTCTACTATATCTTTTTTGAGATACGGAGACCAGTACTGAACACATACTCCAGGTGCGGTCGCACCATGGAGCGATACAACGGCATTATAACATCCGCACACCTGGACTCCATACCCTTCTTAATAACACCCAACATTCTATTCGCTTTCCTAGCCGCAGCAGCACACTGAGCAGAAGGTTTCAGCGTATCATCGACGACGACACCCAGATCCCTTTCTTGATCCGTTATCCTAACGCGGAACCTTGCAAGACGTAGCTATAATTCGGGTTCCTCTTACCCACATGCATCACTTTGCACTTGTCAACATTGAACTTCATCTGCCACTTGCACGCCCATTCTCCCAGTCTCGCAAGGTCCTCCTGTAATCGTTCACATTCCTCCTGCGACTTGACGACCCTGAATAATTTTGTGTCATCGGCGAATTTAATTACCTCACTAGTTATTCCCATCTCTAGGTCATTTATAAATACATTAAAAAGCAACGGACCCAGCACAGACCCCTGCGGGACCTGGCTTCACACCCAGGGACTGTGGTCCCTCCAGGAAAAAGATCTTCAGATCAACCTCCTGGAGCTCCGAGCGGTCTGGAACGCACTGAAGGCTTTCAGAGATCGGCTGTCCTGTCAAATTATCCAAATTCGGACAGACAATCAGGTTGCAATGTATTACATCAACAAGCAGGGGGGCACCGGATCTCGCCCCCTGTGTCAGGAAGCCGTCGGGATGAGTCGTTGGGCCTGCCAGTTCGGCATGCTTCTCCAAGCCACATACCTGGCAGGTGTAAACAACAGTCTGGCCGACAGACTGAGCAGAGTCATGCAACCGCATGAGTGGTCGCTCCATTCCAGAGTGGTACGCAAGATCTTCCGAGAGTGGGGCACTCCCTCGGTGGACCTTTTCGCCTCTCAGACCAACCACAAGCTGCCTCTGTTCTGTTCCAGACTACAGGCACACGGCAGACTAGCGTCGGATACCTTTCTCCTCCATTGGGGGACCGGCCTCCTGTATGCTTATCCTCCCATACCTTTGGTGGGGAAGACCTTACTGAAGCTCAAGCAAGACCACGGCACCATGATTCTGATAGCGCCTTTTTGGCCCGCCAGATCTGGTTCCCTCTTCTTCTGGAGTTGTCCTCCGAAGAAACCGTGGAGATTGGACTGTTTTCCGACTCTCATTTCGCAGAACGACGGAGCGCTTCTGCACCCCAACCTTCAGTCTCTGGCTCTCACGGCCTGGATGTTGAGGGCGTAGACTTCGCCTCGTTGGGTCTGTCTGAGGGTGTCTCCCGTGTCTTGCTTGCCTCTAGGAAGGATTCCACTAAAAAGAGTTACTTTTTCAAGTGGAGGAGGTTTGTCGTTTGGTGTGAGAGCAAGGCCCTAGAACCTCGTTCTTGTCCTGCACAGAACCTGCTTGAATACCTTCTGCACTTATCAGAGTCTGGCCTCAAGACCAACTCAGTAAGGATCACCTTAGTGCGATTAGTGCTTACCATCTTCGTGTGTAGAGGGTAAAGCCATCTCTGGAGAGCCTTTAGTCGTTCGATTCATGAGAGGCTTGCTTGTCTCAAAGCCGCTGTCAAGCCTCCTGCAGTGTCATGGGATCTCAACGTCGTCCTCACCCAGTTGATGAAACTCCTTTTGAGCCACTGAATTCATGCCATCTGAAGTACTTGACCTGGAAGGTCATTTTCTTGGTGGCAGTTACTTCAGCTCGTAGGGTCAGTGAGCTTCAAGCCCTGGTAGCTCATGCTCCATATACTAAATTTCATCATAACAGAGTAGTGCTCCGCACTCACCCTAAGTTCCTGCCAAAGGTGGTGTCGGAGTTCCATCTTAACCAGTCAATTGTCTTGCCAACATTCTTTCCCAGACCGCATACCCGCCTGCTGAACGTCAGTTGCACACATTGGACTGCAAGCGAGCGTTGGCCTTCTATTTGGAGCGGACACAGCCCCACAGACAGTCCGCCCAATTGTTTGTTTCTTTCGACTCCAATAAGAAAGGGGTCGCTGTTGGGAAACGCACCATCTCCAATTGGCTAGCAGATTGCATTTCCTTCACTTACGCCCAGGCTGGGCTGACTCTTGAGGGTCATGTCACGGCTCATAGTGTCAGAGCCATGGCAGCGTCGGTGGCCCACTTGAAGTCAGCCACTATTGAAGAGATTTGCAAGGCTGCGACGTGGTCATCTGTCCACACATTCACATCACATTACTGCCTCCAGCAGGATACCCGACGCGACAGTCGGTTCGGGCAGTCGGTGCTGCAGAATCTGTTTGGGGTTTAAATCCAACTCCACCCTCCAGGACCCGAATTTATTCTGGTCAGCTTGCACTCTCAGTTAGTTGTTCTTTGTAGGTCAATTTCTGTTATGCCCTCGCCGTGGCGAGGTTCAATTGACCTGGGTTCTTGTTTGAGTGAGCCTGAGAGCTAGGGATACCCCAGTCGTGAGAACAAGCAGCCTGCTTGTCCTCGGAGGGAGAAAGCGAATGATACATACCTGTAGCAGGTGTTCTCCGAGGACAGCAGGCTGATGTTCTCACCTACCCTCCCTCCTCCCTTTGGAGTTGCGTTTTACTCATTTTTGCTTGTCATTCAACTGAGCGGGAACGGTCGTGCACGGGCGGGAAAGGCCCGCGCATGCGCGGTGGGCGTGCCCTGCGTGCGGGACTGCCGCAAAGTTTTGTTCCGGTTGGTGGGGGCTGCCGTGGACGTCAACCCAGTCGTGAGAACAATCAGCCTGCTGTCCTCGGAGAACACCTGCTACAGGTATGTATCATTCACTGTTTCTGCCAGTATTTTCTGCAACTATGTCAAGGGTGTTAATGTTAGCAAATTTCAAGGAAAACTACCTGGGTAGAAAACAATTTACTACAAGTTACAAAACTATCATTTATTTTGCCACTAAGCTGCTTAATGAAAATATGTCTTCACATTTTTACTATTTGTTTTCAGATTGTGCAAATGAGCAATTATTTTGGGATTGGAATTGATGCCAGAGCTAAGCTTAGACTTTCACCAAGCCAGAGAAGAAGAGCCATTCAAATTCAGTAGCAGGTAATCTCACGCTTCATATTTTAGTTTTTATCTTACTTAGAGGAGTTCAGGATAGTACAAATTATTCTATCATGAGCAAAGTAGTCTGCGTATCTCGGTCATCAGATTTCTGTATGTGTAGGTTACTATCTTTGGGCTTTAGGAAAGAAAGTGTGCTAGGATCAGTGCACGCTATTGCTTTCTACTCACAGAAAAATATGTGCTAAATATTTGAATGTTATGAAGGTTTAGGAAACAAAGGGGTTCTTTTACTAAGCTGCAGTAAAAATTGGCCTTAGCACTCCTTTATGAGGGCTTTTCCCCTGCAATAAGGTCATTGTACTATAGCAGTAGGATGACCAATTTTCCATTTATTGAATTAATGTCCATGCACTAATGTTGCCATTAGCTCACAGCCATTAAAAAGAATTACCACAGGAGCACTTACCGACACCTATTTTGTAGGCCGTAAGGGCTCACGTGGTGATCCTGCGCTAATCAGTTAGCATATGGTAACGTGGATGCGCTAATTAGCACACAAACACCTACTCTCCTCCCCCTATACATGCCCTCTCCCAAAAACATTTTTTTGCACATGGGTAGCATATGCCAATTTCAAACTTGCCAGGATGCCTAAGTGTGCCCGCGGTAAGTCATTTAAGTTGTGGTAAGCGCATGCCACAACTTAATAAAAGGACCCAAAGTGTGGTAAACAGGAAGCAAAAGTGAGTTATTTTTGTGCATCTTGCATGCTACTATGATTAAAGTGACAGGAAGAAGGACCCAACCAGTCCGGCAGCATAGCAGAGTTAAAGCGTTAACAAGCGATAACCAAGTCCCGGCACACAGGAGCAGGAGACAGACCGAGGGAGTACAGCAGAGGTAGTAATGTGCTGGCACCGGGCCACAGCAGCAGCTAAACAAGCCAGCAGCAGACAGCATTGAGTATAAGGCAGCTCTTTCTATGCACGAGGGATTAAAGGCACACCCCCCATGAAAACCTTTTGTCCCAGAATATTTTGTGTTCCATAAGTTCATGTTCCTATAATGTGCAGTCAGTGTCTTTGAATTTGTTCCCTCCTCCCTCCCCCCCCCCCCCCCCCCCCCCCCCCCCCCCCCCCCCCCCCCCCCCCCCCCCCCCCCCCCCCCCCCACCAGTGTGTAGAGGTTGATTGTAAAGGAGTAGAGTGGGGTAAAGGTAAGGCTTTGCCTCTCAGTGGCCCAAGGATGAAGGAGTGGTCCGAGTGCAGGCAGAATAAATATTGTCCCAGGACCCCCCAGACAAGGTGAATAGAAGGTGATTATTAAGTAAAGCAGAAAAGAAGTCACATTGCTACTTGCAAACTGTGATAGAATTTGGTCTTATTTAATAAGCAGAACTTACATATTTCATTTGACTTAGGGGCTCTGTGAAAAAAATTACTGTATCATCTACATGCTATTTAACAATTGTCTCCAGTGCCTAAAACAAAACTTATGGAGATCTTACACATTTCTTTCACATTTTTGAATTTTTAAATTTTTTGTTGTGGATCCTCAGAAGCTTGGCTAGCTGAATGCATGTAACTTCTTCAAAGTCATATGCTGCCCTTTTGTCATTTGATCCAATTTTTAAAGAATTATGTATAATATATGCTACTTAGCTGTCACAATATCAATCTCGGAGCCTCTGCCAACATAGCCAGGTTTTGATAACTTCATCAGGGTAGTCTTATATTAGTTAGTTCTAAAATGTGTTTAATGTCTTTACTGTTATTCTCACTTCTAAGGATTTTACTGCTGCAGTCACTCAATGCAAATGTATATGAGCAATGCATTGTATGTAATGTGGAGGGGCATAATCGAATGGGGTGCCCTGGCGGGGAAACCTGTATTATCGAAACAAGATGGCGTCCATCTTTCGTTTCGATAATACAGTCGGGGACGCCCAAATCTCAGCATTTAGGTCGACCTTAGAGATGGTCGTTCTTAGAGATGGTCAACCCCGGTTTTAGGGGATAATGGAAACCGAGGACGCCCATCTCAGAAACGACCAAATGCAAGCCCTTTGGTCGTGGAGGAGCCAGCATTTGTAGTGCATTGGTCTCCCTGACATGCCAGGACACCAACCGGGCACCCTAGGGGGCACTGCAGTGGACTTCACAAATTGCTCCCAGGTGCATAGCTCCCTTTCCTTGGGTGCTGAGCCCTCCCCCCCCCAAAAAAAAAAAAAACCCACGCCCCACAACTGTACAACACTACCATAGCCCTAAGGGGTGAAGGGGGGCACTGCATGTGGGTACAATGGGTTTGTGGTGGGTTTTGAAGGGCTCACATTGACCACCACAATTGTAACAGGTAGGAGGGGGGGTGAGCGTGGGTCCGCCTGCCTGAAGTGCACTGCACCCACTAAAACTGCTCCTGGGACCTGCATACTGCTGTCATGAAGCTGGGTATGACATTTGAGGCTGGCAAAATATTTTAATGTTTTCTTTTTTAGGGTGGGAGGGGCTTAGTGACCACTGGGGGAGTAAGGGGAGGTCATCCCGATTCCCTCCAGTGGTCATCTGGTCAGTTCAGGCACCTTTTTGAGACTTGGTCGCATGAAAAAATGGACCAAGTAAAGTTGGCCAAGTGCTCGTCAGGGACGCCCTCTTTTTTTCCATTATCGGCCGAGGACGCCCATGTGTTAAGCACACCCCAGTCCCACCTTCACTATGCTTCCGACACGCCCCCGGGAACTTTGGTTGTCCCCTCGACGGAAAGCAGTTGGGGACGCCCAAAATCGGCTTTTGATTATGCCTGGGAGAAGGACGCCCATCTTGCGATTTGTGCGAAAGATGGGCGCCCTTCTCTTTCGAAAATAAGCCTGATACTCTCACATGTACTGCAGCCACCTCTGCTTGTTTGTATAAAGTTTGTTACTAGTGGTCTGTTCTCCTACAAAGACCTCCTCCCTTTCTCAGCCGAGCTTGATTCCTTTGTTTACTTACTGTCATTTCTGATTATTTCTACTATCTTTGTCCTGATGGGTCAGCCAAGGTATGACCTTTATCTCCATTTAAGGACTGCCCTCTAGGACCCACCTCTACTACCTGGTCTCAGGTTCTCTCCCTATTGGTCCTTTTACCTCACCCTCCCTGGGCTTGTGGATGCTGCTCCTCTACAGTGAACTTGTCTTTTTACTTCCGCTCGTTCAGCATCCTATCTCTGAACCACCTTCATTCACCTATCGGCTCTCCCACCTCTGCCATAAAACTTGCTTCTTGCCATAATGCTTACTTCTCTTCAAATTTCTATTATCTGGACACTCAGAGACTGTAGGGTAGGAGAACTGTAAGTTTGATATTGAAAAAGATTTTGACTCGATTTCTTGAAAGTATATGTGGTAGGTGTTTGAGCTTTATGGATTAAAGGGGTTGATCCTCCAATGAATTCAGGTTCTTTATAGCAATCCTATGGCCCAAAAGTTGCATAATGGAGAAACATCCTGACCCATTTCTGCTGGGCTGAGACACACATGGCAAGAAAGCTTCTCCATTGTTATTCATTTTATGTAGGGTACCCTTGGCAAGATGACTTTCACAGGACTCAAGGGTTAAGAGTCTACAGGTGTGAGGGTATGAATTTAAAACATCATTATTTCATCAACAAATAATGAATACCAACTTGAATGTAGCATTGCGGGATTCACAGAATAACCTTCTTATTGTTCTGGATCATTTGAATTCCTTTGGTGAGTTTACCAGTGTGAGGGGGTATATAGAACACTGCCCCTCACTTTTAAGAACGGTCCCTCAAGTATTTTGAACTACCTTAAAAACCATACTCCCTCCCAGAGAGGAAGTGAGATGGGAAGGGTGGAGCCGAAAGGACAGGAACCAGGAACTATAAAAGGCAGAGCCAGAGGAGCCCCAGGGATAGAAGACGTGATCGCCAGCATATGCCTTCACTACGTACATCCAGCTACTATGACCTTGATGAGGTAAACCAACCTTTTCATTTGGACACTTGTAAACTCGGATCTGAGGCCTGGCTTGCCCAGAGAGAATGAGAGAGAGAGAGAGACTTTAAAAACTGTGTTTGGGACGTGGCAGTCACAGGCCTGGTCAGCCCCAAGCCCATATCAAGACTTTCTCCTCTGAATTAGAGACTTTTCCTTTTTGTTCCTGATCCTGTGAAGTAACAGGCCTCAGGTTTAGTGAATAAAGTATTTACCTTATTTCGACTACTTTAGCTGGCTATGTTATTTGGAGGCCTACCCTCAGTCCTCACTCGCAGTATGCTTGTCATGGCAGTGGTGGGATTTGGAGCTTATCCTGCCAGAGGAAGGCAGAACTTGACTTCCAGGGCTCTGGTCCTGTTACAGATACCATACCGGAATACTGGCCAAAAGGGTTTAGCTTTCTCTAGTTAGGGGGAGAAGTGTGGCTTAGTGCCGGACAGGCAGGTTTATTTTGTTTACTTGTGCACTGCGTGTTTCTGGGCGCTACCATTACAGCAAAACCATGGAAAGGCTACTTCAGGCCTTAGTGGAAGTCCAGCACAGAGAGAGTAGGAAGTGGACCAATGACTCCAGGAGAACGGGAGATAAGATTTCAAAGAACCACTTTATTCAATGACTCTTCGGCCAAAAGGCCTGCCTCAGGAGTCTTGGTGATCCTTGTATTCCCAAACAAAACCTTAAGGTCGAATGGTCTTGATAAAGACCTTTATGATATCTTGTTGGCGTAGCGTCTCGATATAATCTTGTAATGACTATGAGGAAAAAAAAGCGTGTACTATAAATATTGTGTTGGCGCCAAAAGGTAAAGGAAGACATAATACGTAAGGTATGCTGTTACCAAAGATGATACTGGAGGATGGCCCAGACTATTTCCTGACCACTTTTGAAAGAACCACCTGTCTTGCTGGTTGGCTAGAAGCCATCATGGACAGGCTTATCTGGGGAATTTACTGACCAGTAGCAACCAAACTGCATTTCAAGATAGCCAACTATGAGGAAGGTAAAGCTGCCCATTGTAGAGAAAGCAGGCTGCACTCGAGGCCTACCAGCAGCATTTCCGGAAGGGTTTTCTGCAAGGTAAACCCCCTGAGTGTCTTCTACTGACTCAAGGACATGGCCTGGAGGTGGCTGCAACCGGAAGGAAAGACAGGTCCGGAGATCAGAAGACTTATCCTCCTGGACCAGTTCCTTGAAGAATTATCCATGAACAGTGGGTGAGGCAGCACCCTAAATTGACCCAGGAGGGTGCTTTAGAGGTGGCCGAAGCCTTCTACCAAGCACAACCAGAGTCTGAACTTTACAAAGAGACAAAGTGAGCTGGAAGTTCAGGGAGGAATAAAGATAAGGGTGAGCCTGACAACCTGAGGGATCAGAAACCACCCTCCAGCCCGGGGTCTCCAAGGAAGGGGGTCCCCGACGAATGCACCATGTACCCTTAACCCCCCGGTTGAGATATCCCTACTCCCCACTTGTTTCAGGTGTGGGGGAAGATGCTATATAGCTAGAGACTGCCAGGGTTTAGATGAAGATGCCATGGAAGTGAATATAGTGACCACCAATTGTTGCAATATTGTGGAGGCCTTCCATCCCAAGTGCCGGAACTGTGTGTTACAAGTTGAGTTGGAAGGACACCCATATCAGACACTGGCAGTGTCAAGACCCTCATTTGGAGAGAAGTATTCACAAGAGTGCAGTTGAATTTCAAGCAGACTGTGATCTTGGGATGCGTACATGGTGACCACAGGCAGTATTCCTACAGCTCAAGTATCTTTAAGAAAACCTGTGGGGCAAGCTTAGCTGGAAGTAGCCATCTTGCTTTTTAGCTACCTTATCCAGTAGTTCTGGCTGGTATTTTCCAAATTTCGGTGCTATCTGGGACCAGCTGGCCGCTGCCCCAAAGAAGGAGGTGGAGTCTTTCCCCAAGTTCTTCCTGCTAGAGGGCCCTGACTTGTATACATAAAATCCGAAAATGCCTAAACCCTGCCATCTGCGATGGTTAGAGAAACTGTGTTGCTCTCAGGATTTAGGAGCTGCAGTAGGTGGAGAGCCACAGCCAGGGAAGATGTCAGCCTGGACATCTCAGACCCCTTTAGATTATCTACCTGAATGTAGTAGTGAAAGAACTACAGGGAATTTTAAAAGGGCACAGTCAGAGGATGAGTCCTTAGAGCAACACGAGCTAAGGTTGTTACAGTAGCATGGGAATCCCTTGGGCAGCAGGAACCCTCTAAGGTAGCACTCCCATATTTCAACCTACGTGCAATTAACCCAGAGTCACTGTTAGGTGGTCACTTGGGGGCCTGGTGTATTCAAGCATGTTGAGCTCTTTAGGTCAATCCCTGCCCAACCTGCCAGCTGAGTAGTCGTGCAAGTATTTCCACTTGCCCCTCTCGTGCCCATGCCATTGTCAGTACCCCATTTGAAAGAGTGGGTGATGGGCTTTGTGGGCCCCTAGAACGTACCACCCAAAATACCTTGGTTATTTTGGACTACGCCACTCGCTACCCAGAGGCCATCGCCCTCCTAATATGAAATTGCCCACCGTGGCCAGTAGCTCTGTGGGAAGTCTTTTCCCGGGCATTGAGAGTTCTCTACCGAAAATACTTGATTGACCAAGGGCCACCATGTTCGGGGTCTATTGAAGCAATGTAGACCTTGAAGACATCTGCTTTACTACCCCAACAGACAGATGGCCTGGTGGAACACTTTCAGTAAGACTCTCAAACCAATGCTGAAGAAGTTTGTTGCCGCAGATGGGAAAAACTGGGATTCTCTACTCCCGTATGTATTTGCTATCCAGGAGGGTGCCCCAGAGTTCAACAGAATTCCTCTCCATTTAAACTGTTATATGAACAGAGAGCTAGGGGAATCCTGGACATGGTCCAGGAAGCTTGGAAAGAGGAGCCCAATCTGGAAGGATATGTGCTCACCGGGCAGCAGAGGCTGAAGAAAGCAGGTGAGGCAGCCAAGCTTTGCTTTGATAAAAAGGCTCAAGTAGGTCAAACCCGAGCCTATAATCAGAGCGTAGTACAGAGAATCTTCCAGCCAGGGGACAGAGACTTAGTTCTGTTACCCTCCTTGAAGAGTAAACTATTATGAAATTGTGGACGAGTCGGAGAAGACTTTACTGACTTTCGCGGGTAAAACCTGGAGGACGTAATGGGGCAGTTCAGCAAACTGAAGAGTAGCAGAATCTCCCCGGACGGATGGTATTCATCCTAGAGTACTGATAGAACTGAAAAATGAGCTTGCGGAGTTACTGTTAGTGATATGCAATTTATCCTTAAAATCGAGCGTGGTACCGGAAGATTGGAGGGTGGCCAATGTAACACCCATTTTTAAAAAAGGTTCCAGGGGAGATCCAGGAAATTAGATAGACTGGTGAGTCTGACGTCGGGTGCCAGGGAAAATGGTAGAGGCTATTATCAAAAACAAAATTACAGAGCACATCCAAGGACATGGATTACTTGAGACCAAGTCAGCACGGCTTTAGTGTGGGGAAATCTTGCCTGACCAATTTACTTCAATTCTTTGAAGGAGTAAACAAACATGTGGACAAAGGGGAGCCGGTTGATATTGTGTATCTGGATTTCAAAGGCGTTTGACAAGGGTACCCTCATGAAAGGCTACAGAGGAAATTGGAGGGTCATTGGGGTAGGAGGAAAAGTCCTATTGTGGATTAAAAACTGGTTGAAGGATAAGAAACAGAGAGTGGGGTTAATGGGCAGTATTCACAATGGAGAAGGGTAGTTAGTGGGCTCCTCAGGGGTCTGTGCTAGGACCGCTGCTTTTTAATATATTTATAAATGATTTAGAGATGGGAGTAACTAGCGAGGTAATTAAATTTGCTGATGACACAAAGTGTTTCAAAGTCGTTAACTCGCGACAAGATTGTGAAAAATTACAGAAGGACCTTACGAGACTAGGAGGCTGGGCAGCTAAATGGCAGATGACGTTTAATGTGAGCAAGTGCAAAGTGATGCATGTGGGGAAAAAAGAACCCGAATTATAGCTATGTCATGCAAGGTTCCATGTTAGGAGTTACGGACCAAGAAAGGGATCTGGGTGTCGTTGTCGATAATACACTGAAACCTTCTGCTCAGTGTGCTGCTGCGGCTCGGGAAAGCGAATAGAATGTTGGTATTATTAGGAAAGATATGGAAAACAGGTGTGAGGATGTTATAATGCCGTTATATCGCTCCATGGTGCGCCGCACCTTGAGTATTGTGTTCAATTCTGGTCGCCGCATCTCAAGAAAGATATAGTGGAACTGGAAAAGGTGCAGCGAAGGGGCGACTAAAATGATAGCGGGGATTGGACGACTTCCCTATGAAGAAAGACTAAGCAGGCTAGGGCTTTTCAGCTTGGAGAAGAGACGGCTGAGGGGAGACATGATAGAGGTATATAAAATAATGAGTGGAGTGGAACAGGTGGATGTGAAGCGTCTGTTCACGCTTTCCAAAAATACTAGGACTAGGGGGCATGCGATGAAACTACAGTGTAGTAAGTTTAAACCAAATCGGAGAAAATGTTTCTTCACCCAACGCGTAATTAAACTCTGGAATTCGTTGCCGTGAGAACGTGGTGAAGGTGGTTAGCTTGGTTAGAGTTTAAAAGGGGTTTAGACGGTTTCCTAAAGGACAAGTCCATAAACCGCTACTAAATGGACTTGGGAAAAAATCCACAATTCCAGGAATAACATGTATACTACTACTACTTAACATATAGAATGTTTGTTCGTTTGGGAAGCTTGCCAGGTGCCCTTGGCCTGGATTGGCCGCTGTCGTGGATAGGATGCTGGGCTTGATGGACCCTTGGTCTTTTCCCAGTGTGGCATTACTATGTACTTATGACAGGGCCTGTCAATTTATAAGGTGGCCTGACTGGACAAGAGGGACAAGGTGAAGGTCTTCCACATTAATTTGTTAAAGAAGTGGGTCCCATGATTGCAGCACTGATCCAAAGAGATGACTTTGGACCAGAGATTCCAATAGAGTCTGGACCCATGCAAGTTCTGTTTCCATCTCACAGAAGGCCGATCTAGAGCTTGTTGGTAAACCAGAATTAAGATTTGTTTTCCAGCTGTTAAATGGGCTGGAAAACAAACCCGCTTTACAACTCATGATATCACTGAGCCGAGAGTGGTAGTCTGGCAATGCCCCCTATTGGATCCCAGAGGCCCGGAAGCAAGCCATGGTGAAAGAGGTCACTGAGATACTGGAACTGGGAGTCATCGAGGAGACAACCAGTAATTGGTCATCTCCCATTGTGCTGGTATCAAAGCCGGATGGGAGTATCCGGTTTTATATTGATTTTCGGAAGGTGAATGTTGTCTCTAAACTAGATGCCTATCCCATGTCGAGAGTAGATGAATTCATCAAGCGACTGGGAGGAGCCCAATCAACCCTAGTCCTGACCAAGGGATATTGGCAGGTACCCCTCACTGCAGCTGCTAAGGAAAAGACAGCCTTCTGAACACCCCAGTACACTGTGTTGCTGTTATTCCTTCATGGAACCCCAGCTACTTTCCAGCATCTCATGGACCGCCTACTTAAACCGCATGGCAACTACATGGCTGCCTACTTAAACAACATTGTCATCTACAGTAAGAATTGGAGGATTTATCTCATCCAGGTAGAAGCAGTACTGGATAGTCTATGGACCGCTGGGCTAACAGCAAATCCTAAAAAGTGCTTCTTGGAAGGACAAGAAATCCAGTACCTGGGGTACTCGGTTGGGAAAGGACAAGTGAACCCAGATCCAGAATGTACAGGCAATCACCAGGTGCCATTATCCCAGACGAAGAAACTGGTATGAGCCTTTCTCGGGCTCGGTTATTGCCAGTTTATTTTGGGGTTTGCTGAAAAAGCAGAACCACTAACCTGCCTCCTGCAGATGTTTATAGTTTATTTAGACTACTAGGACTGCTCTAGCTGCCAAGGCAGAGCAGAACAGTTTACAAAACTACAATCTTGAGAAATCAAGAAAGGAACGCCAATTTCAATAATAAATATAACCATTCGGAAAAAGGACAGTCAGAGAGGTGGATAGAGTAAGATTGAATCTCATGCTGCAAATGCCGTCAGCCCAGGTCCTCGAAAGCCTGCTTGAAGAGAAAGGCTTTCCGATTTGCTTTAAAGGATTTCCGAGAAGGTGGCTCCGGAAAAGGTATGCTGGACTGAAGGATGCTTCCTTCCAGACCCTGAAGAGGGATATTTGCTCATAGGCAGTGCTAGTCAGCCTGGACTTCAACCGGCCCTTCATCATGTACCAGGAAGTGGATGCAGAAGATCATCCAGTGGCCTATATTAGTCGGAAGCTATTCCTGAGAGAGAAAAATTATGCATTAATTGAAAAGGAAGCCCTAGCTGTTAAGTGGGCCCTAGAGAAGTTCCAATATTATTTATTGGGGCAACACTTTCTGTTGGTCACCGACCATCAACCCCTTCAGTGGAAGGCTCACATAAAGACTCAAATGCATGCGTCCTGTGCTGGTTCCTCAGCCTCCAGCCCTTTAGCTTTTGAGTGAGACATCAGGTAGGCCGAGAACATGTTAATGCTGACTTTTTGTCTTTGGAGGTGAACCCTGATATGGCAGATGATTGGGCAGGGTTGAGCTGAGGGGGGAGGGAGTGTTTGTGAGGGGTATATAGAACTGCCCTCACCCTTATGGTCCCTCAAGTATTTCAAACCACCTTAAAAATCCTAGTTCTGCCCAGAGAGGAAGTGAAATGGGAGAGGTGGAGTCGAAAGGACAGGAACCAAGAACTATAAAAGGCAGAGCCAGAGTGGGATTAAGGAGGCCCAGGGATGGAAGAAGTGATCTCCAGCATATGCCTTCACTATGTATTTCTAGCTACTATGACCTGGCTGAGGTAAGCCATCCTTTTCAATTGGACACTTGTAAACCCGATACTGAGGCATGGCTGGCCCAGAGAGAGTGAGAGACAGAGACTGTGTTTGGGGCATGGCAGTCACAAACCCATGTCAAGACTTTCCCCTCTGAATTAAAGAGACTTTACCTTTTTGTTCCTGATCCTGTGATGTACAGCCTCAGGTTTAGTGAATAACGCATTTACCTTATTTCTACTACCTTGGCCGGTTTGTATTATTTGGAGGCCTACCCTCGCTCACAGTATACAGCCAGATTACATATTTATTTATTGCATTTGTATCCCAACCTATTTGCAGGGCTCAATGTGGCTTACATAGTTTTGTTATGACATTGTCATTCCAGAATATCAGATACAGTTAGTAGTGTGAAAAGATTAAGTAGGGAAGAAAGAGGAAGTGATTGGGCGGTGATAGTAGAAGTGGATTTTCCTAACTGGTTGGGTTGGGAGAGTGAATTAGTGGAGCTGTTGGTTCTCGTTGTAGGCCTTGTTGAAGAAGTATGTCTTCAGAGATTTGCGAAAGTTATTTGATTCGACAATTGATTTCAGGTCTGTGGGTAGAGCATTCCATATTTGCGTGCTCGTGTAGGAGAAGGTAGTGGCATGCATCAGCTTGTATTTTAGTCCTTTGCAGCTGGGGAAGTTCAAATTGAGAAATTTGCGGGATCTTCTTGTGGCGTTTCTAGGAGGTAGATCCACTAGATTCAGCATGTAGATTGGGGCATCTGCATGGATAATTTTGTGTACGATCGTACATATCTGAACGCAGTTCTTTAAGTGGGAGCCAGTGCAGTCTCTCTCTAAGGGGTTTTGCACTTTCATATTTAGGTTTTCCAAATATGAGTCTGGCGGCAGTATCTGGGCTGTTTGGAGTTTTTTGATAGTCTGTTCTTTGCAGCCCACATATAGTGCGTTGCAGTAATCCAGATGGCTTATTACCATTGACTGTACAAGGGTGCGGAAGACGTATCTCGGGAAGAATGGTTTTACTCTTTTGAGTTTCCACATGGTGTGGAACATCTTTTTTGTCGTGTTCTTCACGTGGGTATCAAGAGTGAGGTTTCGATCAATAGTAACTCCAGAATTTTCAGGGTTTATTTTGAGACTGGAAGAGAGCAGTATGGTGTGATTATGGTAGAGAAGTTTTTTGTGTTATGTTGGGAGGTGAGTACAAGACATTGTGTTTGTTTCTGCGTTAAGTTTAGTTGGAATGCATCGCCAGGTGTGCATGATTTTGAGACTTGGTTGATTCGTTGGTGATTTCATTTAGATAATGTTTGAACGGGATGTAGATTGTGACATCGTCTGCATATATGAAGGATTGAGGTTTTGGGTTGGCTAGCAGTTTGGCTAACGGTATCATCATTATGGTTGAATAAGATTGGTGATATGGGGGGATCCTTGGGTACGCCACATTCAGGTGTCCATGGAGGTGATCTGTCCGCGTTCATTGTTACTTGGTATGATCTTGTGGTTAGGAATCCTTTAAACCATTTGATTACTGTGCCTCCTACTCCGAAGTATTCTAGTATATAATAGTATTTCATGATTAACCATGTCGAAGGCACTGGACATGTCGAATTGTAGGACGAGTATGTTGTTACCAGTTGCGATTGCTTGTTTGAATGAATTCATTGCAGCTACTAGAACAGTTTCTGTGCGTGGTTTGTCCGAAATCCTGATTGAGATTCGTGCAGGATTGAGTGTTTATTTAGGTATTCAGTGAGTTGTTTCATCACTATGCCTTCCATGAGTTTGGTTATGAGGGGATAGATGCTACTGGGCGGTAGTTGGTTAAGTCCATTGTGTTTTTCTTGGCATCTTTCAGTAGTGGAGTTAGTAGGATATTTCCTTATCCGTGGGAAAGATCCCATTTTGAAGCCTGTGATTTACGTGGGTCGTGAGGTCTATTTGAATTGTTTGGGTGCGGATCTTATTAGACTATTAGGGCATATGTCCAATTTGCATTGTGATTTGGCGTATTTTCCGAGCCATAGTGAGATTTCCTTTGATGAGAGCTTGTCAAAGTTGGTCCATGATCGGTCTCTGGGCATTCTCCGGGTTTCGGGTCTAGGCATCAGGTTTAGTGAATAAAGCAT
Organism: Microcaecilia unicolor; assembly: GCF_901765095.1. Taxonomy (NCBI): domain Eukaryota; kingdom Metazoa; phylum Chordata; class Amphibia; order Gymnophiona; family Siphonopidae; genus Microcaecilia; species Microcaecilia unicolor. Next base: position 329,433,051 of record NC_044032.1, read on the forward strand.
TTACCTTATTTCTACTACCTTGGCCGGTTGTATATTTGGAGGCCTACCCCGCTCACAGTATCACAGCCAGATTACATATTAATAAACACAAATCTGTTATGTTGGATTTATTTCCTGATTAGAGTGTATTGACAGGGTCCCTTTCCTTTATGGTGTGCACAAGATAAGATTAATATTTGCGATTGCAAATGGATTTGCACAAACTTTACTACTAAATATTCTCCCCCCTTGCTGGCAAATACGTCTAACTTGTTACTGCCCTGGCACAATTATCCCTTATTGTTTGGGCGCAATATCATTTCAGTGCCTGTACCCTTCCAAAGTGGCTTTTTGTTCTACAACATCTTTCTTTAATTTTGAAGACTAAGACTATCCAGAGATGTAATAAAATGTTTTGTACGTGTCTGTGGCAAGATAGGAAGCCTCATTTGCATTTCCAATTGTTGCATGTTCCAACAGCAAAAGGTGGCCTAGGGCTATCGGATATCCGTACCTCTCATGTAGCTTGCCCTTTATGTCAAGCCAGGACTGGATAAATGAGTCCAAACTATTTTGTAACCTAGACCTGGAAAAGCAACTTGGTAGGCTTTATAAATTGGCATATAATCTGTCTGCCAGCATCTTTGTACATCGGGAGAGCAGTTCCAGCACACAGACAGAACAAGGAGAAAGCAGCCTCTCTAAACCAGACATTGGTGGGTGACATCATTAACTGTATTTTTTTAAATGTGTGCTGCCTCCTGAGTTCTCCACCTGCTCCAAGTCCTCTGTCTGTCAGCTCCTTTGTACATCGGGAGTGCAGTTTCCAGTGCACAGACAGAACAGAGAGAAAGTGGCCTCTCTAAACCAGACACTGCAGTCATCTACCAACAATTGCAACCTGAGGCACACTGTTGGGTGCTGACATCCGTGCCCAGCGGGCTTAAGGGAAATCAAACTCTGAGGCAGCAGTTTAAACAACTTCTCACTTCAAAGGACTGCTTCCATCATCGAGTCCTGCTGCCTCTCTCCAAACTGTCATCTACCAACAATCGCAGCCTGAGGCTTGCTGTCGGATGCTGATAATAGCTCCCAGCGGGCTCAAGGGAATATCAAGCTCTGAGGTAGCAGTTTAAACAACTTCTCACTTCAAAGGACTGCCTCCTTCAGTGAGTTCTACTGCCTCTCTCCAAGCTGTCATCTACCAGCAATTGCAGCCTGAGACATGCTGTCGGGGCTGACGTCAGCACCCAGCGGGCTACTACTACTATTTAACATTTCTAGAGCGCTACCAGGGTTACGCAGCGCTGTACAAAAAACAAAGAAGGACAGTCCCTGCTCAAAAGAGCTTACATAGTAACATAGTAAATGACGGCAGAAAAAGACCTGCATGGTCCATCCAGTCTGCCCAACAAGACAAACTCATATGTGCTACTTTTTGTGTATACCCTACTTTGATTTGTACCTGTCCTCTTCAGGGCACAGACCGTATAAGTCTGTCCAGCACTATCCCCGCCTCCCAACCACCAGCCCCGCCTCCCACCACTGGCTCTGGCACAGACCGTATAAGTCTGCCCAGCACTATCCTCGCCTCCCACCACCAGCTGGCTCTGCCACCCAATCTCAGCTAAGCTCCTTAGGATCCATTCCTTCTGAATAGGATTCCTTTATGTTTATCCCACGCGTGTTTGAATTCTGTTACCGTTTTCATTTCCACCACCTCCCGCGGGAGGTCATTCCAAGTATCCACTACTCTCTCCGTGAAAAAATACTTCCTGACATTTTTCTTGAGTCTGCCCCCTTTCAATCTCATTTCATGTCCTCTCGTACTTGCTTACAATCTAAAGGCTCAAGGAAAATCAAGTTCCAAGGCAGCAATTTAAACATCTTCTCACTTCAAAGGACTGCTTCCATCAGCGAGGCCTGCTGCCTCTCTCCAAGCTGTCATCTACCAGTAATCGCAGCCTGAGGCACGCTGACGGGTGCTGATGTCAGCGCCCAGCGGGCTCGAGGGAAATCAAGCTCCGAGGCAGCAATTTAAACAACGTCTCACGTCAAGGGACTGCTTCCATCAGCAAGTCCTGCTGCCTTTCTCCAAGCTGTCATCTACCAACAATTGCAGCCTGAGGCACACTGTCAGGTGCTGATATCAGTGCCTAGCAGAGTCAAGGGAAATCAAGCTTTGAGGTGTCACGCCTCAGGCATCACGCCAAAGAGGTATGCCAAAGGGGCACCAGGACACTCCGCATCAGAGAGATACATATATTTATTAAATTCATCATATGCAGTAGGTCTACTTCCATATATTATCTCACACTAGTCTCAAAATGTTCTTCCAGTTATCCACAGTTAATTGACCAACCAACTTATAATCGAAACTGATCATCGGCCATCTTCCGACACAAATCGGGAGATGGCCGGCAATTTCTTAAAAGTGGCGAAATCGGTATAATCGAAAGCGGCATTTTTGACAGCATCGCCGCTTTCCCGTCGCTTCGCTGGCGAAAGTTCAAGGGGGGTGTGTCGGTAGATTAGCGAAGGCGGGCATGGGCGTGGCTACCAGATGGCCGGCTTTCGCCGATAATGGGAAAAAGCGGCGTTAAGCAGTATTTCGCCGGGTTTACTTGGTCCTTTTATTTTCACAACCAAGCCTCAAAAAGGTGCCCCAACTGACCAGATGACCACTGGAGGGAATGGGGGATGACCTCCCCATACTCCCCCAGTGGTCACCAACCCCCTTCCATACTAAAAAAAATAAAACTAAAAACCTTTTTTGCCAGCCTGTATGCCAGCCTCAAATGCCGTACCCACCTCCATGACAGCAGAATGTGTTGTATCCTCTGACAGCCTTTCCCTGGTTGCGATGTTGCTCTCAGGTGAGTGTGACACCTTTCTGTTAGGTGCCCTGCAGAGTCACATTAGCAATGCATTGTGGTGGGTGTAGGGTACTGGGCTCTACTCCCATGATGCTTTTCCCCCCTGCTAACTGGGTCTGAGTGTGCCCTGTTGTGTTTCCTGTTGTAGTCCATGCGGTAGTGGCCATTTTTGTAAGCCAGTTTTATTTCCCTTTCCTGTGTTACCCACGTTAGAGAACGTAGTTCTTACCTTGAATGGTGCTGAAAGAGGGCATTGTACACCATTGTGCCAGCTCTGACCTACTGCTAATCTTAGTACCAGGGGACTCTTTGCCAGTGGGGCACAACCTCTGATCTGCAGTTAACTGTGAGTAAACATGGTTATTTCAAGAAATGACTTTTTCAGAGAGATTAGTCTTCAGGTGTGAACTGGTGTGCCAAAGTTATACAGCAGCAATAAGACCTAGAGGCTGTATGCAGGTCCCTGGAGCAATTTTAGTGGGTGCAGTACATTTGTGGGTAGTGGGTTTTGGGGGAGGGGGGGTTTGGGGGCTCAGCTCCCAAAGTAAGGGAGTTATGCACATGGGAGCTTTTCTGAAGTCCACCTCAGTGACTCCTAGGGTGGCTGGTTGGTGTCCTGGCATGTCAGGGGGGCCAGTGCACTAAAAATGCTGGCTCCTCCCACGGCCAAATGCCTTGAATTTGGCCAGGGTTTGAGATGGCTGACATAACTTTCCATTATCACTGAAAAACAAACCCGGCCATTTCAAACCCGGCGAAACTCCACGGAATTTGGCCGGGCTAAACCATATTAGATGGCCAGCTATCTTTTTCAATAATACGGTTCCAGCCAGCTGTAGCGCCGCCGCCAACATAGATCGCCGGCGATCTATTTGGCCGGCGACGTTCGATTATGCCCCTCTATATATTACTATTTTATATTTTCTTAAACAACCATTCTAATTAATTAACAGTCTTTATTCAAAATACTATCAAAAAATCACAAATTATTCACTTGGCATAAAAACAAACATACACATACCTCAATCATTCTCAATTCTCTATCGCTCACATATTCTCAATACCAATCAACAACATATTTCACACTTTAAAATATTATAGAATAGTGTGTGGTCAAAATATCAAGAAACCAAGTTCTTTTATCAGTCACCACTATTAAGGAACCCAGACATCAATGGGTAATGCCTGAGCGGTACAAACTTCCATTGTTCTACTACTACTACTTAACATTTCTAAAGCGCTACTAGGGTTACGCAGCGCTGTACAGTTTAACAAAGAAGGACAGTCCCTGCTCAAAGGAGCTTACAATCTAAAGGATGAAATGTCAAGCTGGGCAGTCTAGATTTCCTGAAGAGAGGTATAGTGGTTAGGTGACGAAGGCGACCTTGAGGAGGTGGGCTTTGAGCAAGGATTTGAAGATGGGTAGGGAAGGGGCCTGGCGTATGGGCTCAGGGAGTTTATTCCAGGCATGGGGTGAGGCGAGGCAGAAAGGGCAGGGCCTGGAGTTGGCGGTGGTGGAGAAGGGTACTCCTTGCAAATTGTTATTCTTTCAAAAGTTCTTGGAGAAAACCACAGTCTTAACAGTTTAACGGTTCCAATTTTCCTTCTTGAAAAGATTCCACACTCCAACCATTTTATGTCACATTTTAACTGGTTCTCCCTCTATCACTTTAGAAACCTACTTTAATAGCCCAGTGATTATTTCTAGCAGGTTTAAAATTAAAGCAGGAAACCACAAAACACAATATGACAAATTCAATTATTGTAATCAACTAAATCATACACACATCAATCAAAAACACCTGACTCAAAGCCGCCCTACTCAAAACAAAACATAACCCTTTCTCCACAAAAAAAACATCTACAATATTAAATTCAACACTCATAATTCAATCTCATTTACACCAGTCCCAGTTGGATATGTAATGCCATATCTACAATAAACAAAACACAGTTAATCAGGGAATGGCTAGAAGAAGAACAATTAGACCTCCTATTGATTACTGAAACCTGGCTACATGCACAAGACGATCCCATATTAAATGACCTAAGTCCCCCAAGTTACAAAATTCATCACCAAGCTGGAAAAGGAAAAAAAGAAGGAGGCATTGCATAATATATAAATCCTTTTTCACAATTGCTTGCGAAACAATTGCTTGCGAAATCATCGACGACACTCTGATCCTGTCTGCATCATCCTTTTTACCGCCCACCAGAGAGGTAGCAGTCAACAGAAAATATCTTCACTGAATTTGTATCTAACATATGCACTAAATTTGATAAGGTCCTACTAGTAGGGGACATCAGTTTACACCTAGAAAATCAGAATGACAGTAATACAAAAAATTTACTTGACTTTTTAAACTACTGGCAACTCACACAGCCATACCTCTCACAATAGAGGTCACTTACTTGACCTATTAGCCTATAAATTTGCAAACAACAACAACTTTCATCTAAGTAACCATACTTGGACTCAAGCTCCCTGGTCAGATCACAGTAAACTCGAATTCTCCCTCTATTGGAGGGAAAATACAAAATCAATAAAAATAAAAGTACTACGACTCCTCACAAAACATCTGTTCTAAACATCTTGAGCAATCCTCCAGCAGTGTCACGTCTGTGGCCGTGACCACCCTCAGACTTACCTTGTTCCTGGGGTCAGCTTCCTAGCTGGCTCCTGTTTCTTCTGTCTGTCCTTTCTGAGCTAGCTCTGGCTCTCTGTGCTGGCTGCATCCAGCAGCATGACACTAATTGCTTCACTATACTGCACCTGTGGGTGTTGCCTGGGTTAGCTCTTTCTCTCTGTGTGTGTGCTGGCTGCTTCCAGCATGACTCTAATTGCTTCACTACACTACACCTGGGTGTGGGAAGCCTCTCTTGTTTTCACTGTGCTTTCTGCCTGCTCGGTGGTTTGTGCCTGAACAGCCTCCATAGTTACTTAGAGATGGCTGCAGCTGCCGTCTCTGGTGTTGAAGGGCTTTATTAAGCACTTAGAGACTGCAGCCTTTGCCTTTGCATCGTCTAAGGTCCCTGGTATGTAGAGTGCTCTGTGCACTGCTACACTGTCCAGTTCAGTGTGAGTTCTAGCTTGTTACTAGTTAGCTTGGCACAGCTTTGCTTGTTAGCCTGTGTACAGCTTTACTAGTTCTCCTGTGTTTGCGTAGTGTTATGCTCTTAGGCCAGTCAGGTTAGTAGTGTCTGCTGCACTACGATTAGCCTCTCTCTGGGTTCCTGCCCAGCTTCTTTCTGTGTCTGTTGTCCTTCCGTGGGGGGGTCTTCCCTGCCACTGTCTGTCTGTGGACTGCGGGTCCTTCCTGGCTTACCCTGTGTTGGGGTGAAGCCTCTGTCTGTGGACTGCGGGTCCTTCCTGGCTTACCCTGTGTTTGGGGTGAAGCCTCTGCTCCAGGCTTACCCTGTGTTGGGGTGAAGCCTCTGCCTCCAGGCTTACCCTGTGTTGGGATGAAGCCTCTGTCCCTGGCTTACCTGAGTTGGGGTGAAACCCTTGTCCGGGTTGGTTCTCTGTTTGCTCTGCTACCTGCCCAAGACCCTTGGCCTGTTCTTCATGGTTACTCTGTTTGCTGTGCTGCCTGCCCCAGACCCTTGGCCTGTTATTCCTGGTTTGCTCTCTTACCCCCGAGTCCTGCCTTGCCTACCTGCTTGTATATCCTGAGTGTATATCCTGAATCCTGTGTCTGTCTAGCTAGTGTGTATTTCCTGGGTGATTATTCCTGTATCCTGTCTCCACCTAGCTAGAGGGTTTACCCTGTGGGTATTCCCGGATCCCCATTCTGCCTAGTGTGTATGCTGCCCTAGTCCTTGCTCCTGCTAAGCTTCTGTACGCCTTGTGTTCCTTGGTCTGTCTTCTGGGTCTTGCTAGTGGCTGTGCAGCAGCACTCTGTCTGTGTTTAGTTCCTAGTCTAGTCTCCCTCGTGTTTCCTAGACCCAGGTGGGTCCTCTGGTTCTCCAGTTCCGGCCCTGTCCTGCAAGTCCTGCCGGCCACCTGCACGTTGGAGCTCAACTCTAACGGAAACGGTGGCCCAAGCGCAGGTGAAGCGGATCCTGTCCTGCCGGTTCCAGCTGCCTATTTCCAATCCAGAGTACCAGTCCGGTCCTTCCGTAAGTCCAGCTCCAGGGTGGTCTTGCCTGCCGCTGCCGCTCCTCGGCAGTGGTCCAAGGGCTCACAAACTTCAGTTCCCGCCTCGAGAACCTGATAGGATGCCAAGGCCCTCGAGAACGCGACAAGCAGACAATAACAACTTTATGATTAAATGGGATGACCTATTCAAAATGTCTTAAATAACATAGCTCCCCTCAAATCTATATCCAAACCAACCAGAAAATTTTACCTTGGTTTAATCAATCTGTCCTTCTTTTGAAAAGGAAATGTAGAAAACTAGAAAGAAAATAGGCTAAAGACAAATCAAATGAAAAATTAATTGGAAAATTGCCATCAAAACATATAAAAATGAGATCAAAACTGCAAAAAAACTCAATACTATAACAAAGTAATCAGAGGTAATTTCTTAATACCAGTAAACTTTTCATCTGATAAAAAGCCTATTATCCACAAAAGAAATAACCACAACCACTGAGTCCCCACCAACAGTAGAGCAACTGGCTATGTTTTTCCAAACAAAAATAGTTAAAATCAGAGAAGGGTACTCAAATTAAAATCAACTATCAAAATATTTATGAAAAACAGACACACATACAGGAATAGCCACCAACAGAATCTGGTCTTCCTTCCAGCTACCAACCCATGACACAGTAAACATTACCCTCCTAAAATACTCAGGTCTCACAATGCATACTAGATCCTTGTCCTAGTTACCTTATGAAAGAAGCTCTTAATATATTCATTAATCTGCTTCAGCAGATATCTCCTTCTAGCTATTCCACAGCACTTTCCCTGATAATAAAGGTTCTATTATCCAATCACATAACTGATGTAACAAACTGCAGACCAGTAGCCTCCATTCCTTTGATGATAAAGGCAATGGAAAGAATAGTAGCCGCACAAACTATGGGACTACCTTTCACATTTCTCCCTACTACACAAATCGCAATCAGGTTTCAGACTAGGCTGTAGCACCAGACTGTCCTTACTACCCTTGTATCAAATCTCAGAAAAGAAATTTGCATAGGGTCTAAGATCTTAATAATGCAGTTCGATATGCCTAGTACATTCGATGTAGTAGTTCAAGGAATCCTACTACTACTACTATTTAACTTTCTAAAGCGCTACTAGGGTTACGCAGCGCTGTACAATTTAACATAGAAGGACAGTCCCTGCTCAAAGAGCTTACAATCTAAAGGACAAATGTACAGTCAGTCAAGAAGGGGCAGTCAAGATTTCCTGAAAGGTACAAAGGTTAGGTGCCGAAAGCAACATTGAAGAGGTGGGCTTTGAGCAAGGCTTTGAAAATGGGTAGGGAGGGGCTTGGCGTAAGGGCTCAGGAAGTTTATTCCAAGCATAGGGTGAGGCGAAGCAGAATGGGCGGAGCCTGGAGTTGGCGGTGGTGGAGAAAGGTCCTGAGAGGAGGGATTTGTCCTGTGAGCGGAGGTTTTCGGAGGGAACGTAGGGGAGATGAGGGTAGCGGAGGAGTGGCCTAGTGGTTAGGGTGGTGACTTTGTCCTGGGGAACTGAGGAACTGAGTTCGATTCCCGGCACAGGCAGCTCCTTGTGACTCTGGGCAAGTCACTAACCCTCCATTGCCTGCCGCATAGAGCCTGCCATGAGTGGGAAAGCGCGGGGTACAAATGTAACAAAAATAAAAATAAATGAGGGGCTGCAGACTGAGTGCATTTGTAGGTAAGAAGGAGAAGCTTGAACTGTATGCGGTATTTGATCGGAAGCCAGTGAAGTGACCTGAGGAGAGGGGTGATATGAGTATATCGGTTCAGGCGGAATATAAGACGTGCAGCAGAGTTCTGAACGGATTGAAGGGGAATAGATGGGTAAGTGGGAGGCCAGTGAGGAGTAGGTTGCAGTAGTCAAGGCGAGAGGTAATGAGAGCGTGGATGAGGGTTCGGGTGGTGTGCTCAGAGAGGAAATGGCGAATTTTGCTGATGTTAAAGAGGAAGAAGCGACAGATCTTGGCTGTCTGCTGGATATGCGCAGAGAAGGAGAAGGAGTCGTCAAAGATGACTCCGAGGTTGCGGGCGGATGAGACGGGGAGGATGAGGGTGTTATCAACTGAAATTGAGAGCGGAGGAAGAGGAGAAGGGGTTTTGGTGGAAAGACGATAAGCTCGGTCTTGGCCATGTTCAGTTTCAGGTGGCGGTTGGACATCCATGCAGCAATGTCGGATAGGCAGGCCGATACCTTGGCCTGGGTCTCCGCGGTGATGTCTGGTGTGGAGAGATACAGCTGAGTGTCATCAGCATAAAGATGATACTGGACCCATGAGATGAGATCAGTGAGCCCAGGGACGAGGTGTAGATAGAAAAAAAGAAGGGGTCCAAGGACAGATCCCTGGGGAACTCCAACAGAGAGCGGGATGGGGGTGGAGGAAGATCCATGAGAGTGTACTCTGAAGGTGCAGTGGGAGAGGAGGAGAACCAGGAGAGGACAGAGCCCTGGAACCCAAATGAGGACAGTGTGGCGAGAAGTAGATCATGATTGACAGTGTCAAAAGCGGCGGATAGATCGAGGAGGATGAGGATGGAGTAGTGGCCTCTGGATTTGGCTAGGAACAAGTCATTACAGACTTTAGAGAGTGCTGTTTCTGTCGAGTATAGAGGGCGAAAACTGATATATACCACATTGGAAGATGAGCATGTGAAAGATTCCTTTATGTTGAATTTTTTCCCTTGTGAATGACTGGGGTCCTGTGAAATGTTTTGGCATAGCTTGCAGCTGGATGTATTGCAGGGAAATGTGCCCTTCTCTTCATTTTCAGTCAATGTGGTATATATCATTCAGTGTAAAAATGTAACGAAGGATGCTATATTGGAGAAACAGGCCAGATGCTTAAGACAAGATTCAATCTGCACAGACATCACATGAAAATAGCCGGTGCCAGACAGGCCCCCACCCCTGTGGGCCAACACTTTACAAGACCAGAACACTGCACCAGTGATTTCACAGTAAGAATCCTGAAAGATAACTTTAAAACAATACAGGAACGTAAGACCTTTGAAGTCAGAATGATTGAATATTTTGACACCCAACAGACAGGACTTAATAAGGATCTGGGTTTTCTAGCCCATTATAAACCATAAAGTTGTATTTCTCTGTTTATTTCTCTGTTTATCACCTTCCTCTCACCTACCACACACCCATCCTGTTAGAATATCAATGAAACGCTTTGATGTCCCCATGCATACCCCACCCTCCCACTCTGTCAGACTGTCAAAGTAATGCTTTGATGTTCTCTTATATATACTATCTGCTACCACATTTGCTTATTTCTGATCTGACGAAGAAGGGCAACCTTCGAAAGCTAATCAAGAATTGTATTAAGTTATCTAATATAATAAAACGCACCGTGAACGTTCTGAAGACAACGTTCTGAAGTCACTCAAACACTCCCTGGCTGTAGGGTTCGTGGATTCATGGTGTGAAGCCAGCCAGCCGTCTCTGCCCCGCCCTCGCGTCAAACGTCATGACGTCGAGGGGGGAAAAAAAAAAACAAACGGATCGCACCCACGCACGGTGCGTTTTATTATATTACATTTACCTCCGTGGTGGCGGTTGTGGAAGCGCAGTGTCAGGGAAGGAGGCGGCGCTCCCGACGTCTCTAGCCTTCCCTTCGCTGTGTTCCGCCTTCTTCTGACGTCAAGGATGACGTCAGAAGAAGGCGGAACACAGCGAAGGGAAGGCTAGACGTTGGGAGCGCCGCCTCCTTCCCTGACGCTGCGCTTCCGCAACCGCCACCACGGAGGTAAATTTAAAAAGAAAAAAAAAAGGGATGTTGTGGGGAGAGAAGAGGGTGGGCAGTAAAGTTGAACAATGGGAGCGGGAGGGCAGGGGAGAAACGACAGCATGGATGCAAAGGGGGGGGGAGAAGAGGGGGGCCAGGGGGACATGGGAGAGAGAGGAGCATGGATGCGAGGGGGGGTCATGGAAGGGAGAGAGGGAAATTGCTGGAAAAGGATGAATGGAGGGGGCAGGGACAGAGGAGCATGGATGGGCATGGATTGGGAGGGCAGGGCTCAGGGAGAGAGGGGAATTGCTGGAAAGGGATGAATGGAGGGGGCAGGGGACAGAGGAGCATGGATGGGCATGGATTGGGAGGGCAGGGCTCAGGGAGAGAGGGGAATTGCTGGATAGGGATGAATGGAGGGGACAGAGGGCATGGATGGATATGGATTGCAGGGCAGGGCTCAGGGAGAGAGGGGAATTGCTGGAAAGGGATGAATGGAGGGGCAGGGACAGAGGAGCATGGATTGGGAGGGCAGGGCTCAGGGAGAGAGGGGAATTGCTGGATAGGGATGAATGGAGGGGACAGATGGGCATGGATGGATATGGATTGCAGGGCAGGGCTCAGGGAGAGAGGGGAATTGCTGGATAGGGATGAATGGAGGGGGCAGGTGACAGAGGAGCATGGATGGGCATGGATTGGGAGGGCAGGGCTCAGGGAGAGAGGGGAATTGCTGGATAGGGATGAATGGAGGGGACAGATGGGCATGGATGGATAGGGATTGCAGGACAGGGCTCAGGGAGAGAGGGGAATTGCTGGATAGGGATGAATGGAGGGGGCAGGTGACAGATGGGCATGGATTGGGAGGGCAGGGCTCTCACACTCTCTCTCTCTCATATACAATGTCTTTCTGACTCACACTCTCACACACTCTGTCTCACACTGTATCACATTCACTCTCTATGTGCCACACAGTCACTCACACACTCACTTGGTCTCATACACTCACTCTCACAGAATCTGTGTCTCACACACACTCTCTCTCTCGCACACACACACACACACACTCTCTCACACTGTGTCTCACATACACACTTGCACACACTCTCATTCTCACACACACACTCTCTCACAAACACACTCACACCCAGACTCACTCTCTCTCTCACACACACACACTCACACTTTCACTCTGTCTCTCACACAGTCACTCTTACATACACTCTCCCAAACATACACACTCCGAGGAAAACCTTGCTAGCGCCCGTTTCATTTGTGTCACAAACGGGCCTTTTTTACTAGTGTCCAATAAAAAAGGTATCATCTTATTTTCTTTTCCATGTTTTATTTTGTTTGATTTCTATTGATAAACTAATAATTACTTAAATTCTGTTTGCTTTTATAGTCATCGCTGACTCTGCTCAGAGGGTTTCAACCCTGGTTCCTACCATGTTAAGATGTAGCCCATCATTAGCCCTTTGTTTTTCCATATATTGCTCCATTCTCCTGTAATAGGCTTTGAGCCACCTATTGAATTTTTATTATGTAGTCTTTCCTCGCCCTTTCCATAGGCTGGTAGTAGTTAAGAAAAATCTACAGACTGTACAAAGACTTTAGCCACTCCTCCAGCTTCTGGAAAGTTCTGTATGCTACAGGTGTGCTATTTTTGGCCAAGTCATATGTCCCCAGGTAGATTATGACATCAGTGTTAGAATCCTTACTCTCTTCTCAGAATTTGGTTAGTATTCCTGCTGCAGAGGATCCATTTGGTTAGTATTCCTGCTGCAGAGGATCCTGGAAGGCATTTCACCTTGTTGGGACACATGGATTCTATTCCCAAGTTAATGCCTCTGACAGTGAAGTCCCCTAACAGCAAGAACTTTGTTATGAGCTAGAACTTTCTCTTGATCAGGTGCTGCTTTCAAGTAACTAACACCATCTCTTTTCAAGGCCCTGAAGACCAACAAAGAGTTTGAAATTCACTGTTAAAGCTGGACAGCCAATGGGTGTCTCTTAGTATCAGGTGGTTTGATCATGGCAGATACCAGCAGTAATAACATAGACAACAGCATTTTGACTGAACTGTACTACTCATTTAGGTGCTCATTTTCAAAGAACATACAAAGTTCCATAGTAACATATATAAATGTGTAAGTCTACTTTGAAAATGAGCCTCTTAATGAGTTAGAAATACCCAACTAGAGTGGAATTTCAGTCAGCAGTATGGCTTTCAAAATATTTGAGAAATGGTATAAAGCCGAAGGTAAAAGTACCCACAGACTTTGTTTTTCTCTTCATGATTTTGAACATTGCCACTATAATTATTAATAAAAATATTTTATTAACAAATAAAATGCATGTAATTGAAACATCTAAAACACTTTACTGTTCCTAGGTTTCACAACAAAGGAGTGTACGTTAAAGCTGGATTGCAGAAGATAAGTCACAACAAAAATCTTCATAAGAATCTAAAACTTCAAGTGGACCAGCAAGAAGTGGAGTTGCCAAACATTGAAGGCCTTATTTTCCTTAATATCCCCAGGTAGACTGTCACAAATAAGATTTTTTTTCCAAGTAGCTTTGGGTCTTACCTGGACAAATCTTGGCTTTTGAAAACTCAGGGCCACTTTCAGCCAATTTGTTGTCTACACAAAATGTATCCATTTATGTGAAGACCCCACCTGGGACATTCCAAGCACATGCTTTTAGTTTAACTGATCACTGCTTAACCAGTTATACCAGGGTATTATTTATTCAGAAGGACAGGATACATACTTAGGAATGTCATCTCTCTATATAAAACGCACCTCCAACGTTCTAATGAAGCCGGAAGTTGTAGTTGTGTAGATCGCTTTTGCCCATGAGTGTGTGCCCCGCCCTCGCGTTACAACGTGATGACGTCAAGGGCGGAGCAATCACACTCACCAACTCACCGAGGTAGGGTGGGGGATTACCTTGCTAGCGCCCGATCGTCATGACGTCGAATCGCATCGCTCAGACGCATAACGGACCTATCCACCACCCGAACAACATCAATTGCCGGCGCAGAGAAGAAGAGAAATGTGGCTGTCGTCAGCACAGGTACACGACGGCGAAGGGGGAGGGTTTTCTGCAGGAAGGGGGGGTCGACGGGTCGCAGCACGGGGGTCAAGGGGTCAGTAACACCGGGGGGGGGAATCTGGAACTCGGTGGGGGGGCGTGAGGGGGCCTTGAACTGGGAGGGAGGGACGGCCGTCAGGGGGCCTTGAACAGGGAGGGAGGGAGGGGGTCTGCAACTCGGAAAAAAGGAAGGGCGGAGGGAGGGGGGGTCTGGAACTCAGAAGGAAGGAAGCAAGGGAGGGAGGGGTGTCTGGGAGGGAGGGGGCTGGAATTTGGGAGGAGGGAGGGGAGTCTGGAGACAGGGAGGGTGGGTGGGAGGGAGGGAGGGGGAATACCTTGCTAGCGCCCGTTTCATTGCCTACCGAAACGGGCCTTTTATACTAGTTATATAAAAGATAATATTAAAGCAGTAAAATAGCAAAAATAAGGAGGAGGCACTGTTGGTTAATCTGGAAAGAGGGAATGGGACATCTATTTATACTGGTGTGATATACACACTTTTACAGCCAGAAATAGAGATTCAACTGAAGACATTCATAAAATTTCTATGAAAGAAGTGCTGTTGGTAGAAAACTTCAGTCTATCAGACATTGATTGATATATCCAGACTGTGGTGTCATCTAAAAGTAAAGAGATCCTAAATTTTCTAAAGGGAGAACTCTTCCAGCAGCTGGTAAGAGAGAGTAGTACTAGAGAGAATAGTACTGGAGAGAGTAGTACTATACCTGATGCTTACGAATGGGAAGAGCGATAGTGTCTTTGTGTAGGTCTCTGGTGAGATCTCATTTGGAGTATTGTGTGCAGTTCTGGAGTCTGCACCTCAAAAGGTTATAAAGAAGATGGAATTGGTCCAGAGGGTGGCTCTTAAAATGGTGTGTACATAAAGACAGCGTAGGTTTCCTTCTTAAAGCAGGTACTTACAGTAATCCTGATTTGCATACAAATGCACTTCTATAAATTTACACCTTCTCTAAGGAAATATAAATATATGCATACTCTCTCTGAGTTTAGCGTGTGTGCACACAGCAATTCTGACTCAGTTATGCCCAAACTGTGCACTCAGGAATGCGTACATATAGATTTTTTAAAATGCATGTGCAGTTGTCAGTATGTGTATTTATATGTGCATATACCTGCACATATGAAACATGTGTAAAACATGGAAATGACATGGAAATTGAATTATAAAATTACTCTCATTATATAAAAAAAAAACTCTAGCATGCTTTTAAAGACCTTCTTAGAGATTTTGATACTGTACAACTTGATAATACATTAAGTTTAAAAAACATTAAAAATAGATCTTGCATCTGACATTTCTGCAGCTGGGATCACATGGGGGAAACTACACACACATTTGTGTAGTTTGCATCCAAACTTAAATGCATACATGGTTAGAAAGGGCTAAATATAACTTACATGAGTACGCAGATGTGGAATGCACTACCAACTTACTTAAAAATGATAAACAAACTAAATAGCTTCCGAAAAGCTCTGAAAACCTATCTCTTTAACAAGGCCTACCACGAGAACCCATAATTAACTACAATACAACACCTAAGCACCTTCTATTCAGATTGTCTTACTCTACAACTCCTTGACCAGATCCTCTTGCTCTCTCTAATTTCTTTGTAACACCAATTGTACTATTGACCCTGTTATGACGATGCCATAACAGATCTTTGTAAGCCACATTGAGCCTGCAAATAGGTGGGAAAATGTGGGATACAAGTGCAATAAATAAAAATAAAATAAACTAATGTAAGTGTCTGTATTTAACTGTCTGCGCTAGGTAGTTTTGGACCTTGTTGGGTCTAAAAGCTAATTCCAATTGACTCACTAGATTTTTCTGGAAATTTTCCTCTATGGGACCTGTGTACAAAATGTTTTCTCATTTCATCTCAAGTTTTTAGTGGATAAGACTTATGAGAGCAGTTTTCAAATAGTCTGCTTACGTGCAAACTACATAGATGATTTTAATACATATACTTAAATCAAATTTTCAAAAAGAAACTACGGACA
This sequence comes from Microcaecilia unicolor, assembly GCF_901765095.1. Classification (NCBI taxonomy): domain Eukaryota; kingdom Metazoa; phylum Chordata; class Amphibia; order Gymnophiona; family Siphonopidae; genus Microcaecilia; species Microcaecilia unicolor. The sequence continues at coordinate 329,448,895 of NC_044032.1, forward strand.
TTTATTCTTTTTGAAAATTAGAAAGTATGAAGTAAAATATAAAGCTTTCCACTTACTTTGCACTTGCTATTTATATGGCCAGTGGAAATGGCAAGTTGGCATGCATACATTTAAAAATTGAGTATGCACATATTGTTTTCCTCATGCTAAAATGTCAGTTGGTCATGCAATTTTACTGTGTTAAATACTTTTGGCAATTGCCGCCACATGTGAAATGTCTATTTAATTGATGTACTGTAATGTTTTATATTTACATCAGTATCTCATTGAGGGGCCCTTTTACTAAGCAGTGGTAAGCCCAATGCGGGCTTACTGCTCGGCAATCCAGAACTACTTCCAGCCCAACGCGGGCACTGGTGTTCCATCCCCAGCACACAGCATTTCCGCATGGGTTTAACTGGGGGTAATCGCTGCCCGGTTACCGCAAGAGCCCTTATCGCCACCTCGCATGGTCATGTAGGAAGAGCAATCTTACCACATGGCCATGTCTTTTTTGGTCTTTTTACCCACTGTGGTAAAAAGGGCCTCAGCGCACAGCAAAAATGGCCCCTGTATGTTTATGTTTGTATGTTTTATGCAAGATATTATTCTTACTTTGCAGCTGGGGATCAGGAGCTGATCTGTGGGGTGCCTATAGTGATAATATTATGAAAAACCAAGAATCGATGATGGTTTACTGGAAGTTGTTGGTGTGACTGGAGTTGTCCACATGGTAAGTCCTTGTCAAAATATTTCTCCTTGGATGGTTTATCTGAATTTTTCTGTTTTATCTATGTGTAATGGCAGCAGCTCAACTGGGAGCCTGATATTCAAAAAGAGTTGGGCTCCTAAATGCGTGACCTATTTTCAGCCAGACTTATGAACCTAAGATTTCAGTTGAAAATGTATCTTAATTTAGAAGCCTAAAAGTTATGCTCATAATATATTTATGAGCTTGATTTATGGGCCTAGTGCTGAAAATCAGTGTTAAGCTCCTAACATTTTCCCCTACCCTAAATCCAGTCATGTTGCCACCCACAGAGTTTAATGAAATTTTGAATATAAATTTAGGCATTCAGCACCCAAACTCAAATGCATGAATGGTTAGATAGGGATAAATATAATGAATGTAAGTGTCTGTATTTAACTGCACTAGGCAATTTTGGGGATCAGGAGCATCTAAGTTTGGGTGCAAATTATACAAATATAATTTGAGAGTTATTCTCCAAAATTGACCCATTAAAAATGTACTGAGTGCCTAAATTTATGCTCAAAATTTCATTAAAATTTGGGGGGTAGCAACATGGGCGGATTTAGGGTGAGGAAAAAAGCACTAATTTTCAACACTAGCCCATAAATTAGGCTCATAAATATAGACAAAACTGGGAGAGGGGTGAAGCACATAGGTGCACAGGTGCTCATCAGTCCTCCCTGTCGAGGGTAAAGGCCAAGGCAGAGAAGCTTGCATTCTGGAGATGAATGCATGGGTGGTGTTTTTGAAAGGATGAAGGCTGGCTAACCTACTGAAGAGGGCTTTAAGCTAGATTTGGGACAGGATGATCAAAGCTCCCAGGTAAGTGAATCATTAATTCTCTGAGAACAAGAAGGCAGTTGTATTCTCACAGCTGGGTCACATCATCTGATGGAGCCTGGTGCGGATGCTGACTAGCAAGATTAATGTAGAATTTTCTAGCAGCATCCCACTGCACATGCACTGTTGTGTTCCTGCCCAACAAGCGAGCATGGGTCCCTGAGTCTTCTTTTTCCCACAGAGCAGGAAGGATGTGTCATTGTTTTCTCCTCTCAGTGCTTTGTTTTCTCTGATTCTGAGTGCCTTCCCATGTGGGTATTTTTGTCCCTTTTGTGATTATTATTCTTTCCTCTTTATTTTATTCTGTTACCCTTTAAATTTTGTAGTGTTTTTTGTTCTACAAGTTTCCTTTCTTTTTTTAGAGTTGCTAGGCCCATTTAGGCCAGAGCACCGACCTCAGTTTGTATGCTGCCCCTTTTTACAGTTCACAGTTGAGGAGTTTAATTTGGCCGCAGTTCTTTTCTCATGCCTTTGTGTTGGTGCTGTTGTGAACTTCGAGGTACTGCTCCAGAGCTTTTGTGACACAAGCCTATTTTGTTCCAGCTTGATATGAGAGACTTAGAGAAGCACCTAAGCCAATGAAATGGACTAATTCTGCTCTGAACTACACCTTACAGTGGTAATCTTAGAACTTTTCATTTCAGACCTCATCTCTGATTGTTTATCATGCAGGAGAGACTTTAATTACACTTAAGCTTGCTTTCTTTTTGCACTTGAATTGCCCTTACAATTTTTATGACTTTTCTTGGAGTCCTTATGCTCTACTCCCTTCCATTTCATTTCTCTCCTAGGATTGATATGACTCTCTCCTCATTCATGATTTTTGGAAGCAGGGGCATATGTGGGTCTATATAATGTTATATATAAGGTGTGTATATCCGTTTTGTAGCTCTTAGATGATGTGCTCTCAGTTTCCTGCTTGTACCTCATCGGTTCTTAGTACTCAGAGACGGCTTTGCGTACGAGGAAGCGTCGCACGGTAGCAGGGGCTGACTGAGGTCCCCACCTGCAGCCTTGAAGTAAACGTAGACTCTTGAGGAAAAAACAGTTCCCCCAGAACAATTTTATTTCAAATCAGGCATGTTCTATGCTAACCTAACTCACAGCTAATCCTCCCATACATTAAAATGACTTCCTTCAAACTAATCCAGCTCTGGCTTATTTATTTACTGTTCTGGGCTGCCACGCCTAGAAAACAACTATGCGAGAGCTATGTCATGGGCATCCCCACATACGTCCGGCCCATGGTTACAGACTGGACCCTTGCTTAAACAACCTAATTCCTGCACAGATCTTCCATTGAAGCCAATTGAAATTATCACAATCCAGAGAAAACGTATAAAAACAGGCAGAAACCCACCCAATCTAGTGAAAATCAAGCCAAACCAAATGCAAAAAAAAATGACACCAAGCCAATTCATTGCTACTATGAAAATGCCCGTTCTATCTACAACAAGGCACAGAATATAAATGACTAGATAAGCACATCCTAACCCATATGCATCTTCTTCGTGGAGACCTGGCTCCGTTCCACAGCGGATCCCATAATCAGTGATCTGTGTCCTCCAGGATTCAATATCATATCCTTATCCAGAGAGAAGAGGAGGAGGGGTGGCAATGATCTACAACAGCGGCCTCAAGGTTAACCTGCTAGACTCATTCCGCTCACCTAACGTAGAAATTATAGCATGTCAAATTAGCGATGAATCCCTAAGAGTCAAGATAACCTACTCCATTCGGCTGGCCCAAAGAGAAGTAAACTTTCTATGGATTCGTCCTCAAAAACTCCTTAGAATCCCAGTTCAACTTACTACTGGGAGACATTAACTTCCACTTGGAATTTGAAGATGACCCCAGAATCTCTGATTATACTGTTATGTTGGAAAACCTGAACTACACACCGTCTCAGTCGTCAGTCACTCATGAGAAGGGTCATCAACCGGTCATCAACTTGATTTGCTAGCCTGTACAAGCAGAGTGCTAGCAACAAGTTCAGTCACTGTTTTCTGACGTTAACTGGAAACCAGAACAACCACCAAGTTGGAGAAACATGATCCAGTACGGACAGTACAGTATAAGAGCAGAGGAGTAGTGTGATCAACAGGACTCTTCCAGTAATCTAAGGAGACGTAATGAAGAAAAGGGGTCTTTATTCAATTCTAAAACAAAGACTCTCTGAAACGTCACAAATAAAAAATGCAATGCATGTAAATAACATTTGAAAGGATAATAAATAAAAAACTGAAAACATTAAAAAGTATACATGAATGTACATTTCTGTATATTTATAGATATGTAATAAACAATGAGCTCAACATGGGACAATAAATGAGCCCACAGTGTAGAAACAATATTGCAGATAGACATTTGGTCAGACCATCTCATGCTTTCCTTAAACCTAATGTGGAACATGAAGAAGAAGGAGGATCCAAACCAGCTGAAAAGCATTAACGAGAGGTAGGATCAGCCATGACCAATTCTGGGACCAGTTCAAACACTCACAACTACTTGACCATTGTGAAAATTTCAGAGCTGACTAGCCGGAGCACAGCAAGAAAACTCTGAGCATCATCGCCCCTCTAACTTGGAAGACCAAAACCACACGACCAAACACAGCCTGGTTCGATACCGAACTAATCACACAAAACCAAAAATGTATACAACTAGAGTGGAAATGGAAAAAGAAGACAGAAGTGGAACAAATGATAGATGAAAAGAGAAAAACATGGTACTCTAAACAAATAAAAGCTGTCTTCCAATTAGTTGCTAAACTATCAGATACCTCTGCTATAACTCAACAACATAACACCAAACCTCCGACAGCACCAGAATTAGCGAACTACTTCCAAAATAAAATTGTGAAAATCAGATCCACTTTCACTAACCATAGGGATGTCATTACCATAACCTGTGGCACCAACCCTATAGCCTAGAAGAGGACATGATCTGGACTGAATTCAACCCTATAAACTGGAGGACTTCATCACGCTGTACCACAAGTATTCCAAATTCTGCTGCACACTGCACCTCAGCCCTCCACACCTGATGAGTTCTCCTCCAATTGAATTTCTACACAACTTGTTCAACTGGAAACAGCAACTCTCAATGGGTCCATTTTACCCTCAATGAGAGAAATCATCATTACACCCTTAATCAAGAACAGCAATGAATCAAGTGAAATGGTGGCCAACTATAGTCTGGTGGTCTCAATTTCATTGTTCACAAAACTCACGGAAGGCCTGGTCTGCCTTCAATTAAACAACTATCTCACCCAACACGACATTCTGCACATTTCCCAATCAGGATTCAGAACACACCATAACACAGAAACAGTCTTTATATTCATAGTTCATAAAGCCAGAGGTATCTGAGAAGTAAAGGCGGGTCACTATTACTCCAGTTTGATCTATCACGACTTAGTAGACCATGAACTCCTACAATTCCCTAAACCCTGCTGCAATAATGTCCAACGCTATATGTACACCTAAAGATGGTCTTCTGATCTTGACGTAATAACGTCTGAAAAAGTTATATCAATATTCACACTCCAATGTATTCCACTTACCATGCCAAATCACTTGTCCAGGCAGCAATATAGATCATATAAATTCAGTAGGTGATCCTTTTGTTATAAACAAGGACCACCTCCACATTGACACTTAATCTTTCACAGCAGCTGAGATAAAATCCATCAAAGGCACATCTCTTAGTTGAGCTCCATCTGGATAATATCACAACTTTCCAACCATGACTCAACCTTGTCTTGGTCTCGACTCAACCTTTGTCTTGGTCTCAACACAGGCTGTGTTTCATATAGCTTCTTCAGGAGACAATGAGGGGCATAATTGAAAGGTCATCCAAGTACGAATTAGGACGCCCTTGCGAAGTCGGACAAAATCCGGTAGGTATAATCAAATAATAATATGGACGTCCTTAGGCATTCGATTATCGCTGTTCAAAATGCCCAAATAACGGCCACACAAAGGGTAGTAAAAAGGACGCCTTTAGACATTCGATTATCGCAGTTGAAAACGACTAAATCCGGCCCGCATAAACTATAGTCAAAAGAATGTACCTAGGTGTTCCGCAAGTACAGTGCATGCAGTTCCGGACATCCAGGTACTGGAAATATGAGGAACGTTCATAAGTGTAAACTACAGGAGGATCATGCCACTCCACCGAATATTCCTCATATTTTCCATAACTGGATGTCCGGAACTACATGCAGCTATATGCATTTTGTGTATATGTGAAAAGGTTCGCAATGTTCATACTCATCTATATAAGGCAAGCTCCGCACGCATCAAGGGCCCGCACGCATAACAACCATTCATGCACGTCATGGACGTCTATGCTTACGACAGCGTCCACGTGCTGACTCGGCCATATATGGGATGGTAATCCATATATGGAGCTGTGCACGAAACGACGTCCGTCACGCAAGGACGTCCATATAAGGCGCTTGTTCCAAGAACGCTTATTCACTGAGAAATATGGAGGAGTTCCGTAGGGAGCGCAATTTTAGTGAGGCGGAGAGCCTGCTGCTGGTGCGGCTGTGCCTTAGGCACCGGCACAGGCTGTTTATCCAGCACCACCACCTGCCCCCCAGGATACAGGCAACGAGAGTCTGGACCCGGATAAGGGACAGGCTGGAAAGGTAAGTGTTTGTCGTCCCCCCCCCCCCCCCCCCCCACAGTGTTGTGCCTCTGTGCTATTGGATTTACAAATGAATATCTGTGCTGAAGGCAAAAACGACCATCCCCTGACTCCTGCTGTACAAACTTATATCTTACAGACAGTTTGGCATTCACAGGGACCTAGAGTCCCTGCGCAGGAGGTTCCGGCGAGTCAGGCAGGAGAGCCCTGACATCAGGGCAGTGCGACGCCACCTGAGGGCTCGACGTAAGTATTTAAAACAGGACACGTGTACTCATTTGTAATGTATTTATTGAATATGCAAATGTACTGTACAATATCAGTTTCCATGTGGCTAATAGGCAACTAGTAAGTCATAACACCTCTGTCCCAGATCAAGGCCTCAGGTTGCAGGTGCCCTCCCATGAGTGTGGCTGCAACCTCCAACCAACCTCCTCCGAGATGAATGAGATGACATGCCTCACTTTAGTATCCCCCTTTCTGGGGTGGGTGGATACTGGTTCCTGGTAGTCCTGCCTGAGGTCCTACTTTTAGTGGATGTCATTGCCTCATATTAAAGTCATGTGCTAGAACAAAAACAGGTCAGCCAACCCTATTCACATATCTGCCAACATGTCCTGTGTGTTCTGTGTCAGAGCACCTTCCAGGGTTCCCTGTCATGTCATCTGACGCATCTCAATCCCCATGGGTATAGGCTACACCTCACCACACCTTTCCCCATCCCCCACCTCAGGCCACCCAGCTCCTGCACTATGCAAGCCATGTTGCATGTGCTGATCTCAACCACAATCCTTTTACATATACAGGCCTCCAGCAGCAGCAGGAGGAGGAGGTGGCTGAGGAGGCCCAACAGGAAGAGGAGGAGGCAGCCGAGGAGGCCCAACAGGAGGAGGAGAAGGAGGCAGCCAAGGAGGCCCAACAGGAGGAGGAGGAGGCAGCCAAGGAGGCCCAAGAGGAGGAGGAGGAGCAAGTCTTCCTCATCGATGAGGCCATAATGGAGGAGGAGGAGGGGGTCCTCATAATCGATGAGGGCATTATGGAGGAGCTCTCACCAGCTGCAGCTCCATTGCCCTCATCCCCTGGCCTAGCTCCATCCCCTGGGCCAGCTCCAGCCCTGCGCCTCCTGCAGCACCTGGTAGATGGCCAGAACCAGATGCTGCAGGAGCTGAGAGCCATAAGGCAGGGTAATGAGCAGCTCCACAGGCCACTGAGGGTGCTTCTGGCACTGCTCATTACCCTGCTACAAAGGGCACTACACTTGGGGCCTGGCCAACGGTGAAAAAACATTGGTGGTGTGGGGGGATTTGTAGGGTTTTGGGGGGGAATTTGTACGTTTTGGGGGGGATTTGTAGGGTTGGGGGGGGAATTTGTGTCTCCATGTTTAAATAAATATATGTGTTTTATACTGCATATAACAGGGTGTGTGTGTATCTGTACGTTGTGCATTACATATTATGAAATGCTGGTGTTGATGTGAGAGGAGGCAGCAATATGCATTGCATGAAATGTGAGTGTGAAAGAGAAATTTGATGCATATCTGTGATAATTGTGCCCATACAGAAGGCCACCTGTTCATTCCAACCTGCATGGCTGTATGTGCGGGGGGGTGGAGGGGGGGTGGCCCTTACTCTTGAGGCACACAAATGGCCATCCAGCCTCTCTCCCTCCCTCCCCCTTACCATAGAGCCCCACAGCACAGAGTGCTGTAAATAATAGATTTGTTGTCTGGCACTAGTGATCTGCCAAGTAGAAGCATGCAGGTAACCCTAGGTAGCGCATAGACAAGGTTTGCTCTCTGATCACCAGACACCCTTACCCACAACCACACCACATTGGTGGGGCCACCATGGAGCAACAAGCAGCTGGGTCATGTTTTCACATTCCAATCCTTCAACAATGGTATATAGTGCTGAGGAGAAAAGGGAAAACAATAGTCACAGCATTTTGATGGATATTTGTATCAGCACAATTGCAATATAATACAACAGGTACAGAAGGGTAGCCAAATATATATGTGTTTATTTACATTGAGTTTGGTCACCCCTTTTTCAGTAGTAGTTCAAGGGTGTGTTACATTCAGGCACTCTGGATCTGTCTCAGTCCCAGGAGGCTGTTAAATTTCCTCCTGACGCAATGGACAGTAATGTCACTTGGCCAAGTTCACACGGAGCAGCTAGGATTTGAACCCGCAACCTGTGGATTACAAGACTAGTGCTGTAACTACTACGCCACGCCAGCCACCAGGCTGCAGACAGCTGCAGGTAATTTGGATTACAAACTGTAATCAAACACCCTCACCGTCACCATGACTGAAGGGCTCAGTAGGCAGGTACCTGTGGCCACCATGCAAATCGTTTGCAGACTAAAAGTTAGAAATGCTTCACTTTCATAACTATGGAGAATTATAGGAGTGTGTTCAATAATGTGGAAAAGACATTCATTGCATATATTCTTCCCCTTCCCCCCCCCCCCCCCCCCTCCCAGCAACCTTCACAATGGGTGAGCATTTCATAAATGGGGACTGGGGTGCAACACATGAAGCATGGAACCTACCGGCGAGTCCCACAGGTCCAACATGGATATGGACCAGCAACTCCAACGGCAACACCACACAGTACAGCCCTGAAGCACCACCAATAAGTGCCCTCAACGTCCTCCACTGCACAGCATCCACCGGCAAACCTGGCGAAAATATAAGTAACAGTTGAATGCAAAGCACATCCAGAGAATGGGGAGCCCTTGAACAAGTGGCTGAGAACTATGAGCTTACCTTGAACGTGTGTGGCAAGATTCTAAGCAAGCACCCACCTGCAAGGGAAATGTCACTGATGCGGAAATGGAGTTCAAGGGATGTGGAACACTGCAAACAAAGGTGGCGAGGCCAACCTCCCCCCCCCCCCCCCCCCCCCCCCCGCAGATGACACGAAAAATAAAAACCCTACAAACAGGTGTTGAAACGTATACACCCCCCCCCCCCAATGTAAAGAACAATCGGTAAAGTGCAAGCAAACAGCCCGTTTAAAAGGCCAGCACTAAAAGGAATGCAGGTGAGGACACCCATACGGCTCCGCCCATAATCAGAATCGCACCTACAACACAGAGCAGCTGGGGACGCTCATAGTACTCCGCCCATAATCGAAATCGCGCGCGCCAAATCGCTGGAGGAGCTGGGTACGTGTAGGGATTTTGTCCATAATCAAACAACGCCTATCTCAAGGGCGCCCATCCCCCTTTCAACATGGGTGTCTCTGGCGAGTATTTAGGCGTTTTTCTCCGGATTTTCGAATCGCATTGCTACAATGGCACCGAGGCCGCAAGGGTGATTTAGCGATGCCGAAATTGAGCTCCTGGTGCAGGAGATAGACAGGAGACACGTTCATCTGTTCGCTCCCACAGGCCAGAGACTCGCTGCTACTACCAAGCAGCGGTAATGGCAGGCGGTCCGGGACCACCTGAATGCAGTCTTCCACTGTGGCAGAGAGGTGGAAGACTGCAAACGTAAGTGGCGCAGGCTGAGGCGGGATGTGAGAAGGAAGGCTGGTGGGAACCCCCCAGCACATGACACCGCTAACCTGACGCCCCTGGAGCGGATTGTTCACCGCCTGTTACCCCAGGAGGGCATTCATGGCGTCCCTGGGACCTTTGACACATCAGCATAGCCTGAGGGCACAGGTAGGTTGACCCTTATGAAGCTGGGGTATCTCTTGTGCTGCTGCACTACACTCTGTTTTACACAATTGGGGGACAGGAGGAGGGAGGTGGGGGGAGTCAGCAATGTGTGTATCTGACTGTCTTCAAACTTAGCCTCAAAGGCCACCTTTATGATACTGCTTTGAACTCCTAACCACTACTCACTTGCTCAGGACCCTTACTCACTATCCCCACCTTAGTAATTCCCTTCCCTCTTAGTTGCCCTGTCTGTCTGTGTGTCTGACTTAATTAGAATGTAAGCTCTATTGTGCAGGGACTGTCTCTTCATGTTCACATGTATAGCATTGCATATGCCTAGTAGCGCTATAGAAAGGATTAGTAGTAGTGTGTAGGTTGGCACTGCCTCACAGCTTTGGGGCCCTTCCCCACTCCCTCCTCTTTTTCCCATTTCCAAACTCAGCATATATCCTTCCCACACCTCTGTGCTGTAGCCAGCAACGTGGTTCATACACCAGTTGTAGCCAGTCTAGGAAGTCAATAGTAAAAGAAGACATGCACATATGTCCTTCAGTTACAAAGAAACCCAACAAAAACAAAAAGGATGTGGAGGGAGATCTTCAGAATTGGTGATTGCTGTCCTTCTCTTGGGTCTTCCTCCAGCACCTCTGCCTTTCACATCAGTCTCTCCTGTCCTGGTCTCCAGCTCTGGCCCATGTACAATCACATCTGTGGCTTGCCTGCCAATCCTATTCCTCAGCATCTCTTTGCTGGGTCTTCAAGTGTGGGGCCATGTATACGAATGCTGAAAAACAAAAGTGGGATATTTTCACCAACACACTTCCTCCCCCTTTTGCTATGCAGGTGATGACAGCCACTCAGATGAGGCTGGCCCTAGAGGGCTCCAGGCCCAGCAAAGCACTGCAGCAGCAGCAGAAGAGGTGCTACCTCAACCACCTGCTGCAGCAGTAGCAGCAGAAGAAGAGGCGCTACCTCCACTTCCATCACCTCCATCACCTGCAGCAGAGCGAATACCTCCAGCTGCACCAACTGCAGCCTTTGGTGATAATGAAGAGGATGGAGAAAGGGGGTCACCTCCTCGCCAGAGGCTATCCAGCCACAGGAGGCAACTGATGCGTGTGACGACTCAGTTGCTGCGCCACAATGTGGAGCTGCATGAACACTGGCGGCAGAAGCTACAGCTACAGCGGGAGGCGCTCCAGGTGCAGCAGGAGGCGGTAGAGGCCCAACATGCTATGCTCCAGCAACTCCAACGGCTGGAGCATAGCATCGAGGGCCTGCGCCGTGACCTGACACAACCTACTCCAGCCGTGCTGCAGCACCAGGAACTGGCCACAACGTCCTCCAGTGGCCAGCAACCAGCGGCTAAGAGGAGGACCTTGAGGTCGTCCACCTCCCCAGCCACTGCTGCACCACCCACCAGACCAGCTCCCATTCTGGGTCCTGTGGCCAGGTTGGAGGGCAGCACTGCAAGGTAGAGTGGAGGAGTGGCCTAGTGGTTAGGGTGGTGGACTTTGGTCCTGGGGAACGGAGGAACTGAGTTTGATTCCCACTTCAGGCACAGGCAGCTCCTTGTGACTCTGGGCAAGTCACTTAACCCTCCACTGCCCCATGTAAGCCGCATTGAGCCTGCCATGAGTGGGAAAGCGTGGGGTACAAATGTAACAAAAAAAAAAAAAGGTGGCCTGACTTTGAAAGGGCAGCTGAGGAAGCAGGCTGCCGTCTGCATACTCAGGACAGTGAGAGCAGCTCCTCATCAGAGCACTCTGAACAGACTTCCCCTGCAGCACCGGCTGCAACTGAACACGGTGGGAGGGGTAGGAGGGGGACGGGGCAAGGGGAAGGGAAGAGCCATGGGGAGGGGGGCGTGGAAAGTGATGGGACATGGGGGGAGAGGGGGAGAAGGTGGTGGAGGGGTGATAGTGGGACATACGTGATTGCTATGAATACATTTCAACTTACTCTCACAGAAAACTTGTCTCTGAGTCGTTGCCTTGCTCTGACCCCCAGCTGGTGTGCGGTCTGCTCTGCTCTGTGGGCGGGAGGTGGAGGGGGCTCCTCTTCCTCTGGGGCCTGCTGCTCTGGTGGCTGTGGCTCCTCTGGGAGGGGCTGTCCTCTGCGCAGGGCCAAATTATGGAGCATGCAGCAGGCCACGAAGATCTTGGCCACCTTTTGGGGGCTGTAGAGGAGCTCCCCTCCAGAACGGTCCAGGCACCGGAACCTGTTCTTCAGTAGCCCAAAGTCCCGCTCTATGATGACATGAGTGGTCCAATGCCTGCTGTTGTAGGTCTCTGAAGACCCTGGTTGTGGATGCACCAGGGGGGTCATGAGCCAGCTCCGCTGCGGGTAGCCTCTGTAACCTTTGAGGAGAAGCAGAATGAGAAAGTTGAGTGTGTATTGTTTGGAGGTGTGTGTGGGGGTTGTGGAGGAGGTGTAGGTTGAGCAGATCCATACTGCACTTACCTAGGAGCCATCCGCCAGTGATCTCCCCTCACTCAAACCTGTGGAAGATGCCCGAGTGCTGTATGATGTAAGCATCATGGGTGGAACCGGGGTACCTGGCACACACGTCTAATATCTCCCCCTGGGCATCACACACAACTTGCATGTTCATTGAATGAAATGCCTTCCTGTTTCTGTAGGTGGCTTCGTGTGCCCAGGGGGGTCTGAGTGCGATGTGTGTGCAGTCAATCACACCTATGACCGAGGGGAATCTAGCTACAGTAGAAGGCAGCCATGTTGTTGTGCAGGGCCTGGGGGGTGGTGGGGAAGGTGATGTAGTCAGAGGTTGTGAGTAAGGAAGGCATCAAGAAAGTGGGTGAGGCGGAAATCGAAGCTCCCAGTGGCCAGAACAGAGAGAGCAACAGTGACTTTTAGGTGCACAGAGATGGGGTTGTTCCTATGGGTCGTGGGCTGCAGGAGGGGTTGGAGCTGGTCACACAGGTGCTGAATGGCTAGGGGAAGGATGTCTAAGCAACCGAATAAGGTGGTGCAGTGGCTAGAGCACTGAGCTTGATACACTGGAGGTCAGTGAGGTCAAGTAAAGTGGTGCGGGCCATCAACACCCTGGGGCGTGAGTACCTCCTACGGGGGGGGCACCTCTTCCTCCACCATGTGAATCGCCAGTGCATTTAGTGCGTCCATTGCCTATAAGCTCACTCCCACCACCACAACCACACTGTACTTGCAAGCACTCTCCGGCCACACCCTCTAGCCACTCACTCGCCAAACACACGCTGCAGCAGTACACAGGACAAACAGAGACTCCAAACAGGTAAGGAAATGACGTATGCACGTGGGAACAGTGAATGGAGAGGGATAGGGGGAGGGAAGGAGTTTGGGGGCTAGAAGGGGTAGGGAAGGATGAAAGGGTAAAACACAAAAGAGTCAGGTGAGGGTGAGGAGGTTCGGACTAGGGCACACAGGCAAAGGTAACAGGTACTCCACACACTCCGCTTTCTCTCCAAACAACGATTCAGCTTTCTCTCTCAACAAATATCTCGCCACTCTCCAACTGCACAAAATCGCTACTGGGTCTATAGACAATTTCCCCCTTCCGCTGGTCGCTTTTATATGAGGTCTACCGAGGAACGCCCATGTTCTGGCACATACGAAACCATTTCGCAAGCCGTAATACGGTACGGACGCCCACCGCGTAACAACGCCCATGACACACCCACTACATGCCCCCTATGTCGCCAGCCGTAGATGGGCGTTTTTGCGTTAGGCGCGTCCTTACGGCTCCCTTTCGATTATTGGCTTTAGGCGTCTTTCGTCCATGGGAACGTCTATGTGCTGTTTGTGTCGCTTTTTGTGCGCTTCTAGCGTTCGAAAATAAGCTGGCTTGTATAAACAGCATATAAAATTAACATACAAACCCATACATAACCACACATTTAACTTGAAATCCTTTTAAAAGAAATACCTTAAGCAGCCCCATTAGAGCGTCAGACACACCCGGATATCTCTCAACTTCCGGCGTGATGACAGCATTTCACTAAATCAGACGACCCTACGTTAGACCGTGATCCTTTTTATACCGACATTAACAGGGGCCAATCTATCTCCTTATTAAGTCCATCCAGTCTCCTGAAGAAGCTATATGAAACACAGCCTGTGTTAAGACCAAGACAAAGGTTGAGTCGAGACCAAGACAAAGGTTGAGTCATGGTTGGAATGTGTGATATTATCCAGATGGAGCCCAACTAAGAAATGTGCCTTTGATGGATTTTATCTCAGCTGCTCTGAAAGATTAAGTGCCAATGTGGAGGTGCTCCGTGTTTATAAGAAATGTATCACCTATTGAATTTATATGATCTATTATTGCTGCCTGGACAAGTGATTTGGCAGTGCAAGTGGAATACGTTGGAGTGTGAATATTGATATAACTTTTTTAGACGTTATTACATCAAGATCAGAAGACCATCTTTAGGTGTACATATAGCGTTGGACATTATTGCAGCAGGATTTAGGGAATTGATGTATGTCATATTCTTAGAAGGGTCTGTATCAGGAATGTATGAATGGCAGGATGTAATGTCAAAGTCATGTTAATGTTAAAAAAATTCAACAAAGGTTAGTGTTGATATTATTGAATGTATTAAAGTGGAATTTATGTTCAAGATAATATTAGTCAAGCAATATGGTATGTGGACAATTTTGACTAATCAAAGATTGTTTAACCCTTTCATTTGTAATAACATTGGAATAGGAGATAAGGGCTTCTTAACCACAAGATCATACAGAGTAAAACACAGTGAAACATTCTCAGAAACGTGGAGCAACCCATATGTCCCCCCAAGGATCACCACTCTCTCCCACACTATTCAACATCTACCTCCACACATTAGGCCAATTACTTTCCCTAAAGGGCTCCTCAGTATACAGCTAAGCAGACAATATCTCAGTAATCATTTACATTCTGACCTCCCTAACCCTAGCCACTGGAATGATTGGAGACTGCTTGTCGCTATCACCTCATGGATGGAAAGCCACAAACTGAAATTGAACCCAGAAAAAAACAAAATGCCTATTGCTGGACTACAAACCAGACCCACAGGAAAAGCAGATCCCTATTGGGAACCTACTGTACCCACTACAACCAACAACTAAGCTGTTGGGAGTGCACCTGGTTCAAACTCTGTCATTCAACCTACACATCTCAAATGTGGTCAAAAGCTTATTTTCAACAATGAGAAGACTACGGCGAATAAGGAAATTCTTAGAGACCGTACAATTCAGATTATCGGTACAGTCACTGATATTACCGAAGCTAAATTACTGCAACCTGCTACTACTGGGAGCCCAAAAGAACCAATTACGCAAACTACAATCAGTCCAAAACACAGCAATCCGTCTAATATACTCACTAAAGAAACATGACCACATTTCCCATCTCTATTTAGAACTACACTGTCTACCAGTGGAGGCTAGGATTCAATTCAAACTAGCTTGCACAGTATTCAAAATTCTCACAGGAGAATGCCCAAGTTACCTGCCTACACATGTGAAATTCACTACCAGTAAGAGATTATGAAGACTGAATGACAGAGGGCTTTTGCATTTCCTTCACCAAGAGGAGTGAAAAGAACCAGTATCTATGAACAACTTATAGTGTTCCAAGCCCCCAGAATCTGGAAGGATTTGAACTTACACAACTATGGACAATTCATAAATCATGTAAAAACGACTCTTTTTAAAAGATTTCTAGGTTAGCCGCTCCACAATGTCTAGCTGATCAACTGTAATTGATATCTACTACAATGTCTAGCTGTTAATTAATATCCACAACAATATCCACAACAATTACTATCTAGTGTAAGTCCAGAGGTATTGGTCCCACCCTTATACCCAGTTCCCACTTTGTAAACCGCTTAGAACTTACCATGGCCCAAGCAGTCTAGAAATACCAAGTAAAGTAAAGGTAACTGCTGATATATGCCAAAGAGAGGTGAGTTCCCTCCAGATAGCTCGTAATGGACAAAGCAAAATACTAGACCTGATAGAGGAAGGTAAGGTATGCGAGGGGCCGTGGAGGAGATACCGAGGGTGCCAAGGTCAAAAATATTGTTGTTACAGTTTTAAAGGCATATAGTCCTGCAAATCAAGAAGCCAATCGCCTAGGTGTCAGAGCACATAGGCTGTATTATATTTCTTAATTTCAAGAACACCTAAGCCCCCTCCCTCCAAGAACTCAAAGGGCATCTTCGGCTTAGTCTCACCCCAACAAAGGGAGCAATTGAAGAGTGTATAACCAGCTTGGAAATTCTGTCATCCAAAAGAGGTGAATCCTAACATGTAAGCTCAAAAGGAGATGTCTCCAATGAAGCAGTGCATCAGAAGTAGTTCGCAATAAGTGGTCTATATTAAGACAATATAAATTTGATGTATGCATGGTGAGCTGAATACCCAGCTATGGAAAGGAAGAGTCCGCTCACTTGAGAGGAAAAACACCTTGCCAAGTATCCTGAAGATCTCATTGAGACGCTAATGCCAAAAGATAAAGTAAAATTCAACTTAAACCCAGAGTAATCTCCATATTCTTCAAATGTTTCAATCAATGCAGGTAAAGACATTTCAGGGTTAAGCAGATGAACCAATAAGTCATCTGCAAATGCTGAATTCTTAAAATATGAGGTATCAAAACCTATTCCATGTATCTCTGGGTGAATTTTAATGTCTCGAATTAAAGAATCTAGGGTTAAAACAAAGAGAAGTGGAGATAAAGGGCAACCTTGTCAGGTTCCCCGTCGTATAGGAAAGGCCCATTAACAGAAATTAATGTGAGTGGTTTCGCATATAGGACTTGAAGGGCCTCAAAAGTAAAATCATGGATGCCATATACTTCCAAAACTTTAAATAAAAAATCCCATGACACCTGATCAAATGCCTTCTCCACATCAAAACTGATAAGCAGGGAAGGCAGTCTGGGGTGTTGGACATATTCCAGGGATGCCAATATACCACGAATATTCTTAGTAGCAGTAAGTTCTCGAATAAAACCAGCTTGTGAATCATCGACAATATCAGATACAACTCTAGCCAAACAATTGGCTAAGATCTTTGCTAGCAGTTTGGTTTCATAGTTGAGAAGCGAGATCGGGCAGTAAGATCATGGTATTAGCTCCGGTTTCAACAGGACAATCATTTGCGCCAGATGAAGAATCCAGTACCCTGTTATGGTAATGAAAGGCTCAGCCATCCTAGCCAATACATTGTTGACGCCCCGCTACCCAAAACACCCCATAAATAAAATCAGCAGATATAGAGGGGCATAATCGAACGGAAACGCCTATCTCTATGGGCGTTTATCTCCGAGAACGGGTCCGTGAAGGGGCGGGCCGAACCGTATTTTCGGAAAAAATGGACGTTTTTGAGCTAGGCGTTTGTTTGTTTTTAGCGATAATGGAAACTAAAAATGCCCAGCTCAAAAACGTCCTAATCCGAGCCATATGGTCAAGGGAGGGGCCAGGATTGGTAGTACACTGGCCCCCCTGATATGCCAGGACACCAACTGGGCACCCTAGGTCAGTGCGGTGGACTTCAGAAAAAGCTCCCACATGCATAGCTCCCTTACCACTGGTGCTGAGCTCCCAACCCCCCTCCCCCAAAACCCACTACCCACAAATGTACAACACTACCATAGCTCTTAGGGGTGAAGGGGGCACCTACATATGGGTACAGTGGATTTTGGAGGCCTCCCATTTACCAGCACAAGTGTTACAGGTGGGGGGGGGGGGATGGGCCTGGGGCCACCTGGCTGAAGTGCACGGCGGTACCCACTAAAAGTGCTCCAGGGACCTGCATACACGCAGGCCTCTAGGACTTGTTGCTGCTGTATAACATTGGCACACCAGTTGACACCTGAAGACTAATCTCTCCGAAAACGTCCTTTATTGGAATAACCGCCTTTACTCACAGTTAACTGCAGATCAGAGGTTGTGCCCCACTGGCAACGAGTCTCCCTGGTACTGAGATGAGCAGTAGGTCAGAGCTGGCAGAATGCTGTACAGTGCCCTCTTTCAGCCACATTCAAGGAAAGAACTAAGTTCTGTAACGTAGCTAACACAGGAAGGGGAACTAAAACTGGCTTACAAAAATGGCCACTACTGCATGGTCTACAACAGGAAACACAATAGGGCACACTCTGACCCAGTAGGCAGGGGGAAAAGCACCATGGGAGAAGAGCCTACCAACTACCAACATCGTGAGACTGTAACACAAGCTAATGAAATCACGGAGCCCAATACCCTACACCCACCACAATGCAATGCTGATGTGACCCTGTAGTGCACCTGAGAAGGCTGTGAGAGGATCGAACACATTCTGCTGTCATGGAGGTGGGTACGGCATTTGAGGCTGGCATACAGGCTGGAAAAAAAGTTTGTAAAGTGGGGGGTTTTTTGGTGGGAGGGGGTTAGTGACCACTGGGGGAGTCCGGGGAGGTCATCCCCGATTCCCTCCAGTGGTCATCTGGGCAGTTGGAGCACTTTTTTGGGACTTGTTCGTGAAAAAAAAGGGTCCATAAAAAGTGACCCAAAATCGCGGTAAAAACGCCTTTTTTTTTTTTTCGATTATCAGCTAAAGACGCCCATCTCTCCTCAGCTGATAACCACACCCCAGTTCCGCCTCCGACACGCCCCCGTCAACGTTATTCGTTTCCACGACGGAGTACAGTTGGAAACGCCCAAAATTGGCTTTCGATTATACCGATTTGGGCGCCTTTGCGAGATAAACGTCTATCTCCCGTTTTAGGTCGCACTATAGGCGTTTTTCTCTTTCGAAAATAAGCAGGATAGTCTCCTTCAATATGACTCCCATAATAAAGAACATTATAACACAGGAGTCGTGAGAAGCTTGTGAGTCACATAAAGCCAATCAGGAAAGAACAGCACAAGGGTAAGCTGTTAGCATAGGAGCAAAATGATACAAGATCTCATCATAAAGCAATGCAATAGTGGTAAGCAGTAGTAAGAAACAAAAAAGAAATGACGCCTCACTATAGAGTCTAGTCCAGCATGACAAGCAAGGGTCCCATCTGTCGCCATTGCCATATTCCCCCTCAGAAGCAACATACGAATCTAGGCCTCCCCCATCAAACCAAGTAAAGGAAGGACTCTTTAAAGAGACAGGGGTAAGGCCAAAGCAAACAATATCAGATTATAAACGCCTTCGCTATCAAAGAGCAAGCGGACATATCCCAGAACTGGCGACTGCCACACAGTAAAGTTGTAGATCTGGCTGGAGAATAAATCAATCTGTAGGCAAAGTGTGTGGCATCGATTTAGATGTAAACACCATCCACAAATCTCCTCTCGTCTTCCACAGAGTCAAACAAATGCGCTTCATCCTTATGATCTATTTTTTAAGTCAGGCTGGGAAAAGGAACACAAATCGAATCTTGGCAGCGAACCAAGTAGAGCATAAAGTTGCAAAAGCTCTGCGTTTTTGGGCCACTCCCACAGAATAGTCCTGGAAGCATAGAATCTTGAGATTTTGGTACATGAATGATTTTGCATTCTGAATCGCTTGCAGTATGACTGCCTTATGTGCCTAGTTCAAAACTTTCAATATAATGATTCTAGGTCTCCTGTTTGCCAATTCCTGGGCTCCCAGTCGATGCGCCTGCCGCACCCTGAAGGGATCCCGATGATCTGAAAGACTCAAGGAGCCATCCATCCAAGAAGCCCAAGCGCTCGTTCTCCAGAAGACATTCCGGTAGCCCAACTAACCTGAGGTTGCTCCACCTGATGCGATTTTCTAAGTCCTCCAGTTTTTCTTGGCAGGCCTTGAGCTCTGTTTGCATGTAGGAGTAGGTATCTTCTGTCAGCAGTCGTTGTCTAGGGTTGGTCCCGAGTCCAGTTCACAGAGGCAGTGGGTTCTCATAGAATACACAGTCCACACGGGTTTGTATATATATATATATATATATATATATATATATATATATATAGTATATTATGTTTGCATATAGGTATAGGCTTACAGCCCTTGGTACAGGTAAAAGGGTACAAGCTGTCTCTAGGTGTGTGTTTAGAGGGAGAAAGAAAGGATAGGGTGTTTGTTCAGAGGAAGAAAGAAACCTTGGAACAGGGCTGTCTGAGGATGGGGGAGCAGAGCCAGGTGCTCTGGTGGCTAAAGATGGAGGCGTGCAGAGAAAGAAAAAGAAGAAACAAAGGCAGCCCAGCAGAGTCCTGTGCACTCTGCTGCAGGGAAAAAGAAAGAGAGAGAGACGTAGTGCCCTGGACACAGAGAAGTGCCCGGGACAGAGAGAGAAGGAAGGAGAGCATGTGCTCTGTTTTTATACCTCAAGAACAGAAAAAGATCAGAACTTATCTTTCTTCCTAGCCAAAACTCCGTTTGCTTTCTTTGAAGCCAGGAGAGGTGAGCAATTTCACAGGTTGTCCTTTTTGAAGTCACTAGTCATGGAGCCTCTAAGTCTGGCCTCCTTTGTTCTTAGAGAGAGCCCTGCTCTCAAATGGAGCAAAAGGTATGCTGATCAAGAGCAATTAAACACAGGGCTAATTAGGCCATTTGGTCCATTTCATCCTCAATGGTTCCTGAGGGAGGGGGGAGAGTTCTCAGAGGTCAGAAGCTGGTTTAGTATTATGTCAAGCTGGTTTCATATTAATATAAGTATGTCCAGCAATAATTTTGACTTCCAGCAATCCTGACATCTTTCACCACTTGCACTCTGTCCTCCAAATCACCCAGATATTGATGGTAATGGCCAACTTCCCTAGTTAGGCCTTCCAGGATGTCCTGAACCATCCCAAGCAATTCCGTTAACAGTGTAAGGCGTTTGTCTATCAATAATTCCAGATGGCTAGTCACCTCCTCCATGCCAAGCTTAACGAGGGACCTGCGGGACTCAAGGGCACTGCCATCTTGTCCTCTGGGATCCGCGCTCTGTCTTTCACTTTTCGTAAGTTTTAGAAGGTCATGATCCAAGTGAAAAAGATAAGACCCTGCTTTTCACTGAAAAGAGACACTTAGGCAGGTAATACTGGAGACAGGAGGTCAATTATAAAGCAAAATTGGGGATTATTTAGGCAACATAGCAGGAGATGAACCAATTAGCGTCTTCCCCTGATCATAGCGTCACATGTTCTCCCAAAATAGTAAATTTAAAACAAATCTGAGAAAATATTTTTTCACTCAACATATAATTAAACTCTGGAATTTGTTGCCAGAAGGGTTTAAAAAAGGTTTGGATAATTTCCAAGAAGAAAAGTCCATTAAGATAGACTAGGGAAAATACACTGCTTATTTCTAGGATAATTAGCATAAAGTCTGTTTTTACTGTTCTGGGATCTTGCCAGGTACTTGTAACCTGGATTGGCCACTGTTGGAAACAGGATACTGGGCTTGATGGACCTTCAGTCTTTCCCAGTAGAGCAACGCTTATGTTTGTATATAAATTCTCATCCTGAACATAGCAATTTTCAAACTGCAACGTCTATTTTTTTGTATCAAAAATTGCTATTTTCCAGACATTCTTGTGCTCAGTACGTATTTCTTTAGAATTAAAAAAGAAAAACACACAAAAACAAACCATAGGGATGGCTGTGTGGCATCATTCCTTAGTAAATTGGTCACACAGACATTCCAGCAGAGCAGAAAGGCAGCCTAGTGGTCAGTGCAGTGGACTTCGCATAAAGAGACTCAGGTACAAATCCCAACTTAACTCCCTTATTTTGTATTGTGAGCCCTCCAGGAACATCTAAAAACCTACTGCACCAAACTGTACATGACCACAAAAGCCCTCAGGTCTGCAGATGACTCCCATCTATACAGTATTTTGTAGGTTTTGGAAGGCTCACAATTTACATAAGTACATAAGCATTGCCATGTTGGGACAGACCAAGGGTCCATTGAGCCCAGCACCCTGTCTCCGACAGCGGCCAAAAGAACAAACAATTTGTCCCGCCCATCCCAGAAATAGTGGATTTTTTTCACGTCCTCCAGGAAGCCGTCCAACCCTTTTTGAAAATCTGCTAAGTCAACCGCCTTAACCACTTTTTCCGGCAACGAATTCCAGAGCCTAACTACGCGTTGAGTGTAGAAAAATTTCCTCCAATTTGTTCTAAATTTACTACACTGCAGCTTCATCGCATGCCCCACTCCACATCGACCCTTTCCATTCCACTCATTATCTTATAGACCTCTATCATATCTCCCCTTAGCCGCCTTTTCTCCAAGCTGAAGATCCCCAGCCTCTTCAGCCTTTCCTCATAGGGAAGTCGTCCCATCCCCTGTATCATCTTTGTCGCCCTTCTCTA
Source organism: Microcaecilia unicolor (assembly GCF_901765095.1). NCBI lineage: Eukaryota > Metazoa > Chordata > Amphibia > Gymnophiona > Siphonopidae > Microcaecilia > Microcaecilia unicolor. The sequence continues at coordinate 329,471,071 of NC_044032.1, forward strand.
CACCTTTTCTAATTCCACTATATCTTTTTTGAGGTGCGGTGACCAGAATTGCACACAATACTAGAGGTGCGGTCGCACCATGGAGCAATACAGTGGCAGAATCCTCATTTTTGTTTTCCATCCCTTTCCTAATAATACCCAACATTCTATTTGCATTCCTAGCCGTAGCAGCACATTGAGCAGAAGGTTTCAACGTATCATCACGATGACACCTAGATCCCTTTCTTGGTCCATGACTCCAAACGCTGAACCCTGCATGACGTAGCTGTAGTTTGGGTTCCTCTTTCCCACATGCATCACTTTGCACTTGTTCACATTAAACGTCATCTGCCATTTAGACGCTCAGTCTTGCAGTCTCGTAAGATCCTCTTGTAATTTTTCACAATCTTCCTGCGATTTGACGACTTTGAATAACTTTGTGTCATCAGCAAATTTGATTACCTCACTAGTTACCCCCATCTCTAGGTCATTTATGAATATGTTAAAAAGCAGAGGTCCCAGCACAGATCCCTGAGGCACCCCACTAACTGCCCTTCTCCATTGCAAATATTGACCTTTTAATCCTACTCTCTGTTTCCTATTTTTCAACCAGTTTTTAATCCACAGTAAGACACTACCTCCGATCCCATGTCCCTCTAATTTCCTCTGTAGTCTTTCTCATTTTATCATAGCTTCCTTTTTTAAGGTTAAACGCTAACATATTTGACTTCCTATGTTTACCTTTTTGAAAGCAAATTTCAAAGGTGATCATGTTATGATCACTGTTGTCAAGCTGCCCCCGGGCCATTACCTCCTGTACCAGATCATGCGCTCCACAAATGACTAAGTCTAGAATTTTTCCTTCTCTCGTCGGCTCCTGTACCAGCTGCTCCATAAAGCTGTCCTTCATTTCATCAAGGAAGTTTACCTCCCTAGCGTGCCCTGATGTTACATTAACCCAGTCTATATGGGGGTAGTTAAAATCACTATACAAAGTTGGAATATGTAGAATACACTAACCACAATATTCAAAAAAATTCTACAATAGTAAACCACGAGTATTCAAGGGTGAATGTGGACTTTGTTGAAAGATAGTGGAGAAAAAAAGACCTCAGTCGAAACCGGTCCTTCCGCTTTTTAAAGGACACACCTTTTAGGTAGAGAGGAGACCTCTTTTAATCATCAGTCTTCAAAAAAAACTCCACTTAATTTACTTTCATCTTAAGTGTGCCAACACACCCTTTCAAACACTCATAGGGGCAGACACTGTTGCTAAATGCGATGTAACAAAAACTCCACTACTTATCTAGGACGGTGGACAGACGTGGCCTTCTTCCACAAATCAGTGCAACTTCTTAATTTTCATTCTGCACCTTCCTTCTATTCCCGTTAACTCCCGACAGGGAAGCCCTGTTTCACCACAATATGGCTGCATCAGGGGAAAATATTCGAGATAAACACCTCCAAGAATTTAACCCGCCTGCATAGTGTCATCTAGCATCTGCATCAAAATGGCGACCGGCGTCTTCTTCGAATCTCAAAGTTTAAATACTCAGCGTATAACGTCACTCCATCAAAATGACGTGGACTCACAAAAAGGCTTTCCATTCGATGGAGACATTTAAACCCTTTGGTATTACAGATTGCAACGTAAAGATCCATCTTTGCTCTTTTTTCCTTAGTATACTCCTGATGTCTCCTTTTCTTTCTGTGACTTGAACTTGCTCTAACACAATACATTCTTGAAGACTGATGATTAAAGAGGTCTCCTCTCTACCTAAAAGGCGTGTCCTTTAAAAAGAGGAAGGACCGGTTTCGACTGAGGTAGTTAAAATCACCCATTATTATTGCGTTGCCTACTTTATTAACGTCACTAATTTCCTTTAACATGACTGTATCTGTCTGCTCATCCTGGTCAGGCGGATGGTAGTACACCCCTATCACTGTCCTTTTCCCCTTAACACTTGGAATTTCGATCCACAATGATTCCAAGGGGTCTTTTGTTTCCTGTAGAATTTTCATTCTATTTGATTCAAGGCTCTCATTAATATACAGTGCTACTCCTCCCCCAATCCGGTCCACCCTATCACTACGATATAATTTGTACAAGTTAGAGTGGAATATGGACCTGGGTCCCTTTCTCTACATTCCACCACACTGACCACTAGCCTACTCCTGGGTCCAGCTTGCTGCTCTAATTGGAATGGCCATAATATCTGTATGTACTGTTGCTGCCACATCTTTGGGGAGTGGGAGGGGGTCAGTGACTACTGGGGAACTAAGGGGGGGGGGGGGTCATGCCTTAATCCCTTCAGTGGTCAGCTGGTTCATTCGGGCACCTTCGTTGTGATTGATGCACAAAAAACACAAATGTGGAACGAGCACCAATATCCCACAAGGAGTCCAAGAGAAGATGGAGAGTGGGAGAAGAATCAGTCTCTTCAAAAACAGACCAAAGACGCTGTATATGAATCACAAATTTAATAAAAGGTGACTTCACACAGTACCTTGTTTTGGCACTGAAAGTGCCTTTTTCAGGAGTCTACATAAATATGAATAAAAACATGTGTAAAACATATTGAATATATATCAATAAAAAAGAGAAAAGAATAAACATTGAAGATTAAGGGCTAAAAACCTCTAAAACGCAAATTGAAATTACATATATATATATATATATATATATATATATATACAGTGGGGGAAATAAGTATTTGATCCCTTGCTGATTTTGTAAGTTTGCCCACTGACAAAGACATGAGCAGCCCATAATTGAAGGGTAGGTTATTGGTAACAGTGAGAGATAGCACATCACAAATTAAATCCGGAAAATCACATTGTGGAAAGTATATGAATTTATTTGCATTCTGCAGAGGGAAATAAGTATTTAATCCCTCTGGCAAACAAGACCTAATACTTGGTGGCAAAACCCTTGTTGGCAAGCACAGCGGTCAGACGTCTTCTGTAGTTGATGATGAGGTTTGCACACATGTCAGGAGGAATTTTGGTCCACTCCTCTTTGCAGATCATCTCTAAATCATTAAGAGTTCTGGGCTGTCGCTTGGCAACTCGCATCTTCAGCTCCCTCCATAAGTTTTCAATGGGATTAAGGTCTGGTGACTGGCTAGGCCACTCCATGACCCTAATGTGCTTCTTCCTGAGCCACTCCTTTGTTGCCTTGGCTGTATGTTTTGGGTCATTGTCGTGCTGGAAGACCCAGCCACGACCCATTTTAAGGCCCTGGCGGAGGGAAGGAGGTTGTCACTCAGAATTGTACGGTACATGGCCCCATCCATTCTCCCATTGATGCGGTGAAGTAGTCCTGTGCCCTTAGCAGAGAAACACCCCCAAAACATAACATTTCCACCTCCATGCTTGACAGTGGGGACGGTGTTCTTTGGGTCATAGGCAGCATTTCTCTTCCTCCAAACACGGCGAGTTGAGTTCATGCCAAAGAGCTCAATTTTTGTCTCATCTGACCACAGCACCTTCTCCCAATCACTCTCGGCATCATCCAGGTGTTCACTGGCAAACTTCAGACGGGCCGTCACATGTGCCTTCCGGAGCAGGGGGACCTTGCGGGCACTGCAGGATTGCAATCCGTTATGTCGTAATGTGTTACCAATGGTTTTCGTGGTGACAGTGGTCCCAGCTGCCTTGAGATCATTGACAAGTTCCCCCCTTGTAGTTGTAGGCTGATTTCTAACCTTCCTCATGATCAAGGATACCCCACGAGGCGAGATTTTGCGTGGAGCCCCAGATCTTTGTCGATTGACAGTCATTTTGTACTTCTTCCATTTTCTTACTATGGCACCAACAGTTGTCTCCTTCTCGCCCAGCGTCTTACTGATGGTTTTGTAGCCCATTCCAGCCTTGTGCAGGTGTATGATCTTGTCCCTGACATCCTTAGACAGCTCCTTGCTCTTGGCCATTTTGTAGAGGTTAGAGTCTGACTGATTCACTGAGTCTGTGGACAGGTGTCTTTCATACAGGTGACCATTGCCGACAGCTGTCTGTCATGCAGGTAACGAGTTGATTTGGAGCATCTACCTGGTCTGTAGGGGCCAGATCTCTTACTGGTTGGTGGGGGATCAAATACTTATTTCCCTCTGCAGAATGCAAATAAATTCATATACTTTCCACAATGTGATTTTCCGGATTTAATTTGTGATGTGCTATCTCTCACTGTTACCAATAACCTACCCTTCAATTATGGGCTGCTCATGTCTTTGTCAGTGGGCAAACTTACAAAATCAGCAAGGGATCAAATACTTATTTCCCCCACTGTATATATATATATATATATACAGTGGGGGAAATAAGTATTTGATCCCTTGCTGATTTTGTAAGTTTGCCCACTGACAAAGACATGAGCAGCCCATAATTGAAGGGTAGGTTATTGGTAACAGTGAGAGATAGCACATCACAAATTAAATCCGGAAAATCACATTGTGGAAAGTATATGAATTTATTTGCATTCTGCAGAGGGAAATAAGTATTTAATCCCTCTGGCAAACAAGACCTAATACTTGGTGGCAAAACCCTTGTTGGCAAGCACAGCGGTCAGACGTCTTCTGTAGTTGATGATGAGGTTTGCACACATGTCAGGAGGAATTTTGGTCCACTCCTCTTTGCAGATCATCTCTAAATCATTAAGAGTTCTGGGCTGTCGCTTGGCAACTCGCAGCTTCAGCACCCTCCATAAGTTTTCAATGGGATTAAGGTCTGGTGACTGGCTAGGCCACTCCATGACCCTAATGTGCTTCTTCCTGAGCCACTCCTTTGTTGCCTTGGCTGTATGTTTTGGGTCATTGTCGTGCTGGAAGACCCAGCCACGACCCATTTTTAAGGCCCTGGCGGAGGGAAGGAGGTTGTCACTCAGAATTGTACGGTACATGGCCCCATCCATTCTCCCATTGATGCGGTGAAGTAGTCCTGTGCCCTTAGCAGAGAAACACCCCCAAAACATAACATTTCCACCTCCATGCTTGACAGTGGGGACGGTGTTCTTTGGGTCATAGGCAGCATTTCTCTTCCTCCAAACACGGCGAGTTGAGTTCATGCCAAAGAGCTCAATTTTTGTCTCATCTGACCACAGCACCTTCTCCCAATCACTCTCGGCATCATCCAGGTGTTCACTGGCAAACTTCAGACGGGCCGTCACATGTGCCTTCCGGAGCAGGGGGACCTTGCGGGCACTGCAGGATTGCAATCCGTTATGTCGTAATGTATTACCAATGGTTTTCGTGGTGACAGTGGTCCCAGCTGCCTTGAGATCATTGACAAGTTCCCCCCTTGTAGTTGTAGGCTGATTTCTAACCTTCCTCATGATCAAGGATACCCCACAAGGTGAGATTTTGCGTGGAGCCCCAGATCTTTGTCGATTGACAGTCATTTTGTACTTCTTCCATTTTCTTACTATGGCACCAACAGTTGTCTCCTTCTCGCCCAGCGTCTTACTGATGGTTTTGTAGCCCATTCCAGCCTTGTGCAGGTGTATGATCTTGTCCCTGACATCCTTAGACAGCTCCTTGCTCTTGGCCATTTTGTAGAGGTTAGAGTCTGACTGATTCACTGAGTCTGTGGACAGGTGTCTTTCATACAGGTGACCATTGCCGACAGCTGTCTGTCATGCAGGTAACGAGTTGATTTGGAGCATCTACCTGGTCTGTAGGGGCCAGATCTCTTACTGGTTGGTGGGGGATCAAATACTTATTTCCCTCTGCAGAATGCAAATAAATTCATATACTTTCCACAATGTGATTTTCCGGATTTAATTTGTGATGTGCTATCTCTCACTGTTACCAATAACCTACCCTTCAATTATGGGCTGCTCATGTCTTTGTCAGTGGGCAAACTTACAAAATCAGCAAGGGATCAAATACTTATTTCCCCCACTGTATATATATATATATATATATATATATATATATATATATATATATATATATATATATATATATATATATATATATAATTCAACATTTTTATTGATGACAATAAACAGATCCCATCAATAGCTTGAAACATGAAAATTCAAAATTAGGCATGTACTCCTAAAATCAAACAATACAGTGTGCCACCAAACTTAACATTTTATCCCAACTGTTCCGCTCTGTTATATGTTCCATTGTTAACAAATCATCTGTGCCAGGAATGTTAAATATAAACTCTCTGACAGCCACAGAAAAACCATCATATCTTAATGTCCAGACAAATAGTAGGCAAATCCAACCAGCATACATTAACTTGCTTAACACCCCAACTCCCTAACAGTTATCCCACCCCTACCCCCCCCTCCCTGCCCGATGAGCTATTCAGATGTTTAATATATAACTGCGTCCCTTGGAAGGTAAGGTCAACCACAAAGGCTCCCATTGCGCTCGAAATTTCTCACCCGCTACACTGTCCAGTGAATGGACACTGCATCTTTCAATCTTCATTTGTTGGAGCAACTGTGCTCTCCAAAAGTCCAAAGAAGGTCCCAAATCAGACAGCCAGAACTTTAAAATAGTGGAGATCCCATATAAAATCGCCCAACGGGTAAAATGTTTGAACCCCTTAGGCGGTGTTCCTGTGTATTGATACTTGTAAAATAATAGAAGGGGGTTATAGACCAAAGTGTACCCCCAAAGTTGTTGCAATGTCTGAAGAACCGCCCCCCAAAATTCCACAACTAAGGGACACAGCCAAAACATATGACCTAAACTAGCATCTCCATCCCCACATTTTGGACAGGTCCCATCACAGGATTCTATCACTCGAGCGGCCCTCTTCGGTGGCATGTATGTTCTTAAAAGAAATCTATATAACTGTTCATGATGTTGAACCGGTAAGTGCAGCCGACATAAATTTCCTATACAATCTTTACACACATCAGACGAAATTTCACTTCCCAAGTCCTCTGACCAGGCTCGGGCCAAGCGCACATAATCTATCTCAGAGGTGGAGTCTTTTAATTGTTGGTGGTGGAACCTTAGAGGAACCGACAACTGGGCCCCCAATGAATAAGTCTCTGTAAGGATATCCACCACATCCTCCGTAAGATCTGTCCACGGTAAAGAAGACACATAGAGGCAGATGCAGCAACCAAACGTAAAAAAATCAAAATCGTTAAAGTCCATAACGATTTTTAAAAAACGAAGAATGCACCAAAAAAAAAAGTCACACATGCTCAGATCGGTATTCAAACGTACAATGTATCAAAGAATCACAATACACATCGGTAATCGGCCCCTAAATCATGCGCAGAGCAGCCAAGCGTTTTGCTGGCTGCTCTGCGCATGCTGCAAACGTAAAAACAAACAAAAAAAAAAAGCCACAACACATACACGTGGCTACCCGGTCAGCAAAATCCAAAAACAAAGGATCGGGAGGGGGCAAGGGCGCTCATCAGGAGCGTCCTGTACGGACGGCCTTGCCCCCCCCCCCCCCCCCCCCCCCGCTGCTCCCCACTTTCCGCCGCCCCCCCCCCCCCCCCGAAAAAGCAAAATGCTAGCTGCCCCGGTCCCCCTCCCTTCCTGTTCCTGTGTTCTGCAGAGCTAACTCCGCCTCCCGTCATTCTTTCGCACCGTGCCCCGCCCCCGCTGCCCCCCCTGAGGTCGACTACGCCGCTCCCCCCCCTCCACCGAGACCCCCCTCCCTATTAATGACCCGAGCAGCGCCTCTCACCTCTTTCAGAAGCGCTGCACGGGCAGGAAGATCTATTGTGTTGGTTGTAGAGTCTCCATGACGTCTCTTCTTCCCTGGCCCAGGCCCCGCCTCCTTCTAGGAGTTAGCTCTGCAGAACACAGGAACAGGAAGGGAGGGGGACCGGGGCAGCTAGCATTTTGCTTTTTCGGGGGGGGGGAGCGGCGGAAAGTGGGGAGCAGCGGGGGGGGGGGCAAGGCCGTCCGTACAGGACGCTCCTGATGAGCGCCCTTGCCCCCTCCCGATCCTTTTTTTATTTTTATTTTTTTATGTGTTTTCTGACGTCCTTTGGACCAATCACAGCGCTTTTAGCTCTGCTAATGCGCTGGGATTGGCTCAAAGTTTGTTTATTTTTTCACTTAATGATTTTTCCTGGCACAGAGCTGTCCTAACGAGAGGTCCAGACCTCTCGTTAGATTTCCTGCCTTTTTCCTGCGTAAAGGCAATCGGAAAAGGTTAGTGCATGTCGTTTCAATGGGGTTTTCACACTAATTGCTCATCTCCATTCCGTTTTCGTTAGCTGCTGGCTTCCTCGGTAAAAGCCCTTTGATGCATGCAACGGATCAAATTTTCCTCGTTGGAGGGTCATTAAAGGCTCATTTAGCTTTAGTGCATCTGCCTCATAGTGTTTTAATTGAAGATAAGCAAAATAATGCCCCCCCCCCCTGTTTACCAAATTCCTCCACCAGACTAGCGAGAGACTTTAATTTCCCCTCCTCATCAACCACCTGAGACAGATAAATAATCCCTCGATGTGACCATTGACTGAAAATACTGGAACCTTGCCCCGGTGGAAAATCAGGATTATTACAGAGAGAAAGCAGAGGGGTGGTATTTGCCATGAGGTGATGTCTCCTACACACCCACCTCCACGTAGCTCTAAGTGACTGCAGCAAGGGATGCCTCCGAAGCGCCTTAGTGCCTCGATACCAATCATTTATGTGGCGCATCGCACAGGCTATCGAGAAATTTCTCACACTCAAAAGCCCCATCCCCCTTGTTCCCGCGGGGTCCTGAGCACTGCCATTGACAATCTAGGGCGCTTACCTTGCCATAGAAAATTTTGGATAAGCCTGTTCATGACTTTCCTCCGTACCCCTCAGGTAAAGCGGCAACTGTTGAAATAGATAAAGCCATCTCGGGGCCAAGAGCATGTTAAAGAGTGCAATGCGCCCCCACAACGAGAGCGGCAATGTTCTCCACAAAGTCAGCTTATGTCTCATGGTATATATATATATATATATATATATATATACATACACACATACTAGTAAAAAAAAAAAGGCCCATTTCTGAGAGCAATGAAACGGACGCTAGCAAGGTATTTGTTTTCTGCAATGAATGTTGTGAAATGGATTTTTAGGATAATTGTGTTGTGTTGGTAATGAATAATTTACATTGTTTTATTATGTGCAATATCATGGGTTTTTTTTATTTTATTTTTTTTGTAGTGTTGGTTGTTATGTTATTGTATTTGTAGGGTTTAGTAAAAGGAAGTTACATACCTGGGAGTCCAGTGAAGCACAGAGCAAAACTCAAGAAATCTGAAACACTGGACTCCCAGGTATGTAACTTCCTTTTACTAAACCCTACGAATACAATAACATAACAACCAACACTACAAAAAAACAAAATTTAAAAAAACCATGATATTGCACATAATAAAACAATGTAAATTATTCATTACCAACACAACACAATTATCCTAAAAATCCATTTCACAACTATAAAGCATAGTGTCACTCCGTTGTGGTTTCTTGTGTGTTTCCTTTTTCCTTGTGTGCGTTTCACCACACTGCTTGTTTTCTCTGTGTGCACTTGTGATAAACAAATGAAATGGGCATTTATAAAGTTAAAAATTTAATGGAAATGATATATTGAATGGTGAAATTACTGGTTTTGTTATTTGTGTTTATTCCCCCAAAGCATCCTTGTGCGTCAATGTTTGTCTTCCCTTTTGTTCCCTCCACTGTTGTTCACCAAGCTGCATACCTTGGATTAGAGATTGTGAGGGCATGTTAAAGTGTCTGTCCTTTTAGTTTAGAGGTGCGTTTCCTCGTACCTTTTGGGTTTGGTGGCAGAGTTGTTGTATTCTGTGTGTCCAGTGTTCTGCTAGAAATGAAATGGGCAGTGTTATAATTGTCATGTATTGACATATTTTATTTTTTTGGACTCTGTTAGGAGACATTAAGTTTGGCAGTTACATGAAGTGAGTTTGTGTGTGTCTGAGAGTGATGCATGGGAAGGAGTATGTGTGAGAGAGAGATGATGTGTGGGTAGGGGGCGTGCGTGGTGATCTGTGAGGCGGCATCATTGTGTGTGTCACACAGAGAGTGTGGCTGTGTGTCACAGAGATAGTTCGTGTGTGTGTGAAAGTGAGAGAGGGTTATGTTGACTGGGAGGTTGGATGTGAGTGTCTGTGTTTGTGTGATTTTGTGTTTGTGTCTCAGAATGTCGTGGGTGGGGGAATAGGGGGTGGGGGTGGTGAACTGTGAGGGTGTGGTGGGGAGAGAGTGAATGTCCATCTCTCCATGTTGTGCATCAGTGTGTGTGTGTGAGTTTTATTTTTGGGGGGGGGGCAGTGGTTGTGTGTGTGAGTGACAAAGATTATGTGTCACAAAGATAGATTGTGTGTGTGTGTGTGGAAGTGAAAGAGGGTGGGGCAAAGTTGGAGTGCGGGAGCAAGTATCAGTGTGTGTGTGTGTGTGTGGTGTTTATTATGTGTGTGTAACAATGTTGGGGGGGATGTCTGGTGAACTGGGAGGGGTTGGCTGTTGGGTTTTACTGTTTTTGCCTTAGAGGTACAGGTGTCTTGTTAGTTTGTTGGGGTGGGGGGCATATGTTGGGGAGGGGGCGTGTTTTGCAATCTGTAAGTCTGCTTCACTGTGTGTGTGTGACACAGAGAGTGTGTGTGTCAGGGGCGTAGCCAGACAACAGATTTTGGGTGGGCCTAGGCAAGAATTGGGTGGGCACCAAGTGTTCTCCCCCCCCCCCAAAAAAAAAATCTCAGCTGGTGGGAAAACGCTTCTTTCCACCTTGGCAGCAGGAATGCACTGAAAAATGAGCATGCGCAGGTGCCGAGGTTGTGGAGAGTAGCGTTTTCGTTACCATCAGGGGGGAAGTGTTCAGCTGGCAGAGCTTGGGATTCCCACCAGTTACCACTAAACATGTGCTACTGTTGGGTGGGCCTGAGCCATAAATGGGTGGCCCTGGCCCGCCCAAGCCCACCTGTGGCTACGCCACTGGTGTGTGTGTGTCACAGAGAGAGTATGTGTGTGTGTGAAAGAGAGAGGGTGGGGCGGACTGGGAGGTTGGGTGCTAGTGTCTTTGTTTTTGTGGTATTGTGTGTGTGTCTTACAGTGGCTGGTGGGGGGGGAGGTGATCTGAAGGGTGTGGCTGGGGGCTTGGAGAGGAGTCAGCGTTTGTTGGGTTTGGGGGGGGGGGGGTTGGCCGTGTTGTTGCTGGTTCGTATTAGTGTGGTGTTGTAGTGTGGGTTTTTTTTGTTTGTTTTAAATGTTGGTTTTAGGGGGGGGGTTGGGGGGATGTCCCGTGCTGGCAAAGTGGGATGAAGTGGTCTGTGGCTTTGAGAGTGGTTATTGTTGCAGGGATGATATAGAGTGAGAGAGAGATTGAGTGTGCATCTATCTTGTTCCGTATCAGTGTATGTGTGTGTGAGTGTTTTCTTGTGGGGTTTTGGGGGGGGAGGGGGGGTTGTTTGTCTGTGTGTGTGAAAGATCATGTGTGTCACAGAGCCACATTTTGTGTGTCTGTGTGTGTGTCACAGAGACAGTTTGTGTGTGTGTGTAAGTGAGAGAGAGTAGGGTGGATTTGGAGGTTGGGAGTGAGTGTGTTTTTGTGATATTGTGTGTGTGTCTCACAGAGAGTTTGTGTGTGTGTCTGCAAGTGTGTGAGGGTGGGGTGGATTCGGAGGTTGGGAGTGAGTGTCTGTGTTTTTGTGATATTGTGTTTCACAATGAAAGGGGGGCGGGGAGAGGGTTTTGGTTTTGGGGGGGGGAGTGGGGGGATGCCCCGTGCTGGCAAAGTGTCTTGAAGTGATGGGTGGCTTTGAGTGTGGTTATTGTTGAAGGGGTGATATATATAGAGAGAGTGAGTGTGCATGTTGTGCGTCAGTGTATGTGTGTTAGTGTTTTTTAGTGGGGTTTTGGGGTGGAAGGGGGCGGTGGTTGTGTGTCTGTGTGTGAGTGAAAGATCATGTGTGTCACACAGGTAGTTTGTGTGTGTGAGAGAGAGTGTGTCTGTGTGTGTGTCACAGTGTGTTTGTGTGTGTGAGAGAGAGGGTGGGGCAGTCTGGGTGTTTGCGGGTGAATGTATGTGTTTTTGTGATACTGGGTGTGTGTGTGTGTGTCTGACAATGACAGCGGGGGGGGCCGGGGGTGGTGAACTGCGAGGATGTGGCTGGGTGCTTGGAGGGGGGGCGTTTGTTGAGGGATGGAGTGAGTTTTGACCGTGTTGTTGCTGGTGTGTATTAGTATGTGGGGTTTTTTTGGGGGGGGGGGGGGGGGGTTGGGGATGTGTCATGCTGGCAAAGTTGGAGGAACTGTTGGTTGTCTTTGAGGGTGGGGGTGAACTGAGAGGGTTTTGCAGGGGGTTTGGAGAGGGGGGTCAGCGTGTGTTTTGGGGGGGGATTGGGGATGTGTCGTGCTGGCAACGTTGGAGGAACTGTTGGTTGTCTTTGAGGGTGGTGGTGAACTGAGAGGGTTTTGGAGGGGGGTCAGCGTGTGTTTTGGGGGGGGGGGGAATTCATCTTCACTGTCATCGTCAGTGTTACGGCAGCCAGCAGCAGCGGTCCAAAGTGTGTAGACTCAGCTCTTTTCTCTCTCGTGTCCTGTTTCCGCACAGGCGGGACCAGAGCTGTGAGAGAGAGAGAAGGGCCGAGCCTGCACACTTTGTTTAGCTGCTGCCATTCGCCTTAACACCGACGATGTAAGTGCAGATGTCTTTTCAAATTCGGAGGGAGGGTGCCTGCAACTGGAAGGGAGGGAGGGTGTAACGGAGGGATGACGACCCTTGAACGCGGGGGGAGAGGGTGGGGTCCTCTACGTCCAGTGGCGAGTCGTGACGGGAGGGGCAAGGGTATGGGGGATTGAACGGCGATTCGGAGGGAGTTGGTCAGGGAGGAGGGGGAGGTCCGAAGTCAGAGAGGAGAGGGCGGGGGTCCGAAGTCGGACAGGAGAGGGAGGTCTGTGACAGTGTGCATTGGGGAGGAGAGTGGATGGGGGGGGGGCTGTGGCCGGGGGGCAGGGTCCAGTAGCATCTTGGGAGGGACGAGGGACAGAGCACCGGGAGGGGGGTGTTATTGAGTGTGTCTGTGATGTGGGTTTACCGGCAGTCACATAGTAACATAGTAGATGATGGCAGAAAAGGACCTGCACGGTCCATCCAGTCTGCCCAACAAGACAACTCATATGTGCTACTTTTTGTGTATACCCTACTTTGATTTGTACCTGTGCTCTTCAGGGCACAGACCATATAAGTCTGCCCAGCACTATCCCCGCCTCCCAACCACCAGCCCCACCTCCCAACCACCGGCTCTGACACAGACCGTATAAGTCTGCCCAGCACTATCCCCGCCTCTCAACCACCAGCCCTGCCTCCCACCACCGGCTCTGGCACAGACCGTATAAGTCTGCCCAGCACTATCCCTGCCTCCCACCACTGGCTCTAGCACAGACCGTATAAGTCTGCCCAGCATTATCCCCGCCATCCAACCACCAGCCCCACCTCCCGATCTCGACTAAGCTCCTGAGGATCCATGCCTTCTGCACAGGATTCCTTTATGCTTATCCCACGCATGTTTGAATTCCGTTACCGTTTTCATTTCCACCACCTCCCATGGGAGGGCATTCCAAGCATCCACTACTCTCTCCGTGAAAAAATACTTCCTGACATTTTTCTTGAGTCGCCCCCCTTCAATCTCATTTCATGTCCTCTCGTTCTACCGCATTCGCATCTCCGGAAAAGGTTCGTTTGCAAATTAATACCTTTCAAATATTTGAACGTCTGTATCATATCACCCCTGTTTCTCCTTTCCTCCAGGGTATACATGTTCAGGTCAACAAGTCTCTCCTCATACATCTTGCAACACAAATCCCATACCATTCTCATAGCTTTTCTTTGCACCGCTTCCATTTTTTTAACATCCTTCGCAAGATACGGCCTCCAAAACTGAACACAATACTCCAGGTGGGGCCTCACCAACGACTTATACAGGGGCATCAACACCCCCTTTCTTCTGCTGGTCACACCTCTCTCCATACAGCCTAACAACCTTCTAGCTACGGCCACCGCCTTGTCACACTGTTTCGTCGCCTTCAAATCCTCAGATACTATCACCCCAAGATCCCTCTCACCGTCCGAATCTATCAGACTCTCCCTGCCTAACACATACGTCTCCCGTGGATTTCTATTCCCTAAGTGCATCACTTTGCATATCTTCGCATTGAATTTTAATTGCCAAACCTTGGACCATTCTTCTAGCTTCCTCAGATCCTTTTTTATGTTTTCCACTCCCTCCCGGGTGTCCACTCTGTTACAGATCTTAGTATCATCTGCAAATAGGCAAACTTTACCTTCTAACTCTTCGGCAATGTCACTCACAAATATATTGAACAGAATCGGCCCCAGCACCGATCCCTGAGGCACTCTACTACTCACCGTTCCCTCTCCGAGCGAATTCCATTCACCACCACCCTCTGGCATCTGTCCGTCAACCAGTTCCTAATCCAGTTCACCACTTCGGGTCCTATCTTCAGCCCATCCAGTTTATTTAAGAGCCTCCTGTGGGGAACCGTGTCAAAAGCTTTGCTGAAATCTAAGTAGATTACGTCCATAGCTCGTCCCTGATTCAATTCTCCTGTCACCCAATCAAAGAACTCAATGAGAATCATTTGGCACGATTTCCCTTTGGTAAAACCATGTTGTCTCGGATCTTGCAACTTATTGGCTTCCAGGAAATTCACTATCCTTTCCTTCAGCATCGCTTCCATTACTTTTCCAATAACCGAAGTGAGGCTTACCGGCCTGTAGTTTCCAGCTTCTTCCCCTATCACCACTTTTGTGAAGAGAGACCACATCTGCCGTTCTCCAATACCTCGGAACCTCTCCCGTCTGCAAGGATATATTAAACAAATCTTTAAGAGGACCCGCCAAAACCTCTCTGAGCTCCCTCAATATCCTGCGGTGGATCCTGCAGTGCCACGTTCGGTGTAACCCTGCTAAGCTCTCCAAATACCTTCCCCATTTCTTCCTCAGACACTATACCCCCAATTTCTTTACTCCAAGTGTTCGCTAATTGCTGAAGATATGGGGCTTTCCTATTACAATGTTACTATGTTACTATGTTACTATGTAATAGGAAAGCCCCATATCCTATTACACTGCAGGATATCCAATTTCGCGTTCTGCACAGGGTGCACATTTCAAAAGCAAAAGGGAAAGTAATGGGGCTGTAGCCTGATGATGTGTGTGTGAAGTGTGGAGCGCATGTGGGTACGCTACTGCATTCATTTATGGAATGTCCTAAACTGGCTGAGCTTTGGAGGGGAGCTCTCAAACAAATAGAAAGTATGATGCAGGCTGAATTTGAATGGACATACTCGGTTACCTACCTGGACAGCTCTACGAATCTGCGGGAGCAGGGGTTAAATGAGGTCTATTGTAAGTTCATATTAGTGGACACCATACTGGTTAAAAAATGTATTTTGATGTCATGGGTCGACAGCTCCTCACCCCAGCTTAAAGTATGGATGGGCTTGATGAGGGGAATGGCCAGCTGGGTGCTGAAGACAATTCAGCTCAATGCCTCCACAGGACTGAAACAATACAGTGAAATGTGGGGCAGAATTCCTGATGCTGATATACTACTGCTGGACCCCTCAACAGACGTGCATGCAGGGTAGGATCTGATACTCTGGTGAATGGGAGAGAAGTGAGGGTGGGGGTCTCCGCAAGAGAGTCTGCTGGAGTAGACTTGAAGTGCTAATGTCAGTGGACGGGGGGGGGGGGGGGGGGGTTACATTAAAAGTAAAGTCATGGGTGCTTCGACTAACTTGTTGTAAACATGCTATTAGCTTGTCACGGTTGTGCTCAGGTTCCTTGCTTACAGACACCTCGGCCCCCGGTGGTTAAACCTGGCGGATGCTGGGAACTGATGGCTTACCGTTTCCCATGTTCCAGAAGATATGCTGGTCCGCTCCAGATCTTCCAGCCTTCCAGAGTGTTTTGGGAGTTTTTTGGAACCAAGCAGTACCCGTACTTAGTGAACTCCCTTGTAGGTTGCCTTTATTAACCACCTGGGTATGTCTCTAGTTTGTCTTGCAACAGAGGTCCTCAGAGGTGTTTCCTTTGGTGAGAGTTGTTGCAGTGTGTCTGTGCTATTTTTCCCTTTTGTGCCTTTGACCCTGCTTGTCTCCTGGATTATTCTCCTGCCTGCTGCCTGCCCAGACCCAGCTTGTTTCTGGACTATTCTTCTGCCTGCCCAGACCCAGCTTGTTTCTGGACTATTCTTCTGCCTGCTGCCTGCCTAGACCCGGCTTGTTTCTGGACTATTCGTCTGCCTGCTGCCTACTTGGGACCCCAGCGTGTTTCTAGTGTGACCTGCTGTTTGTCAGCCAGCTGCCGTGTCCTGCAGTTCCGCCTTTCTGGCCTGTCCAGTAAGTCCTGCTGGCCACTTGCAGCCAGGAGCTCAACTCCTGGTGAAGGGCGGCTAAGTGTAGGTGAAGTCTTGCTCCAGTCCACTATGTTCTAGTTCCGTTTTGCCTTGTCTTGTGTTTGGGTGATTCTCCTGCTGCTGCCGCCTCTCGGCAGTGGTCCAAGGGCTCACTATCCAGAGTTCGCCGGGAAACCTGACATAGCTTTGGGTGTTGTTGTAGCCGCAGAAGTCCCTATGTAGGGAAGTGGGCTTGTAAATTGTTATGTTTTTTCTATGCATCAATGACGTAATAAAGATATTTAAAAAAAAAAGAGAAGCAGATGTATAAGATTAAAGGTGCTTCTACAGAAGGGAGCAAGGGGATGTGTGTGTGTGTCAAAAAATTAAGTATGGAAGAACTGACCTTGGTAAACGTGTCTCGTAATCTTAGTCTTCAGAATAGAATTGTCGCGGTCTGAAAAAAAGAGGTAAAATTGAAATATAGATACAATGCGATGTGAATTGCATGGGCTTAAAAGTATATCATGAAAGAAGAACTACAAAGGGACTAGAGTGAATGAATAAAAATTCACGATTGTATGGGCTCATGATGGATCTGTGGGACAAAAAAAGGAGGTACTGAGAACGATTAAATTGAAAAATGAGATTATGAGTGAGAGTTGACACACACCCAGTAGTGAATGTATATTCTGCAAGAAATGTATTGAAAAAACACAGACTGATTATAAAACACAACGATACGCTGAAAAGTTGAAAAGGAAAAAAACAATATGAATGTATTTATAATCTGGTGCTATATTAACATGGCATAGCGATGTGCTTTAAATGACATAATAAATACATATCTCGTCTACTTCAAGTAATAAAAATAAAACAAAAACAGATGTTTACAATCAAAACATGTGAAGAAATATTTCTTTAAAAAAAAAAACTTGAAGTAGACACAGTGCCGATCATCCATCAACTACACAAAATACAAGTGAACTGAAAAACAGTGACGGTGACCGGATAAAATGCTGTATTGTGGATGTAAAACAAATAAGTGCCTTTATAAAGAGCCATTGTTGGGTATTGTGAATGACATCCCTTCTGGTTGCCACTGAAAAGCATAAAAAAGGCAGACTGTGTGTTGGAAGTGTTTACAGCACTGCAATGCGATGTTGAGAACATGGACAAAAATGTATCACGAGAGAAAATTTATTATGTATCGTTGCAATGCGAATAACATGTACAAAAATGTATCTTGAAAGAAAATCTGCAAAGGGACCAGAGTAAATAAATGAAGCACTATGATTACATAGGCTCCTTGTGAAAAAATCACAGTGTCGATTGCAAATAAACTGGAAATTGGTAATGGGTAATCGGATTAAATACTATGTTCTTAATGTGAAACAAAATAAGTATCTTTATAAAGACCATTGTGAGGTGTTTTTATTCATATTTATGTAGACTCCTGAAGAAGGCATTTTCAGTTCCAAAACATAGTACCATGTTGAGTCATCTTTTATTAAATTTGTGCTTCAGGTCACTGAAGACGATGGCTGCTTAGAGAGTATGCTCCCACTCACCCGCGCTAAAAACCGAGAGAACTCCCGATATCAGAGTTCCCCCTTGATCGAGTTTGACTCGCAGAGAAAGCTCAAGAGTAGGAGAATCAGGTGGCGATGAGCTTGCAGGCGGAGTTGAGCCAGTTTGGCTTCAAAGGCGGGATGGCGCCAAACCGCGAGGCGGGCCCAGAAAATCTGCCTGCAAGTACCCGTCGGCAAACGGACGGTGCATCCCAGCAAAGTTTATGCCTCTTCGGGGAGGTCCAGGAACAATCAAATGCGGGGCCGTTGTCAGAGCTCAAAGAATGGGTGCAGGAGATTCGAACAGGTGTAAAGGCAGTCCGATCCGAGCTGGCGGCGTTGGGATCCGATTTGCGGGGAGAAATTAAAGAATTGGGAAATCGGGTAGAAGACATGGAGTCCCGTGTACAAGAGCACTCGGAGGAGGTCGGGTCACTAGATCGGGCTGTCGCGGACGTTCGCCTGGGCCAACAACAATTGGCGGACAAGATGGAGGACTTGGAGAATCAGAGCCGCAGGCATAATCTGCGTATCAGGGGTATACCCGAAACTCCGGAATACTCTGATTGCGAGAAAGTGGTTCAACAAGTGGTGAGTGCTATCCTAAAAGAAGCGGGCACTCCGCTAGAAGCTGATACAGTCTTGCTGGAACGATCCCATAGGACTCTGGGCCCAGCCTGGAATAACCTGCCTAGGGATATTATTACCTGTTTTCAAGACTTTAAATTAAAAGAGCGGGTGTTTCAAGCTGCTAGACGTCTCCAAAACTTCAAATGGGACACATACCCAGTAGAGATCTACCTAGATTTGGCGACCGCCACCTTAAAGCGACGAGCGGAGCTTGAAACCAGTAACAAGGAGGCTGCAGGAGCTTGGCATCCGGTACAGATGGAAACATCCCTTTGCTTTAGTATTCTACAAGGATGGAAGTATGCATCAAGCGAGAACGCTGGCCGAAGCCAGAGCAGCTTTACCGGAGGAACAACAGGAGGCACCGCCAGAGACCCTGGGGAGCGCCAGAAGCTACAGAGCCCAGGCATCCCACTCGAAATGGCAGCGAGTGGGTAAAGGACATAAGCGACTGCAACACCAGCAGTCGGCTGGTCAACTCACATGATTGTGGGTAAGGGGCACAAGTGCTGTATCAATAATAGCCAGGCTCTGGCCAGGTGCGAGCTAGGGAACAATAGCTTCACAGAACTATTAAGCTTAAGTTTGTAACCAGTTCATGTTGTGGGTAAAGGGAGAACGGTTGATAAGTTGAATAGTTGCAATACTAAGGTGAGCAGGAGGGTGAGTTGCTTCCTCTATAGATACTTCTTCTATCATGAGGGAGGATCTTTGTGAATTTGGGGGGAGTTGGGAGGAAGGGAGGGGGAGGTATAGAGAAGGGGGGAAACGGGTAGGGGAAGGTGCGGAGTTGGGAAGAGGGTTGATGGAGGGGATGGTGTGAACACTGTGGCAGGCATAAGGGGACACGTGGGAACGATGAGATGCAAGATGTAACATTAGCGTTCCTGACTGTCAGAGGCTTAAATGTGCCCATGAAGTGCCAGCTCCTGTTTAGGGAGCTGATTCGCTTAAAAATAGATATAGCCCTGATTCAGGAGACTCACTTAAAGCAGCGACATGAAGGGTTATGCAGGCATCGTCAATACCCTTATATCTTTTTTGCCTCGAATAGCACAGGTTCTAAAAGCAAGGGGGTTTTGATAGCGTTTAACGATTCTCACCCTTGGCAGATTGAAAAGGTCATTAGAGACAAAGGAGGCCGATATATTTTGATAGTGTTCCAATTAGGCACGCAAAAGTATACTTTAATTAATGTGTATGGTCCCAATACGGACCACCGGGAGTTTTTACAGCATATTGATCAAATGTTATTGGCACATGGGGAGGGATCAGTACTAGTGGGAGGTGATTTTAATATCACTTCTAATCCAAAACTAGATAACTCCTCCCCATTAGTACAATATGCTAGGCAGGGGCGGGAGATGCACTATGCTTTCTTAGCCAGATGGCACCTGAGAGATTTATGGAGGCAGGCTAACCCAACACATAGAGAATATACTTGCTTTTCATCAGTTCATAAATCTTTCTCCCGTATCGATTTTTGGTTGGGGGATGCCGCTGTGATGGGGTGTGTCAGAGACCAGCGGATTGAGCCGCGAACATGGTCGGATCACAGTCCGGTCATCTTTGTTTTGCAACCCCCGGAGGGACAAAGGGTTAACTCACAGTGGCGCCTGAATGATGCATTGTTGGCGGAGGTGACCAACGTGCTTCAGCTTGAAGGGATCATTAAAGAATACATCCAATTTAATGATAATGGAGAGGTTTCCCCTGGGGTGCTTTGGGAAGGCTTCAGGGATGTAATGCGGGGTCATTTTATTGCCTTAAAAGCTCATATTAGAAAGGAAAGATCTCAGGCCGAGGAGTTGGGCGTAAGCAGTTGGCAGAGATTGAGAAACGAATAGGCAGCAGTGGCTCTGCAGGCCCATCACAAACCTTACTAGATCAGGCGCATAAACTTAGACAAGAGATTCAGGAGCTACAATTGGCTAAGATCTCCGAACAGTTGCAGAGGGTCCGCCAAACACACTTTGAGTTTGGAAACAAGGCTAGCAAGCTCCTGGCCCATAAACTAAAGCAGCAGGCAAATAAAACACATATTACCCATTTAAGAGATGAAAGAGGGGACAGTGTGTCGGATCCTTTGGCCATGCAAGCACTTTTTAGACGGTTCTATGAAAAACTCTACACCCCGGACTATAATCCCGAGGAGGCTGAGCTCACAGCATATCTAGATAGGGTCACACTGCTTGCACTTACAGAGGGAGCTCAAAAGAGGCTATCTAGACCAATTGAATTAGAAGAGGTCAAACAGGCAGTTAAGGAGTTGGCACCCAGCAAGACCCCAGGGCCTGATGGCTTCACAAATAAGTTCTACAGAACCTTTGGAAGTCTCGTAGCACCGCTGCTGCAGCGGGCATTTAACACATTGGGGAAGGCGGAGTCTCTCCCGGAGACTTGGCATCTGGCAAACATTGTAGTTCTGCCTAAACCAGGTAAGGATCCACAGTTGGGTAGTTCGTATAGGCCAATATCTTTATTAGGGGTAGATTATAAAATCTTTACAAAAATGTTGGCATCTCGCTTACAACAGTACCTCCCGCAATTAATCCATGAAGATCAAGCGGGGTTTGTTCAGGAGCGGCAAACATTTGACAATATACTTAGGACACTTCATCTTATCCAGTTCGCCCAAATAAAAAAGCTCCCACTATGTATAATTTCATTAGACGCAGAAAAGGCGTTTGATAGGGTGCATTTGCCGTTCCTATTCGCAACCCTGAGGAGGGTGACCATTTCAGGGGATTTTCTACACTGGCTTACTTTGTTATATAGAGTGCCCACAGCCTCGGTTTGGGTCAATGGAAGTCAGTCTTTAGCGTTTCCACTGAAACAGGGGACGAGGCAGGGCTGTGCCCTGTCACCTCTCCTCTTTGCCTTGGTGGTGAAGCCCCTAGCAGCCTATATTAGATCACATCCAGAGATTGGAGGTTTGCGGATGGGAACAACTGAATCTTGGATCCTTCTCTTTGCGGATGATATTCTTCTTACACTAACAAAGCCTAGTACATCACTCCCAATTATAATAGCGGCCCTGTGGGATTATGGATGGGTAGCTAGATTCAAGATTAATATGGATAAGTCAGAGGCATTGAACATAACTATTCCAGAGAATCAGGTAGAAAGGTTACGAGCTAACTTCCCATTTCGGTGGGCTCCTGGAAGCATTAAATACCTGGGGGTTCATATAACAAAGCGCCTGGAAGACCTATATGCAGCAAATTTCCCAGCAAAAGTACAGGAGCTTTTCTTGGAGCTTGATAGGTGGGAGGGATTAACAATCTCCTGGATGGGGCGGATAAGTGCGGTCAAAATGATTCTGCTGCCCAAACTGCTATACTTGTTTATGGCACTCCCCATCCATTGATGAAAAATTTTTTAGAGGCCTACATTGGAGGGTCTTCTCTTTTATATGGAAGTGGAAGCCACCATGGGTGCGTCGGTCGTTAATGCATCAGCCACGTGCACATGGGGGTACCTTTGTTCTCACTTTATTACCAAGCAGCCCACCTCCGCATATTAGCGGAGTGGCTTCAGGGAGGAGCAAAGATTTGGACGTCTATGGAGCAGACCTGATGTAATTCATACCCATTGCGAGCCATTCCCTGGTTGCAAGACCAGGAGTTAAAAGAGGTAATAAAGGAAATGCCACAGCTTTTGGGGTGGCCACTTAGGACATGGAGCAAAGTCCGTACTAGCTTTTTCCGGGGGCGCACACACTTTCTGCATATGACAATTAGATCTGCACCGGGTTTTCTCCCAGGATCCTTGCTTTGGGAACTGGGAGAAAAGGGGCCTCTGGGAGTTGGGACAGGTGTGGGTTGATAGGGAACTCCTTACCTGGGAGGCAGTAAAAGAGGAATATGGGATACCAGCCTTGAATGCCTTCCAATACTCTCAGTTAAGGGACTTTATATTGAGACGTGCGAAGGAGGATTTGAGCTTGAAAGAAACGCAATTAGAGCGGGCAGTGGCAGGGGGAGGAGGTAGTGGGAGGATATCTAGGCTGTATAAAGCACTTCTATTACAATCCAAACCCATCCTACACTATTTATATAAATGGGAAAAAATACTGGGGGTTTCATACGAGTACACAGAGTGGGGAAAGGTGTTTAACTCCTTACTTAGGGCGTCAGTGTCCAATGCTCTGGTTGAGAATGGATATAAAATACTATATTTCTGGTACTACACACCTCAGAGGTTAGCCAAAATGTTTAAAGGGGGGTCTGCTCTATGTTGGTGGCAATATGGTATGGAAGGGGACCTGGTGGTGGGCATGCCCTCAAGCTCAACAGTATTGGACAAGGGTATTGAAATTGATTGCTAGCATAACTAAGATTGTCTTCCCCATGAAAATAGAACACTGCTTCCTATATGTGCGGCTTTGGGGAAGCAAAAGATATGCCCATCAATTGGCCACACAGATATTGGTGGCTAGCAAACTCGTGTTGGCAGCAGCATGGAAACAACAGGCTTTGCCGGGTCTCTGGGTGATTTTGCGGAAACTGGACTACACACACTTTATGTCTAAGCTTACTGCAATGCGACAAGGTCGCTTGATACCTTATCATCATGTTTGGGATCCATATATTGAGTGGTTGGCACAGTCCGATCCTTCCTTGTCCGTCACTCATTGGAGCCGACTCTGTGGGTGCTTGAGCACCCCCAATATTGAGAAAATTCCTTGTATGTGTCCAGGGAGGGGTAATTTCCATTTGGCTTAGCACCCCCAATAATTTTGAAAAGTTGGCTCCTATGCGTCACTAAGAGGGGGGGAGCGGGAGATGGGGGGGGGGAATTATGAAGTGTGTTGGGGATCAAATGAAGTTCTTTGTATGTGCTCATGGAAATATCTGTGCTGTACAATTGCAGTTATATTTGTAAGTTTTGGTTATACTCAATAAAATAAACTTTAAATCCAAAATGTGTGCTTCATATTCAACATCTTAGTCTGTTTTTGAAGAGCCTGATTCTTCTCCCACTGGCCATCTTCTCCTGGTTGTGATTGAAACAGGTCAAAGTCCCAGTTTTTCTCCTAGATGTTTTTATCTTATTCCATTATCCCTGACATGCCCCCAACATGCGCTCTTTTGATTTTGATCAACCTCGGAGAAAACCATCTCAAATCTGAATTTCGAAAATCGCAAGATCGTTTTCCCATGAAAAACGTCCATCTGCTTCTTTGTGCCACGTTTGAGACATTTTTCTCTTTTGAAAATGAGCAACCTGGAGGGCTATAATCGAACAGGGGCGGCCATTTCTAATGCAGGCCCCATCAAGCGGCGTACCCGACTGTATTATCGAAACAAGATGGCCGGCTATCTTTCTTTTCGATAATACGGTCGGGGCCGGCCAAATCTCAACATTTGGCCTGCCCGTAGAGATCTCTGACGTTAGAGATGGCTGCCATTGGTTTTCACCGATAATGGAAACTAATGGCGGCCATCTCAAACCCAGCCAAATCTAAAGCATTTGGTCGTGGGAGGAGCCAGCATTTGTAGTGCACTGGCCCTCCTCACATGCCAGGACACCAGCCATTTACCACCACAAGTGTAAGAGATAGGGGGGGGGGGGTGGGCCTGGGTCCGCCTGCCTGAAGTGCACTGCACCCACTAAAACTGCTCCAGGGACCTGCATACTGCTATGATGAAGCTGGGTATGACATTAGAGGCTGGCAAAAAAATGTTTTTTATATTTTTTTTTGGGTGGGAGGGGGTTGGTGACCACTGGGAGAGTAAGGGGAGGTCATCCCCCATTCCCTCCGGTGGTCAGTTGAGGCACCTTTATGAGGCTTGGTCGTGAACAAAAAGGGACCAAGTAAAGTCGGCCAAATGCTCGTCAGGGCCGGCTCTCTTTTTTCCATTATCAGCTGAAAGCCGGCCATCTGCTAACCACACCCCTGTCCCGCCTTCGGTACACTGCCAACACACCCCCTTGAACTTTCACCGGCTCTGCAACGGAAAGCCGTTGAAGCCGGCCAAAATCGGCTTTCGATTATACCGAGAAGGCCGGCCATCTCCCGATTTGTGTCGGAAGATGGCCACCCTTCTCATTTGGAAATAAGAAGGATAGTGTCTCTTTTGCAGTGGCGTACCAAGGGGGGGGGGGGCGGTGGGGGCGGTACGCTCCGGGTGTCGGCGGGTGGGGGGGTGCTCCGTCGTCTCCTGCTACCACCCTGCGTTTTGTTTTTTTTAATCCATTCAACGAGCGACGCAGGCAGCGCGTGTCTGCCCTGCTGTGTGCTGTCAAAAAAGAAAATCGCTTTGCCGGCGTCGGGCCTTCTCTCGCTATGTCCCGCCCTCGAGGAAATAGGAAGTTACCTCAAAAGTGGGCGGGACATAGCGAGAGAAGGCCCGACGCCGGCAAAGCGATTTTCTTTTTTGACAGCACACAGCAGGGCAGACACGAGGCGCTGCCTGCGTCGCTGCATGGATTTTTTAAAAAAACGCAGGATGGTGGCAGGAGAAGAGGGCTCTGTCGCTCTCCACGGAGGGGGGGGGCTCAGATGGGAGAAGGAGGTGGGGGAGCTCAGAGGGGAGAAGGGAATTGGGGAGGGGTGAGGGGAGCTCAGAGGGGTTCGCAGAAGGGAGAAGGGAACTGGGGAGGGGTGGGGGAGCTCAGAGGGGTTCGCAGAGGGGAGAAGGGAACTGGGGAGGGGTGGGGGAGCTCAGAGGGGTTCGCAGAGGGTTGAAGGGAACTGGGGAGGGGTGGGAGAGCTCAGAGGGGTTCGCAGAAGGGAGAAGGGAACTGTGGAGGGGTGGGGGAGCTCAGAGGGGTTCGCAGAGGGTTGAAGGGAACTGGAGAGGGGTGGGGGAGCTCAGAGGGGTTCGCAGAAGGGAGAAGGGAACTGGGGAGGGGTGGGGGGAGCTCAGAGGGGTTCGCAGAAGGGAGAAGGGAACTGGGGAGGGGTGGGGGAGCTCAGAGGTGTTCGCAGAGGGGAGAAGGGAATTTGGGGAGGGGTGGGGGAGCTCAGAGGGGTTCGCAGAAGGGAGAAGGGAACTGGGGAGGGGTGGGGGAGCTCAGAGGGGTTCGCAGAGGAGAGAAGGGAACTGGGGAGGAGTGGGGGAGCTCAGAGGGGTTCGCAAAGGGAACTGGGGAGGGGTGGGGGAGCTCAGAGGGGTTCGCAGAAGGGAGAAGGGAACTGGGGAGGGGTGGCGGAGCTCAGAGGGGTTCGCAGAGGGGACAAACGAACTGGGGAGGGGTGGGGGAGCTGAGAGGGGTGCTCACAGGGGAGAAGGGGATTGGGGAGGGGTGGGGGTGCTCAGAGGGGAGAAGGGGTCTGAAGCTGGAACTGGGGTCCGACAAGGGGAAAGGAGGGAGAATGGGTCCATGCCTGGGGCAGGTGAGAGAATGGGTCTGGGGCTGAAAAGGGGGGTTGCAAAGCATGTGGTGGATGAAGGGGGCTGGAACTGGGGTCTGAAAAGGAGGGTATTTGGGATAAGGGGGCTAGTGCTAGAACTGTGGGCTGAAATGGGGCAGGGGCTGAAATTGTGGGCTTTAAAGGGGACAGGGAGAACTGGCTGGGGTTGAAACTAGGGGCTGAAAATGGGACAGGGAGAAGTGGCTGGGGGCTGAAGCTCAGGACTGATGGGAGAAAAGGGCTGGGGACTGGTGGGATAGTGGGGCTGAAAAGGGGGGTCGGTGGGAGATGTGGGCTGGGGCTGGAACTAGGGGCAGGTGGAACTGGGGGCTGAAAAGGGGGGCAGAGAGAGAGGGGACAACAGACCTGGAAGGAAGTGGGGAGCATGAGGGAGGGCAGACCCTGGATGGATGGGAGAGGGAGGGCAGACGGATTGAAGGGGCAGAGAGAAAGGTCAGATGGTGGGTGGAAGGGGGAGAGCGAAAGAGGGCAGACTGGGGCAAATGGTGGATGGAAGGGAGAGAGAGGGCAGACAGTGGATGGAAGGGGCAGAGAGAGAGAGGGCAGACAGTGGATGGAAGGGACATTAGAGAGGGCAGACACTGGATGGCAGAGAGAGAGCAAAGACAGATCCTGGATGGAAGGAAGACAGTGAAAAGAAGATGAGGAAAGCAGAAACCAGAGACAACAAACTGTAAATATATATTTTTATTAATATGCTTTAGGATATAGTATTGTAGCTGTGTTGTTTATAAATAGAACATGTAAATAAGGTAATCTTTTTATTGGACTAATTTTAATACATTTTGACTTAACTTTCAGAGAACAAAACCCCCTTCCTCAGGTCAGGATAAGATACTGTAACAGCACTATACTGTACTGACCTGAGGAAGGAGATTTTGGCCTCTGGATGCTAAATGTATTAGTCCAGTAAAATGGTATTATTTTATTTTCTATATTTGTTTTATTTCTATTTGTTAATTTGTAAAGTGGTGATTGGTATTTGTTAGCTTTTTCAAATTTACATCTGCTGTCTTTATATTTAGCACAGTACTAGGGGACATTTTCTGTTTCTGTGGTGTTGCATTGTATGCAGAGTCTGGCATCGGGGGTTCAGTTTAATTTTTGTCTAAATAGAAAGTTTATGATTACTTATTCTATAGTGGATTAGGGTGTATCTGTGTTTGTGAAAAAGACATGGCTTTCGGTTGGCATTGACTGTGCAGGATCGACGATCTGTACTAATCTGTCTGTTTTGGTTTTACAATAGGTGAATTGATGTTCTAGTGCTCACTGTAGTGTTTAAGATGCTTTCCTTTTCCTTGTGTGACTCGTAGAAATGACTGCTTATGGTATGGTAGAATTGCTCTATAGGTCCTGAGTGTTTTGTATTCTCGGTATGCCTAGTACTGGATTGGGGGGGGGGGGGTTAAAAAATGACCGGCCCCGGGTGTCAACTACCCTAGGTACGCCACTGCTCTTTTGTAAATATGCCAGATGGTCAACCCTAGATAGTTGATGTGATTGTTCGTTAAAATTAGCCAGAGGCAAAAGCTTCCCTTCCGTATCTAAGCAATGTTTTAACATTGTAACCCCTTTGTCTATTTCTTAAAGATCTTATTTGTCATTCCAACCGGAAAATCCAAATTACCTTGTAATGACAACCAAGTTGTAACACTACAATAATCCAGGACCAGACTTTGTGAAGTGAGGCAACCAAACAGCTAGTTTTGATATGTTTAGGTAGTTGCTTAGCAGTGGCATGTAACATAACTAGGTGACATTGGGGAAAGAAACACCTTCTCATATAGTTATAGCAGTCAGTAGATTTGAGCCAATCTGTAATCTGTCAAAGATGACAAGCTTTACAATATAAATTAATCAGGTAGCCCTGGACCTTCCTGCCAGTGGCGTAGCCAGACCTGACATTTTGGGTGGGCCCAGAGCTAATATGGGTGGGCACTATGTATATATAGGTGTGAGTAGTTTTTTGGGTCGATCCTAAATAATTTTTAATAAACAGTCTGCCCAACAGCTGTCCTACAGCAACATAAACCACATACATATTCGGAACCTATGTTGCAAACCTTAAAACCACCATACCGAGAATACAAAACACTCAGGACTTATAGAGCAATTCTACCATACCATAAGCAGTCATTTCTATGAGTCACACAAGGAAAAGGAAAGCATCTTAAACACTACAGTGAGCACTAGAACATCAATTCACCTATTGTAAAACGAAACCAGGCAGAATAGTACAGATCGTCGATCCTGCACAGTCAATGCCAACTGAAAGCCATGTCTTTTTCACAAACACAAATACACCCTAATCCACTATAAAATAAGTAATCATAAACTTTCTATTTAGACAAAAATTAAACTGAACCCCCAAGATGCCAGACTCTGCATACAATGCAACACCACAGAAACAGAAAATGTCCCTTAGTACTGTGCAAAATATAAAGACAGCAGATGTAAATTTGAAAAAACTAACAAATACCAATCACCACTTTACAAATTAACAAATAGAAATAAAACAAATATAGAAAATAAAATAATACCATTTTATTAGACTAATACATTTAGCTGTCAGAGGCCAAAACCTTCTTCCTCAGGTCAATATAGTATAGTGCTGTTACAGTATCCTATCCTGACCTGAGGAAGGGGGCTTTGTTCTCAGAAAGTTTGTCAAAATGTATTAAAATTAGTCCAATAAAAAGATTACCTTATTTACATGTTCTATTATAAACATTTATTAACACAGCTACAATACTACTTTATCCTAAAGCAAAAAAATAAAAAATATATATTTTATTTACAGTTTGTTGTCTCTGGTTTCTGCTTTCCTCATTTTGTTTTCACTGTCTTCCTTCCATCCAGCATCTGTCTTCGTTCTTTCTCTGCCATCCAGTGTCTGCCCTCTCTGCTGTCCCCTCCATCCAATGTCTGCCCTCTCTCCCTGCCCTTTCCATGCACATCTGCCCTCTATTTCTGCCCCTTCCATCCACCATCTGCCCCTGTCTGACTCCAAGCTCTTATTAGGACTGAAAATTAAGTATTACAGTGGTGGAAATAAGTATTTGATCCCTTGCTGATTTTGTAAGTTTGCCCACTGACAAAGACATGAGCAGCCCATAATTGAAGGGTAGGTTATTGGTAACAGTGAGAGATAGCACATCACAAATTAAATCCGGAAAATCACATTGTGGAAAGTATATGAATTTATTTGCATTCTGCAGAGGGAAATAAGTATTTAATCCCTCTGGCAAACAAGACCTAATACTTGGTGGCAAAACCCTTGTTGGCAAGCACAGCGGTCAGACGTCTTCTGTAGTTGATGATGAGGTTTGCACACATGTCAGGAGGAATTTTGGTCCACTCCTCTTTGCAGATCATCTCTAAATCATTAAGAGTTCTGGGCTGTCGCTTGGCAACTCGCAGCTTCAGCTCCCTCCATAAGTTTTCAATGGTATTAAGGTCTGGTGACTGGCTAGGCCACTCCATGACCCTAATGTGCTTCTTCCTGAGCCACTCCTTTGTTGCCTTGGCTGTATGTTTTGGGTCATTGTCGTGCTGGAAGACCCAGCCACGACCCATTTTTAAGGCCCTGGCGGAGGGAAGGAGGTTGTCACTCAGAATTGTACGGTACATGGCCCCATCCATTCTCCCATTGATGCGGTGAAGTAGTCCTGTGCCCTTAGCAGAGAAACACCCCCAAAACATAACATTTCCACCTCCATGCTTGACAGTGGGGACGGTGTTCTTTGGGTCATAGGCAGCATTTCTCTTCCTCCAAACACGGCGAGTTGAGTTCATGCCAAAGAGCTCAATTTTTGTCTCATCTGACCACAGCACCTTCTCCCAATCACTCTCGGCATCATCCAGGTGTTCACTGGCAAACTTCAGACGGGCCGTCACATGTGCCTTCCGGAGCAGGGGGACCTTGCGGGCACTGCAGGATTGCAATCCGTTATGTCGTAATGTGTTACCAATGGTTTTCGTGGTGACAGTGGTCCCAGCTGCCTTGAGATCATTGACAAGTTCCCCCCTTGTAGTTGTAGGCTGATTTCTAACCTTCCTCATGATCAAGGATACCCCACGAGGTGAGATTTTACGTGGAGCCCCAGATCTTTGTCGATTGACAGTCATTTTGTACTTCTTCCATTTTCTTACTATGGCACCAACAGTTGTCTCCTTCTCGCCCAGCGTCTTACTGATGGTTTTGTAGCCCATTCCAGCCTTGTGCAGGTGTATGATCTTGTCCCTGACATCCTTAGACAGCTCCTTGCTCTTGGCCATTTTGTAGAGGTTAGAGTCTGACTGATTCACTGAGTCTGTGGACAGGTGTCTTTCATACAGGTGACCATTGCCGACAGCTGTCTGTCATGCAGGTAACGAGTTGATTTGGAGCATCTACCTGGTCTGTAGGGGCCAGATCTCTTACTGGTTGGTGGGGGATCAAATACTTATTTCCCTCTGCAGAATGCAAATAAATTCATACACTTTCCACAATGTGATTTTCCGGATTTAATTTGTGATGTGCTATCTCTCACTGTTACCAATAACCTACCCTTCAATTATGGGCTGCTCATGTCTTTGTCAGTGGGCAAACTTACAAAATCAGCAAGGGATCAAATACTTATTTCCACCACTGTATATCTCTGTAAAGAAATATAAAGTCCTCCTCTGCGGGTGGGGAAAGACATTTTGGGTGATTCCAGGCACTTGCTGCACTGTGGAACAGTGGAATCCATCCATGGAAAAGGGCAATTAAGCAGGGAACCACTGTTAACTTTCTCGCAAAGGGAAATAAATGCTAAATATATGCAAATTCTACAGTTCACACACAATTATGCTGCATTAGGGAAAAAAAAGACTAACATGCAGCCATTCAGACCAGTGGATCCCTTGAAACAAACTCTGCACCTACCTACCGGTAGGACCCAAGCCCATTAGGAAAGAGTAAGATTAACTGAATGCACCATCCTAATGTTTAGCTTTACAAGTCAAGAGGGTGCTAAATTGCTTGAAAGTATTTTTCTGAAGGCTTTGGAGAGCCACAGGCTTCAGTTTCGTTTTTGCTCCGGTTACCAATTTCAACTACAAACAGTGCAAAAACTATTCTTTTACTCAGCTGCTCTTAAACAAGCGGCTCAGATCCTCGAAACAGCACAGTGGCTGTTTGTTTACCTGACCTTTTCACAGCCGTGCTCAGTGACCCCTTTCAGAATAACAGTTAATATATGGTGGTTAATTAAAGCAGTACAAACACTGCTTTAGACCTGTCCCTGCCTGGAAGCCCTTCTCTCTCCTACACGGGAACAGGAAGTTGAAGGAGAAAGAAAGGCTTCTCGGGCAGGTCTAAAGCAGAGTGTGTACTGCTTTCTCACTGACGCTATCGGGGGATCAGGGGATTGGAAGGCTGGGGGGGGCATACCTGGTGGCTGGTGCCACGATGCTTGAAGGAGAGAGAAGAGCTGCTCTTTCCTGTTGGCTGCAGGGCTAAAGGCTGGCTGTGCACTGATTGGAGGAGCAGGGAAAACTGGGTGGGCCTAAGCTGAGATTGGGTGGGCCTGGGCCCACCCAGGCCCACCCATAGCTACACCCCTGCTTCCTGCCCAGGAGAATAAGTCAATTGCCTGTATTTAAAGCATGCTTAGCCCCCTTCCCGAAATATTTTTAAATGAGGCATTCTCTCCATTCCCACTAAGTGTGAGAAAAGGCAAGCTCTTACAAAGCATTTGGCTTTTTGTGTCCTCACTAACTCAGTTACATTAGTACTGCTTCTGCTAGGTTGGGGACTGTGTTACTGGAACTGCAGTTTGAAGTGTGTATGTGTGCTGAAATCATGAGCACTACAAAGCAGTTTTGGTCAGAGTTTTATGCATGCAGATGGTCCAGAACCAACAGTAGCCCTCAACCCCAGGTGTAAATTGCAAATCTAACTTGTCTTTCCAGGTAAGGTATAAAGGTGTTGTTTGTAAAACTGCAAAAGAGGTCTGATATTGATCTCATACAAATGATCAATAGACTGAGGCAGCTGTATGCCCGAATAGCGAGTAGAAATGTCCTCCATTGGAAAACAAAATGTGTCTAATCAAAAGCTACTGATAAAAAATTTATAGGCATAGCCACCATTTTTTGACAATTTAATTTAAATTCCGCTTCTAGCCCAAGAGTATCCAACAATTGCAGGAGACAAGGTATGGAATCTAGAGGCCTGGTAAGAAAAATAAGAATGTCATCAGCAAAAGCCGCCGTTTTCACTACTGGACCTCCCAGATCTACTCCATATATCTCTGGGTATAAATGAATACTCTTCAAAAGTGGTTCTAAAACTAAAATCGGGAAAAGAGGGCAGCCTTGTCAATCCTACTTTTTAATTTTTTCCACAACATTAAAGTGAATATTCCATAAGGTCTCAAGTGCTATACTCTTTTAGTGTCTTCTCATCTAACCAAGGGGCAAATCAGAGAGGCAACTCACTCTGATCCCCGTGCTCCATCAGTACCCTCTTATACATCCCACTGCACCCAAAAAAGCAAGGAAATTATCCAATTAACCAAAATTGCTGCTTGTGGCTCATGTTAAAGTGCCTGAACAACTTGTAGAAAAGGCCCTGTAAAGCCAAAATGGCCCAGAACTCTAAATAAAAAAGGCCAAGAGGCCAAATCAAAAGCATTTTCTGCTTTGCAACTGATAGCAATCACTTCAAGTTTATGTCGTACACAATACTCCCAAGCCATAAGAATCTTCTGTACATTAAAGATACGACACCTACGACAAATAAAGCTCACCTGATTGCTGTTTATAAGGATGTCACTCAATTGTATAGTCATAAGTTTAGCTAAAATCTTCAGGTCTACATTAAGTAATGAAATAGGCCTAATAAGCGGCCATATACTTATGATCCTTACCTGGCTTGGTTCTAAGTGTAATGAGCACTTGATTATCATCAAGAAAAATCACCCTGAATTACAACCTGTGCAAAATAATGCTCATGTGCCGGGGCCAGTTGTGATTTCGATAAATTGAAGAACTTGCCAGAATATTCATCAGGTCCCGCCACCTGACTTAATTTGAGGGTACAAATGACATGTTGAATCTGTTGGGCTGTTATGGGGCCATTCAATATGTTGAGTTCTGCCTGTGTTAGGTATGGAAGGCCCAAGGTATGTAAAGATTGCTTAAAAGATTTGTGTGTAAATTTAGTTGCGTATATTCTGTAGTTTCAGAAAACGCCATCTCTGCATGCAAAACATAGTTCTATTTACTTAACTGCCTTCTAATAGTTAGCCTTTTACTTCATCCAGAAGCATCATCTAATAATAAGCTAACCTTAATATCATTAATATCAGGAGTGGAGGAGTGGCCTAGTGGTTAGGGTGGTGGACTTTGGTCCTGGGGAACTGAGGAACTGAATTTGATTCCCACTTCAGGCACAGGCAGCTCCTTGTGACTCTGGGCAAGTCACTTAACCCTCCATTGCCCCATGTAAGCTACATTGAGCCTGCCATGAGTGGGAAAGTGTGGGGTACAAATGTAACAAAAATAAAATAAATTAATGGTTAATGATACTGTGCTACAGTTCCTGAGCACTCTAGGTTGTGTGGAGGAAGGGTGAATAGTGGAGTGCCACAAGGATCTGTACTGGCACCAGTGCTATTTAACATATTTATAAATGATCTGGAAATAGGAACAATGAATGAGGTGATTAAATATGCAGATGACATGAAACAATTCAAAGTTGTGAAAATGCATGTGGATTGTGAAAAATTGCAGGAAGACCTTAGGAAACTGGAAGAGTGGGCATCCAAGTGGCAGATTAAATTTAATGTAGACAAATGCAAAGTGATGCACATTGGTAAGAATAATCCAAATCATAGTTATCTGATGCTAGGGTCTATTTCAGGAGTCACCACTCAAGAAAAAGGCCTAGGTGTCATTGTAGACAATATGCTGAAATCTTCTGCCCAGTGTGTGGTGGCAGCCAAAAAAAAGCAAACATAAAAATAATTCCAAGGATGCTAGGAGTTATTAGGAGAGGAATGCAAAATAAGACCAAAAATATTATAATTCCTCTGTATCGCTCCATGGTGGGACCTCACCTTGAATATTGTGTTCAGTTCTGGTTGCCATATCTCAAAAAAGATATAGGAGAATTAGAAAAGGTTCAAAGAAGAGCGGTCAAAATGATATATGGGATGGAAGCTCCCATATGAGGAAAGGCTAAAGAGGTTAGGACTGTTCAGTTTGGAAAAGAGATGTCTGAGAGGGGATATAATTGAGGTCTACAAAGACCAGGGGACACTCAATGAAATTGCATGGAAATACTTATAAAACAAATAAGAGGAAATATTTTTTTCACTCAAAGAATAGTTAAAAGCTCTGGAACTCATTTCCAGAGGATGTGGTAATGGCAGCTTATCTGGGTTTAAAAAGGTTTGGACAAGTTCCTGGAGAAAAAGTCTGTTATTGAGATGGACATGGGGAAGCCACTGCTTGCCCCAGGATTGGTAGCATTGAATGGTG
This sequence comes from Microcaecilia unicolor, assembly GCF_901765095.1. Taxonomy (NCBI): domain Eukaryota; kingdom Metazoa; phylum Chordata; class Amphibia; order Gymnophiona; family Siphonopidae; genus Microcaecilia; species Microcaecilia unicolor. The sequence continues at coordinate 329,505,506 of NC_044032.1, forward strand.
CTACTAATTGGGTTTCTGACAGGTACTTGTGACCTGAATTGGCCACTGCTGGAAGCAGGATACTGGGCTAGATGGACCATTGGTCTGACCCAGTATGGCTATTCTTATGTGTGGTAAAGAATTTGGGTTCTTTTCATGGATACTGAAGCCACTTATTCAAGGACTCGGTTTTATCATTGGTTTCTACCAGAGTATAGACTTGGGCAGCAGCATTTATTTTTTGCTGCCCCACCCTCAGTCTCTTTCCCTCTTCCTCCACTCCCAACTTGATATCTGGTGGGTAGATGGAGAGCACACAACATTTGTCTTCTTTGCCAAGCAGCTTCAGTTTCATGGGTTGAGTTGTGTGTTGTCCTATAGTCTTTGGGAGTGTCATGGGCCAAATCACAAGACTAAGGCTATCCTGTTGAGGAGACATGTGGAGGCTGGTAAGCACACATCATTTCCACCTAGTAGTGTGAGGTAGGTGATCAAAATAGGTGGTAAGAGGAAGAAGGTTGGGGGAGGGGAGGAAGGAACAACAGAAAAAAAAGATAAATGCTGCTGATTTAATACATTTTCAAGCAAGGATCAGCAATATAACCAATTCTTTGCCTATTATGTATTATTGCTTACTTATTTTAAAATATGTGTTTCAAATTTTGTATATTAACAGTTTACATTCTTATAATTTTGAAAGGGCCAAGTACAGAGTGGACTACGTTCTGGGATTCGTATTGCCCAAGGCTCATACTTCCGTGTTACACTTTTAAAGTCTATTCCACTTCATGTAGATGGAGAACCCTGGATCCAACCACCAGGTCAAGTGATCATTTCTGCTGCAGGACCAAAGGTAAGTATGGAAAATACTTCCTATATTTTTTTAGTGTTGAGGGCTCAATTAACCAAACTGTCTTTTGCCACCATTTAGTGACAACTGCTAGAATACTAGCACCCTTAGGTCATTAATTTGATAATTGAACCAGGTGTAAAATGCCCTAAAGTGTGTTCAGGCATTTAAATCTGAAATCTCATATATACTTTCCTGTCCCTACCCTACCTCCACCTCCAACACTACCCGTTGTCATCCATTGTGCGTAGTTTAGCAACATTAACAGGGAGCAATAGTCAAACTTCAGTGGGTTAACCCACTTTTATTTATGTAAAAACTTTTGATTACTTGTGTCCCTCCAGACCAGTCCAGACACATGAGTTTACTCTGTCCTACCAACAACTTACAGTGCACCTGACTTACAATGGAACCCTTTTCCTGTATATGGAAATTTAAGAGCAGATTACGGTGGGAATTTATCAACCTGGGCTACTGGTATGACTTATGGGTATCCTGAAAACCTGACTGGGGTGCCTCCAGGACCATGTTTGGGAACCACTGGTTTAACCCCTGTCCATTCCTCAGCATTCAGTTCTCTGCTTAGGTCATCTCCCATCCCTTTATAAAAGCTGGTTTCACCCCCCCCCCCCCCCATACTCATTCCATATCATCAAGCTGATCAATCCATAGACTGGTGGGTTGTGTCCATCTACCAGCAGGTGGAGATAGAGAGCAAACTTTTGCCTCCCTATATGTGGTCATGTGCTGCCGGAAACTCCTCAGTATGTTCTCTATCTCAGCAGGTGGTGGTCACACACAGCAGCAGCTCTGGCTAGGCCTCCAAGCCTAATTTTTAGGTTTTGTTGAGTGCCTGGGGTTGAGGGCTCTTTGAGCAAGTGCAAACCTGGTGGTGCCAGGTCCCTCCTTTTCTCCCCCCTCCCGCTGGCTCCGTTAAAAAAAAAAAAAAAAAAAAAATTTTTCAACGGCCTTAAAGGCGTTTATTTCGACGTTTATTTAAGCGTCTATTGCAGCTACTCACTGAGACACCAGGTCGTTACGACTCGGAGCGGACAGCAGGTAATTTTTACCTTTTTATAGCGGGCGGGGGTTCCCCGATTCTTCTCCTCGTGGCACATGGCGTCGGAGGGCGAGGGCGCAAAGGGTCGCTCCCCGGGTCGCTCGAGCGCTTCTAGAGGGGATGCGGGGGTCTTCAAGCCGGATTCGCCCTTGGTGGGTGACAGTTTCGCGACCGATGCATGTCCCGGTCCTTCCTCCGGCGTGGCGGTTTTTCCCGCCATAAACGCCCATCCCCCGCTCCTCGCCTCCGCCATCTTGGCCGGCCACGCGGCTCGGACAGCTTCTTCTTGGGCCGCCCTTGAGGTTGGAGACTTTAATGCCATGAACGCCCTTAATTTGGGCGACGGCACAGAAGCGGCTAAAGTTAAGAGCCGTTCTTCCCGCGCGGCTCCTTCGCGGAGTTTCGCGCCGGACGCCATTTTGGATGCGCAGCATGTCTCTCCCCCGCTGTTGCGAGCGCCGGTTGAGAGAGCGCCTAGGGCTGTTGCCCAGGCTGCGGAAGTGCACAGTCTGGGGGGTTTCTCCCCCGAGTTTGTTTTGCTGCTGCATCGGGCCTTCCTCATGCACAACGCTGCCCCCGCTCCCTCGTCTGGTAAAGAGGTTGAGGTTCCCAGAGGTAAACGCCCTCGGGTTGATTCCCAGGCCTTGGAGGAATTTGTCTCCTCCGATGTAGATGAGGGCAGCGTGTCTGGGGTCTCCCAACGGTCCTTTGCGGATTCCTTGGAGGAGACGGATCCCCGCTCGGATGGAGCGGATGACCCCTCTGCAGCGCGGCTTTTTCACCCGGAGGATTTGCCCAACCTGTTGTTACAGGCCATGGACACTTTGAAGATTTCCTCTCCGGAGGACGTCTCTCCCTCAGCCCCTGTTGGCTCTGCCATTATGCTGGGGACGAAGCGCCCGCCTAGAACCTTCCACGTGCATGATGCCATGCACACCTTAATTTCGGCTCAATGGGATGTCCCAGAAGCGAGCCTTAAAGTGGCTAGGGCTATGTCCCGCCTCTATCCTTTGGCTGTGAGTGAACGTGAGGCCTATCTGTGGCCTACCGTGGATTCTTTAATCACTGCGGTGACTAAGAAAACGGCATTGCCGGTGGAAGGTGGCACGGCCCTAAAGGACGCCCAAGACAGGAGATTGGAGGCGGCCTTAAGGTCGTCCTTTGAGGCGGCTGCTTTAAGTTTGCAGGCCTCAGTTTGCGGCTCCTATGTGGCCAGGGCGTGCCTGACTATGGTGCAGCGGGCTTTCCCCTCGGATCATTCCTTGAGGGATGATTGGCCAGCCCTGGAATCGGGCCTGGCCTATTTGGCAGACTTGCTGTATGATGTCTTGAGAGCCTCAGCTAAAGGCATGGCTCAGACTGTCTCTGCGCGGCGGTGGCTTTGGCTGAAACATTGGTCTGCTGACCACGCCTCAAAATCCCGCCTGGCTAGATTGCCTTTTAAAGGCAAGCTGCTCTTTGGGGTCGAGCTGGACAAAATCGTGACTGATCTCGGCACGTCTAAGGGCAAGAAGTTACCGGAGGTCAGGGCTCGGGCTAGTGCTCGTCCCGGTACCTCCAGAGGACGGTTTCAGGAAGCCCGTCGGTACCGCCCGGGCAGGTCGGGTGCTTCTGCCCCCTCTTCCTTTAAGAGGAAGTTCTCCCCCAAGCAGCATTCCTTTCGCAGAGACCGCCGTCCCGGAGGTGCTCCCTCCGGTCCTCCCCCAGGGTCTCGTACCCAATGACGGGGTATTGGTCCACGCCCCAGTGCAGATTGGAGGACGGCTGTCCTCGTTTCTGGGCGAGTGGACCACAATAACTTCAGACGCTTGGGTGCTGGAAGTCATCAGAGACGGCTACAAGCTAGAGTTCTGCCGACCCTTAAGAGACGGGTTTGTACTCTCTCCCTGCAAGTCTCCGGTCAAAGCTGTGGCAGTGCAGCAGACTTTGGACAATCTGATCCGCCTGGGTGCGGTCGTTCCGGTGCCAGAAAGTCAGCTTGGCAAGGGGCGTTACTCCATTTACTTTGTGGTACCAAAGAAAGGAGGTTCTGTCCGGCCTATCCTCGACCTCAAAGGGGTCAATCGGGCCTTGAAAGTGCGGCACTTTCGCATGGAGACTCTCCGCTCTGTTATAGCGGCAGTGAAGGCAGGGGAGTACCTGGCATCCTTGGACATCAAGGAAGCGTACCTGCATATTCCCATCTGGCCTCCTCATCAACGCTTTCTGCGTTTTGCAGTCCTGGGCCGACACTTCCAGTTCAGAGCCCTCCCGTTCGGGTTGGCTACTGCTCCGCGGACCTTTTCCAAGGTAATGGTGGTCATAGCGGCCTTCCTGCGAAAGGAAGGAGTACAAGTCCATCCTTATCTGGACGACTGGTTGATCCGAGCCCCCTCTTATGCAGAGTGCGGCAGAGCTGTGGACCGGGTAGTTGCTCTTTTGAGCTCCCTGGGATGGATCATCAACTGGGAGAAGAGCCAGCTGCGCCCGACTCAGTCCCTGGAGTATCTGGGAGTTCGATTCGACACCCAAGTGGGCAGAGTGTTCCTGCCAGACAATCGGATTGTCAAGCTTCAGGCTCAGGTGGACCAGTTCCTAGTAGCCTCTCCTCTTCGGGCTTGGGACTATGTGCAGCTGTTGGGCTCTATGACGGCCACGATGGAAGTAGTGCCCTGGGCCAGGGCTCATATGAGACCACTACAACACTCTCTGCTGCAGCGCTGGACTCCGATGTCGGAGGATTATGCGGTGCGTCTTCCCTTGGATCCAGCAGTGCGCAAGGCGCTGAGCTGGTGGATGCAGACAGACAAGTTGTCTGCGGGAATGCCTCTGGTGTCCCCAGAGTGGATTGTCGTCACGACGGACGCCTCGTTGTCGGGCTGGGGAGCCCACTGCTTGGGAAGGACAGCGCAGGGGCTCTGGTCTCCTGCAGAGGCAAAGTGGTCTATCAACCTCCTGGAACTCAGGGCCATTCGGTTGGCGCTTTTGGAGTTCATCCCGGTACTGGTGTTGAAGCCTGTACGGGTCCTGTCGGACAATGCCACGGCTGTGGCCTATGTCAACCGCCAGGGAGGTACCAAGAGCGCCCCTCTAGCCAAGGAAGCTATGAGTCTATGCCAGTGGGCGGAAGCGAACCTGGAACAGCTGTCAGCGGCCCACATTGCCGGAGTCATGAATGTCAAGGCGGACTTTCTCAGTCGCCATACCTTGGAGCCCGGAGAGTGGCAGCTATCTGCTCAGGCGTTCTTGGACATCACGAAGCGCTGGGGCCAGCCGAGCCTAGATCTGATGGCGTCATCGGCCAATTGCCAAGTGCCGCGCTTCTTCAGCAGAGGACGGGACCCTCGATCCCTGGGAGTAGATGCTCTTCTCCAACAATGGCCGACACAAGAGCTTCTCTATGTGTTCCCGCCCTGGCCCATGTTGGGCAGGGTACTAGACCGGGTGGCAAAGCATCCCGGCAGGATAATCCTGGTGGGTCCGGATTGGCCCAGGCGTCCCTGGTATGCGGACTTAATCAGGCTCTCAGTCGACGATCCTCTGCGGCTGCCAGTGGAGCAGGGCCTGTTACATCAGGGTCCCGTGGTGATGGAGGATCCCTCCCCCTTTGGTCTTACGGCCTGGCTATTGAGCGGCAGCGTCTGAGGAAGAAGGGCTTCTCAGACAAGGTCATCGCCACTATGCTGAGAGCGAGGAAACGCTCTACTTCTACTGCTTACGCCAGGGTTTGGCGTATCTTTGCAGCGTGGTGTGAAGCAGGCTCTCTTTCTCCTTTCACTGCTCCAATTTCTTCAGTGTTGGCGTTCCTGCAAGAAGGTCTGGACAAAGGCCTGTCGCTCAGTTCCCTTAAGGTCCAGGTAGCGGCTCTGGCTTGCTTCAGGGGCCGCCTGAAGGGTGTTTCCCTGGCTTCTCAGCCAGCTGTGGTGCGCTTTCTCAAGGGAGTTAATCACCTGCGCCCTCCTCTGCACTCAGTGGTGCCTGCGTGGAATCTCAACCTGGTGCTGAGAGCATTGCAGAAGCCGCCGTTTGAACCCTTGTCAAGGGCATCTCTGAAAGACCTGACGTTGAAAGCAGTCTTTTTGGTGGCTATCACTTCAGCCAGAAGAGTTTCCGAGCTCCAGGCGCTCTCATGTCGAGAGCCTTTTCTACAGTTCACTGAGGCAGGAGTGACTATTCGCACAGTGCCTTCCTTCCTGCCCAAGATTGTTTCTCGCTTCCATGTGAATCAGCAGCTATGTCTCCCTTCCTTTCGTAGGGAGGACTACCCAGAGGAGTACTCTGCTCTTAAATATCTGGATGTGAGACGAGTCATCATCAGATACTTGGAAGTGACCAATGATTTCCGGAAATCGGATCATCTGTTTGTCCTGTATTCAGGTCCTCGTAGGGGTCTGCAGGCTGCTAAGCCTACAGTGGCAAGATGGGTCAAGGAAGCCATTGCAGCGGCTTATGTGGCCGCGGGGAAGGTGCCGCCTATCCAGCTGAAGGCTCACTCTACAAGAGCTCAGGCGGCCTCGATGGCAGAGGCCGGTTCCGTCTCCTTGGAAGAGATATGCAAGGCGGCAACTTGGGCTTCGGCCCATACATTCTCCAAGCATTACCGCTTGACTGTGGCTGCTCGGGCGGAGGCCCGGTTTGGAGCTTCAGTGTTGCGGTCAGGGATTTCTATGTCCCGCCCTGGGTGAGTACTGCTTCGGTACATCCCACCAGTCTATGGATTGATCAGCTTGATGATATGGAAGGTAAAATTATGTATAATCATACCTGATAATTTTCTTTCCATTAATCATAGCTGATCAATCCATAGCCCCTCCCAGATATCTGTATTGTTTTTATTCTGGTTGCATTTCAGGTTCAAGTTTAGTCTTCAGTTACTTCAGAAAGACTTCGTGTTCAAGTTTTTTCACTTGGATTCTTCAAGAGTTAAGACGAGTTTGTGTTACAGTGAGCTGCTGCATTCCTCTCCCCTCCGTTTACGGGGCTGGATTGAGACTTAAAATTCTGCCGGCACTCCCTCCCGCTTCGTGCGGCTGTAGGGCAGTTTTGTACCCCTCCCGCTTCGGCGGTGTTAGGGTCAGTCAGCTCCTCCCGCGGTTGCGGTTGCAGGATAAGCCAGATCCCCCCGCATCGGCGGGTGTGGTGTCCCTCCCCCGCTCCGCGGGGATGAGCTGGACGGATTCCCCTCCCCCACTTGTGTGGGGATGAGCTGGGTTAATTCCCCTCCCCCGTTTCGGCGGTGGTGAGCTGGGCAGAGTGTCCCTTCGTGGGTGTAATTCTCTAAGTGCTGAGTCCTGCGGATGGAGCTTTGATATCGACATACTGAGGAGTTTCCGGCAGCACATGACCACATATAGGGAGGCAAAAGTTTGCTCTCTATCTCCACCTGCTGGTAGATGGACACAACCCACCAGTCTATGGATTGATCAGCTATGATTAATGGAAAGAAAATTATCAGGTATGATTATACATAATTTTACCTTGGTGCTGTGAGCTGAGCATAGAATTTAAAGATTGCCCCTTTCTGGAGGGGCGTTGTTATGCTCTGTGCTCTCATTGACTCGCTAAGGAAAATAGATGTTCAACCATATTAATTGCTGTTTTTCACACTTTTTCTTACTGCTGAATATCACTTCTGGTATGGCACCTGGAAAAATGGGCAGATGGCACAGGGTGGAACTGGTATCCCCTCATAAATCGCCTTTGCTGAAGTCTGATGATGCAGCCTCTCCAACCATATTGGAGGAGTTGGCATGATCTCAGAGACCTCCTTACGGAAACCAAAGAGGATATTGGCGATATCAAAGAGGGCCTGAACATGATTAAAAGTGAGATGGCGCAGTTCAAAACCTAGTGGTGTTTGAATCAAAGCAATCCACAGCAGATGAAAATATAAAACTTTTGCAAAGACAATGCAAGCAAATCACTCAACTCAAAAGAGATATCAAGGACAGAAATAACCGTTCTAGAAGAAATAATATACAGTTCCTTGGAATACCTGAAAATGCTGAAGGCTCTAATCTGGTACAGTTCCTAGAAAAGCTCATTCCACCGCATTTGGGCATCCAGTTCAGCAAAGACTTTGAGATTACTCTCCCTACACCCCTCCTCGGGCACTCCGTTCTGTTGACAAATCTCTCTTGTCTGACCCCTTCTCCTCTACTGCTAATTCCATACTCCGTTCCTTCTATCTCACTGCACCACACGCCTGGAATAGACTTCCCAAGCATGTACTTCTAGCCCCTTCTTTGGCTGTTTTCAAGTCCAAGCTAAAAGTCCACCTATTTGACGCCACTTTTGAGTCCTAACTACTGCTCAGTTGCCTGTACCTTTTATCCCCTCCTCTTTAATTCCCCTTACCCTTAGTTGTTCTGTCTGTTACCTGTCTTATTTAGATTGTGAGCTCTTTGAGCAGGGACTGTCTTTATGTGTATTATTATTATTATTTATTTATTTATTGCATTTGTATCCCACAATCCCCCACCTATTTGCAGGCTCAATGTGACTTACATAGTTTTGTAACATTGTCATTATAGGATAACAGATACATTTAGTTTTGTTCAGAGATTAAGTAAGGGAAGAAAGAAGAAGGGAGGGAGTGATTAGGGTGATTATCGAATTGGGCTTTCTTATTTGATTGGGTTGGTGAGGTGGATTAGTGTGGCTAAAGGTTCTCATTGTAGGCCTTGTTGAAGAGATATGTCTTCAGAGATTTGCGGAAGATAGTTGTTTCGTCGATTGCTCTTAGGTCTGTGGGCAATGCATTCCATAATTGCATGCTTATGTAAGAGAAGGTGGTGGGAATTTGCGGGATGATCTTGTGGCATTTCTTGGAGGTAGGTCCACAAGGTTTAGCATGTAGATTGGGGCGTCTGCGTAAATGATTTTGTGTACAATCGTGCAGATCTTGAAAGTAATGCGTTCCCTTATTGGGAGCCAGTGGAGCTTCTCTCTTAAGGGTTTTGCACTTTCATATTTAGTTTTTCCAAATATGAGTCAGGCGGCAGTATTCTGGGCAGTTTGGAGTTTTTTGATAGACTGTTCTTTGCAGCCCGCATATAGTGCATTGCAGTAGTCCAGATGACTTATTACCCGTGACTGTACTAGGGTACGGAAGATGTATCTCGGGAAGAAAGGTTTTACTCTTTTAAGTTTCCACATGGAGTAGAACATCTTTTTCGTCGTGTTTTTCACGTGGTCATCGAGAGTGAGGTTTCAATCAATGGTGACGCCAAGAATTTTCAAGTTTTGTGAGACAGGAAGAGAACAGTATGGTGTGATTATGTGGAGAAGTTTTTTGTGTTATGTTGTGAGGTGAGTACAAGACATTGTGTTTTTTCTGCGTTAAGTTTTAGTTGGAATGCATCTGCCCAGGTGTGCATTATTTGGAGGCTTTGGTTGATCTCGTTGGTGATTTCATTTAGATCATGTTTGAATGGGATGTAAATTGTGACGTCATCTGCATATATGTAGGGATTGAGGTTTTGATTGGCTAGCAGTTTGGCTAAAGGCATCATCATCAGGTTGAATAAGGTTGGCGAGAGGGGGGATCCTTGGGGTACTCCGCATTCAAGTGTCCATGGGGGTGATCTGTCCGCATTCGTTGTTACTTGGTATGATCTCGTGGTCAGGAATCCTTTGAACCATTTGAAAACTGTGCCTCCTATTCCGAAGTATTCTAGTATATGTAATAATATTTCATGATTAACCATAGTGTACAGCGCTGCGTATGCCTTATAGCACTATAGAAGTGTTAAGTAGTAGTAGATTAAATAGGTACACCAAGTTCCTTCTCAGTGTGGTCCACAAGACAAGTTCCTGTGCCCCTGAATTTTAAAGTCCGCTACTCTCAAGTAGTTTAAATCATGCAGTGGGTGTGATTGAGATCACCTCTTAACTACCAAGGTCACATTCTTCAATTTCTGCCTGACTTAAACAAAACTACGGTCAAGACTTGCAAACAATTCCTTTCATACCGACCCAAGCTTATGGCGATCACTGCCTGCTTCAGCCTCTTCTACCCCGCTCGTATGCAGATCAGTTATAACAACCGCAGCAAAGATTTTCTCAATCCTAGTTCTTTGGCCACATTCTTAGACGACATCTCTCCCAGCCCTATCGATGCAGTTTGCTTTATTACTTTTAAGATCATGAGTGCTTCCACTCGTGAATGCTTGTCTTTGCCCACATACAGTGGTGGAAATAAGTATTTGATCCCTTGCTGATTTTGTAAGTTTGCCCACTGACAAAGACATGAGCAGCCCATAATTGAAGGGTAGGTTATTGGTAACAGTGAGAGATAGCACATCACAAATTAAATCCGGAAAATCACATTGTGGAAAGTATATGAATTTATTTGCATTCTGCAGAGGGAAATAAGTATTTGATCCCCCACCAACCAGTAAGAGATCTGGCCCCTACAGACCAGGTAGATGCTCCAAATCAACTCGTTACCTGCATGACAGACAGCTGTCGGCAATGGTCACCTGTATGAAAGACACCTGTCCACAGACTCAGTGAATCAGTCAGACTCTAACCTCTACAAAATGGCCAAGAGCAAGGAGCTGTCTAAGGATGTCAGGGACAAGATCATACACCTGCACAAGGCTGGAATGGGCTACAAAACCATCAGTAAGACGCTGGGCGAGAAGGAGACAACTGTTGGTGCCATAGTAAGAAAATGGAAGAAGTACAAAATGACTGTTAATCGACAAAGATCTGGGGCTCCACGCAAAATCTCACCTCGTGGGGTATCCTTGATCATGAGGAAGGTTAGAAATCAGCCTACAACTACAAGGGGGGAACTTGTCAATGATCTCAAGGCAGCTGGGACCACTGTCACCACGAAAACCATTGGTAACACATTACGACATAACGGATTGCAATCCTGCAGTGCCCGCAAGGTCCCCCTGCTCCGGAAGGCACATGTGACGGCCCGTCTGAAGTTTGCCAGTGAACACCTGGATGATGCCGAGAGTGATTGGGAGAAGGTGCTGTGGTCAGATGAGACAAAAATTGAGCTCTTTGGCATGAACTCAACTCGCCGTGTTTGGAGGAAGAGAAATGCTGCCTATGACCCAAAGAACACCGTCCCCACTGTCAAGCATGGAGGTGGAAATGTTATGTTTTGGGGGTGTTTCTCTGCTAAGGGCACAGGACTACTTCACCGCATCAATGGGAGAATGGATGGGGCCATGTACCATACAATTCTGAGTGACAACCTCCTTCCCTCCGCCAGGGCCTTAAAAATGGGTCGTGGCTGGGTCTTCCAGCACGACAATGACCCAAAACATACAGCCAAGGCAACAAAGGAGTGGCTCAGGAAGAAGCACATTAGGGTCATGGAGTGGCCTAGCCAGTCACCAGACCTTAATCCCATTGAAAACTTATGGAGGGAGCTGAAGCTGCGAGTTGCCAAGCGACAGCCCAGAACTCTTAATGATTTAGAGATGATCTGCAAAGAGGAGTGGACCAAAATTCCTCCTGACATGTGTGCAAACCTCATCATCAACTACAGAAGACGTCTGACCGCTGTGCTTGCCAACAAGGGTTTTGCCACCAAGTATTAGGTCTTGTTTGCCAGAGGGATTAAATACTTATTTCCCTCTGCAGAATGCAAATAAATTCATATACTTTCCACAATGTGATTTTCCGGATTTAATTTGTGATGTGCTATCTCTCACTGTTACCAATAACCTACCCTTCAATTATGGGCTGCTCATGTCTTTGTCAGTGGGCAAACTTACAAAATCAGCAAGGGATCAAATACTTATTTCCACCACTGTAAGTACATAAGTACATAAGTAGTGCCATACTGGGAAAGACCAAAGGTCCATCTAGCCCAGCATCCTGTCACCGACAGTGGCCAATCCAGGTCAAGGGCACCTGGCACGCTCCCCAAACGTAAAAACATTCCAGACAAGTTATACCTAAAAATGCGGAATTTTTCCAAGTCCATTTAATAGCGGTCTATGGACTTGTCCTTTAGGAATCTATCTAACCCCTTTTTAAACTCCGTCAAGCTAACCGCCCGTACCACGTTCTCCGGCAACGAATTCCAGAGTCTAATTACACGTTGGGTGAAGAAACATTTTCTCCGATTCGTTTTAAATTTACCACACTGTAGCTTCAACTCATGCCCTCTAGTCCTAGTATTTTTGGATAGCGTGAACAGTCGCTTCACATCCACCCGATCCATTCCACTCATTATTTTATACACTTCTATCATATCTCCCCTCAGCCGTCTCTTCTCCAAGCTGAAAAGCCCTAGCCTTCTCAGCCTCTCTTCATAGGAAAGTCGTCCCATCCCCACTATCATTTTCGTCGCCCTTCGCTGTACCTTTTCCAATTCTACTATATCTTTTTTGAGATACGGAGACCAGTACTGAACACAATACTCCAGGTGCGGTCGCACCATGGAGCGATACAACGGCATTATAACATCCGCACACCTGGACTCCATACCCTTCCTAATAACACCCAACATTCTATTCGCTTTCCTAGCCGCAGCAGCACACTGAGCAGAAGGTTTCAGCGTATCATCGACGACGACACCCAGATCCCTTTCTTGATCCGTAACTCCTAACGCGGAACCTTGCAAGACGTAGCTATAATTCGGGTTCCTCTTACCCACATGCATCACTTTGCACTTGTCAACATTGAACTTCATCTGCCACTTGCACGCCCATTCTCCCAGTCTCGCAAGGTCCTCCTGTAATCGTTCACATTCCTCCTGCGACTTGACGACCCTGAATAATTTTGTGTCATCGGCGAATTTAATTACCTCACTAGTTATTCCCATCTCTAGGTCATTTATAAATACATTAAAAAGCAACGGACCCAGCACAGACCCCTGCGGGACCCCACTAACTACCCTCCTCCACTGAGAATACTGGCCACACAATCCTACTCTCTGCTTCCTATCTTTCAACCAGTTCTTAATCCATAATAATACCCTACCTCCGATTCCATGACTCTGCAATTTCTTCAGGAGTCTTTCGTGCGGCACTTTGTCAAAAGCCTTCTGAAAATCCAGATATACAATATCAACCGGCTCCCCATTGTCCACATGTTTGCTTACCCCCTCAAAAAAATGCATTAGATTGGTGAGGCAAGACTTCCCTTCACTAAATCCGTGCTGACTTTGTCTCATCAGTCCATGTTTTTGTAGTAATGCAGTATTTTGCTTACACCCACCTCTCAAATTATGTTATTTATTTATTGCATTTGTACCCCACATTTTCCCACCTATTTGCAGGCTCAATGTGGCTTACATACTACCGTAAGGCGTTCGCCAAGTCGGTTGATAACAAATACAAGGTTATATTGTGGTCGAATGAGGTAGGTGTGTGTCAGGCACTGTGAAGGTCGAAGGGAATGAAGATTGTATATTGTCCAGTATGATCATTGGTTATGCTGTGTTGCTGGGTGTGGGGATTTACGGTGGATCAGTGGGGTAAGCCTTTTTGAAGAGGTTGGTTTTTAGTGATTACCTGAAGTTTAGATGGTCATGGATTGTTTTCACAACTTTTGGGAGTCCATTCCATAGTTGTACGCTTATGTAGGAGACGCTGGATGCGTAAGTTGTTTTGTATTTAAGTCCTTTGCAATTTGGGTAATGTAGGTTTAGGTATGATCGTGATGATCCGATTCTGTTTCTCGTTGGTAGATCTATGAGGTCTACCATGTATCCTGGGACTACGCCGTAGATAATTTTGTGGACCAAAGTGCAGATTTTGAAGATAATCCGTTCTTTGATTGGGAGCCAATGCAGCTTTTCTTGGAGGGGTTTAGCACTTTTGAAACGTGTTTTACCTGCGGATGGTATAAAAAATGGTGTTGCATCTTAATTAAGAAAAAATCTGATCTGATTTTAGTGTCCCAATGTAATTACTCTGTGGGTTATTGGGTGAAAATAACAGTTAAAATTAATGATAATCCTTTAACTTTAGTTAACATTTATGCACCTAATGTGGACTACCTCGAATTCTTCCAGTGAATAGCTGATTTAATTGCCAATGAAGGTTCTGTCCCTTCATAGGCGCCCGGTATAAGAGGCTTGGGGAGGCTAAGCCTCCCCAGCCACAAGTGCAGCAAGGGCGGGGCAGTGGGGGCGGACCGCCCCGGGTGCAGCTTGTGAGGGGTGCTGCCTTGAACATCTCTCCCCCCCCCCCCCCCGACTGGTGCGTGCAGAACGTGCGATCGATGCTGGAGCTGTCCTTCCCCCCCGACGTGCGATCGATGCTGGGGCTGTCCTCCGCCCCCCTCCGACCAGCGCGGTATCACTCTCCCCCTCCGCTCCTGTCACGTCTTTCAAATTTGAGGCTTCGTAGCAGCAGCAGCAGCAGCACCAATGATGTAAGCGCTGCTTTCAGCCTGCCCCGGAAGCCTTCTCTGGACAGCGTCCCTCCCCAAGCCTCTTAAACGGGGCGCCTATGCTTATACATACATACCCTAGCCAACTTAGGGGGTTGTCTCATCCCTATGTACTAAAAATAATTCCTCTTGGCTTTTCTTAAAACCTCCTTGGACACCAAAATGGGAAGCATTGCAAATAGATACAACAATTGGGCAGCAATCATATTTTAATACTGGCAGTTCTCTCCATCCAGCAAAAATTGAAATTCTTCCATCTCACAACATCCTCATTCAGTTTATGAAACAGCCTTCCATAGTTAGCCTTGTAGAGGTCCTCCCACTTTGTGGCTAAGTTAATCCCTAGATATTTAATATGTTTTTCTACCCATTTAAAAGAGAAGAAATCCTGTAGGGTCTCCTCTTCCATCCAGGCAGATCTTCAATACCTCCAACTTATCAAAGTAAATTTTAAAGCCAGAGACCTTGCTGTATTTTTGTAAATGTAGTGATAGTACTGGCATAGTCTTTATTCTCTTAGAGTTCCCATCTTGCCTAGTAACTCTGCCAGGGGTTCAACTGTTAGTGAAAAAAGTAATAGGGACAGGGGACATCCCTGCCTCTTCCCCCTCTCAAGGAGAAATTCTTGCTAGTAGCCCCCATTTATCCAAATACATGCTACAGGTCTAGTGTATATAGCCATCTGCAAAATTTATCCTTTATTCCCATCTTCCACAGTGTGGCAAACATAAAGGCCTGCTTGAATTTTCCACATCAACTGCTAGTAACACCGATGGAAGTTTTTCCCATTTAGCCCACCACATCAGGGACAGAAACTTGTCTGATGTTATCCTGTGTGTACCGATCCAGCATAAATCCTGCCTGGTCCTCGATTAATTTAGGCATGTAATTGGCCAGTCTATTTGCTGGAATCTTCACTAACACCTTTATATCTAAATTCAACAATGATATGGGCCTACACGGGCCATATTGCATCATGTCCTTATGTGGCTTAAGCAAGGCTATAACTCCTGAGTTTTCCCAACCCTTGCACGTTGGAAAGTTGGGCCAGCCTAGGGGACAGGATAGTCAAAATTTTTTCATAACATTTGACAGACCATCCAACCTAGGGGCTTACTATTTTTAACATCTTTGATCCCCAACACAGCTTCCCCCACTGTGGTTTCCTCATCCAATCTGACTCTTTCTTCTCTTGCACCTTTACCTCTCTCATATAGTTCTTGGTAGAATCTCTAAAAGCACCTTTAAATGTGGGCATCTCCTCTAACTGATTTAATTCTTCACTATTTTGATAGTTGGCTCACCTATCTTGTGTCTTCTCTACACTCTCTTCTCTTCCCACTGTGTCTTTATAATTTGAACCCTTAATTTTTTTTTTTGCTATTTTAACTGTTTTACTGTTTTCTCCCTTGTCTCCCTTGTGATTGCGACGTTTTTTGTATTATAAGAGCTTTTAAAGCTTTTTATACCATGTTTCTGGTGTTAAAGTGTGAGTGTTTTATTGCTGAACTAGTAAAAAACAGGCCCGTTTTTGACACAAATGAAACGGGCGCTAGCAAGGTTTTCCTCAGAGTGTGTATGTTTTAGAGAGTATGTGTGAGATTGACTGTGTGTGAGAGAGAGAGAGTGAATGTGTGAGTGAGTGTGTGTGTGTGACAGAGAGAGAGTGAGACTGCTGGATGCTAGTGTGTCTCCTCTGTCCCCCCCTCCAGCCACCCAGCAATTCTCCTCTCTCCCCTGCTCCCCCTCCAGCCACCCAGCGATTCTACTTTTTCCCTTGCCCCCCTCCAGCCACCCAGCGATGCTCTTATCTCCCCTGCCCCCCCTCCAGCCACCCACCGAGTCTCCTCTCTCCCCTGCCCCCTCTCCAGCCACTCCTCCACTTTAATCAGCATATATTAAATTCCCCCCATGTGCTACAGAAAAGCACCGAGCACATGCTATATAATAAAACGCACCTCCAACGTTCTGAAGCTGAGAAAGTGAAGCCTTCAAGTCTTGAAGCATTCGTGCGCTCTGTAAGGCTCCATCTCCTCAATTGACGACATGTAGTTCCGGAACGTTGTAGGAATGCTTCAAGGCTTGAAGGCTTCACTTTCTCAGCTTCAGAATTTTGGAGGTGCGTTTTATTATATAGGATGTTAAGGACCCCCAAAGAAGGCAGGATTGCCAAAATACGGCCTGTGTTGGGTCAATATGTCAGCATGTCTCTGCAGTTTTGAACAATAAACTTTTGCTGTGCTCCAGTTGACCTTGTGTGTGTGGCATCTTCCACCTTTGTGCTGTTATTGTGCTGCTTTGTGAAAGATTGTTTCCTGTTTTTTTTTTATAATACTATTGCAAGCTATGCTGAGATAACGACATGCAAAACTATGTGAAACAGCACATTAACTTTTAGCAAAGCAAAAGAGTATGAATGCAGTGTCTTAGAGGTTTATTAAAAACTTGCTACATCTTAGGGAAATGTATTTAATTTTTTGTGAAATGGTTACATGTGTACTTTAGTGTCTGCAGGATGCATGCATCTCATTAACAGTCATTCATTGTATAAATACCACAGGCCCAATATTCAGAGCCATGTAATGGCCCCGAGAATCTCCTAGCTGTTTAAATTGTTTGGTTGGGGCTAGCACGCAATATCCAGCAGCATGTAACTGGATTGTGCCACTGAATATTCTGCTAAACAGCCAACTCCTAAACAGTGAGGTTAGGGGCAGACTGAGGGCGTAGATTGGGCGGAACATGACCCTAGCCATAGTGGTGATATTCAGACTGTTACCCAGCTAGGTACACGCATAAAGTTAGGACATAAAAAAGGCTGACCTAACTTTATGTGCCGAGTTCAACTGTGCACTGGTCTGAATATCAGCTGGTGCCTTCCCCCCCCCCCCCCCCCCCCACACACCTCCATAAGCCCTCCCCAGCCTACCTGGAGAAGTCCCTGGTGATCTAGGGAAATTGAGCTGGAGCAATGCCCATTCACTCCTGCCCTGCGCTGGCCTGCATTCTAAAATGAATTACTTCAAGCCTGCCGCTAGAGTTCACAGCAGCCATTTTAGATTACAGGCCGACGCCAGGCAGAAGCAAGTGGGCATCACTCCTGCCCAATTTCCCCCTAGACCATCAGAGACTTCTCCAGGTAGGCCTTGAGGGCTGGGGCAGCCCTCTATTTCCTTGGGGGGTGGTGGGAGGGGGATTAGGATAGGGGGCAACTGACCTGGTGTTGGTTTTTTTTTTTGGGAGGGGGGGTGGTTCTTATGCGGGTCCTGGCCCATATTTAGCTGGTTTTCACATAAGTGTCTTTTAGGGATCCTGGCTGAATATGGACCAGGACCTGCATAAGCTCCGGCAGCTATCACCAGTGTATTATCCCTGGATACTCAGTGCAGTTGCCCAAAATGGCTGAACACTGAATATCGTAGTGATCAGCATTTTTAAAAAATTCTAGCCACCGTAGGCTAAATATCAACCAGCATGTTTATGCATGTTAATGCAAAAACAAAAAAGGAGGTGAAACCCTCACGAAACCGTGGAATATAAAACAAAAAGTGAGGAGAATGGTTGAGGATACCAACACTTGTATATTTTATTTAAAAATGAAAAATAAAAAATAACACTGTACATAAAAATGACCCGACACGGCCGTGTTTCGGCCAAAAGGCCTGCCTCAGGGGTCTTTACAACCTAAAATAAACAATAAAATGAGGAATATTGTTACAATTATAGCATGAACGTAAATATGGTGAATAGAACAACAGACATTAAATAAAAATATGAATAAACAGACAGCCAGAAAAATATCTGTAACTCATTCTGATGGTATGACATTGAGTGGTAAAGTTAAAACAGATATGTGAAGTTTAGAGGAAATTAATGTATGAATGAAAAGTTTTTTGATGAAAACAAATTGATTTAAACAATTTACATAAATGGTGCTTAAAACGATACATCAAAATATGTATATGCAAATAATAAAATTTATAATTGAAATTATATGTGTTTAAATATATTGTGAATATCTTAACACATGAATAATACTTTGAATGTATCAAATTGTAAAAATGAAAATAATAATAATAATAATAAACAATGTGTTTATTAGCGAATAATGAAAAGGTTAAAATCGAAGTTTTGTGGAATGATATGTTGTAAATGTTTAAAGACATGGATAAATGCTTTGAATGCATCAGGTGGTAAATAAATAACATTTAAATTCAAATGATGAAAATTAAAATTGTATGGAATGGTGTATGGGTATATATATTTAAAAACGTTTTCATTTATAATAAACATTTATTAATCTACACATCAAAATTTAACGTAAATATAATGAGTAAATTGTGCCCGAACTGTGAAATGAAATAAATAAATTGTAAATTACCTTGGTAGATGTAACTCGGAAGGTGTACTCCAAGGGAACTGTCAAGACATAATCCTCTTAGGCCTATATGTATAAGAATGAATTGCAAGAAAATTGAAGTAGGAAAAGGGATATATGATGATAAAACAATGAAAAATGGAGAAAGTGTAAATATATATTGTGATAGCATATTACAATGAGGAGCATGAATGTGAAACATCATCGTAAAAATGAAACAGTGAGCTGAAAGAGTTGATTGCTAAGTGAACGAATATAGAATAAGTAACGATAAGTGATGAGTTCTGTGTTGTGAATAAAATATGGTGGAATTTCAGTCTATAAACGGAAAATTCTGTATGTGAACCTGCTAATAATATATTTGGACTGACCTATAGATGCTAAGAAAACTTACCTCCTCTCTTCCAAAAGGGATTTATAAAATATATAATAAAAGGAAAAACGGACTTGTAATACTGCAGAAAAAACAGAAAAATGAAACAACCTTATAATGCTGCATAAGGAAACAAAAGCTGGTGATGATACGAGAAGGAACGTGAACTTATGATACAATGAATGAACTAATGCGATTTGATGGAATCATGAAAAACATAATATGATGGGCGCCAGAATCTCTGTTATAACATCTATGTGAACGATGTTACAAATCTTATTTATCTATTGAGGATACTAGGATCTCTGTTGTAACATCAGTTAAATCAATACTGCTATGTTGTTTGTATATTGATAACTATTACAATCTAAATCATGTGAAATGTAGTCTGTGTCAAACTGTCGGAGGGCTATGAACCAAAATAATCCTTGGTGGAAGTTTATAAAACATTTATATACTAAGTACTGCGAGGCTGATATATAAGTTCTAAATTTTAAAGTATTAACTATTTTAAAATGACGATATTTTGCTAACATAATTGAAAAATTATGTGCGTGATAGTATGATATAAAAAAGCAGAGAAAGTTTTAGATCTTAGTGCTTACCTCCTCTCCGAAGAGATGTCTACAATTGCGAAATATGTTGAAAAAATGGCAGTGATATCGGCGTCTCTTAAATAGATGAAATGAAGGAAATGACGTTTTTCGAAAATTGGAGGGAAAAAGTAAACGTATAATTTTCAATTGGAAGTTGCTAATTAGATTAAGGAGATTGAATGAACCTGAAATTTGCTTAATCACACTTGTTTTATGGACGATAATATGTGTCATAGTGATTTAACCAAATTAGAGAGGTGCGGAACGAAGGTCATTGTATATATATGAAGGGTCACAGGTAGTGTAACCATGATAGGAAATGGAATGAATGTTATCGTAATAATAAAAAGGTTGAAAGATGATTATAACCCATATTAAGTGATTGTTGCTAAACGTGATAGATGCATGATGTGAAATGGTTTAGAGTGTAAACATTGTCTATTAAATAATTGATAGTGAACTTGTGATCTGAGGTGATTTAGAGTGTCAACGTGATCTAGCTATTAAATAGTAAAGTGATATGAATATTATGTGTTTGAATTTGCTAAAAAAGATGCTGTTTGAAAAAATATATTGAAGATTGAAATGGTTGTTATGTGATGTGAATAGGTGAAAAATAAAGCATGTATAGTGAGTATGATTAGGTCTGAAAGTTATTTAAACTTGAAACATGTCACCAATTAAAGAATCTGAATTTTTAAAAAAATACCTGTATGAAAAAAAGGGGCAGAATGTCTTTAACTTGAATTTAAACTTAATATAAAACATCTATTCACATCACATTTTATTTAATAATTAACTTAATCCTCAAGATATATTTTAAAATTCGAAATATCCATAATTTCCAATTTATTTATATTCATTAGGTATGTTTTATATTAAGTTTTACCTGTTCATATTACACTATAATTACTTTTCAAATACATAATTTATAATTCAAGTAGCATCTTTTACATACATTTATATACACTCAGTCAAATTATTTAATGTTGGCTACAATCAATTTTCAGCCTTCTATTGTTCAGAGTTTTTAATCATGATAGCATTCATTTTATTTTCAATCATGGGCAATTTTTCATTTTGCTAATTGATATATTATTTTAAAAAAAACACGTGCGATTAAGTAAATTTCAGTCTTACCCTTTATAAGTTCATAACTCTAGGTACACAATTTGGTGTAATTACACCAAATAATTTCTCCTTTCAAAATTTTCTCTTCTCAATTGTTTATTTCAAGTATTTTTTCATTTAAATTCAAGTTAAAGACATTCTGCCCCTTTTTTTCATACAGGTATTTTTTTAAAAATTCAGATTCTTTAATTGGTGACATGTTTCAAGTTTAAATAACTTTCAGACCTAATCATACTCACTATACATGCTTTATTTTTCACCTATTCACATCACATAACAACCATTTCAATCTTCAATATATTTTTTCAAACAGCATCTTTTTTAGCAAATTCAAACACATAATATTCATATCACTTTACTATTTAATAGCTAGATCACGTTGACACTCTAAATCACCTCAGATCACAAGTTCACTATCAATTATTTAATAGACAATGTTTACACTCTAAACCATTTCACATCATGCATCTATCACGTTTAGCAACAATCACTTAATATGGGTTATAATCATCTTTCAACCTTTTTATTATTACGATAACATTCATTCCATTTCCTATCATGGTTACACTACCTGTGACCCTTCATATATACAATGACCTTCGTTCCGCACCTCTCTAATTTGGTTAAATCACTATGACACATATTATCGTCCATAAAACAAGTGTGATTAAGCAAATTTCAGGTTCATTCAATCTCCTTAATCTAATTAGCAACTTCCAATTGAAAATTATACGTTTACTTTTTCCCTCCAATTTTCGAAAAACGTCATTTCCTTCATTTCATCTATTTAAGAGACGCCGATATCACTGCCATTTTTTCAACATATTTCGCAATTGTAGACATCTCTTCGGAGAGGAGGTAAGCACTAAGATCTAAAACTTTCTCTGCTTTTTTATATCATACTATCACGCACATAATTTTTCAATTATGTTAGCAAAATATCGTCATTTTAAAATAGTTAATACTTTAAAATTTAGAACTTATATATCAGCCTCGCAGTACTTAGTATATAAATGTTTTATAAACTTCCACCAAGGATTATTTTGGTTCATAGCCCTCCGACAGTTTGACACAGACTACATTTCACATGATTTAGATTGTAATAGTTATCAATATACAAACAACATAGCAGTATTGATTTAACTGATGTTACAACAGAGATCCTAGTATCCTCAATAGATAAATAAGATTTGTAACATCGTTCACATAGATGTTATAACAGAGATTCTGGCGCCCATCATATTATGTTTTTCATGATTCCATCAAATCGCATTAGTTCATTCATTGTATCATAAGTTCACGTTCCTTCTCGTATCATCACCAGCTTTTGTTTCCTTATGCAGCATTATAAGGTTGTTTCATTTTTCTGTTTTTTCTGCAGTATTACAAGTCCGTTTTTCCTTTTATTATATATTTTATAAATCCCTTTTGGAAGAGAGGAGGTAAGTTTTCTTAGCATCTATAGGTCAGTCCAAATATATTATTAGCAGGTTCACATACAGAATTTTCCGTTTATAGACTGAAATTCCACCATATTTTATTCACAACACAGAACTCATCACTTATCGTTACTTATTCTATATTCGTTCACTTAGCAATCAACTCTTTCAGCTCACTGTTTCATTTTTACGATGATGTTTCACATTCATGCTCCTCATTGTAATATGCTATCACAATATATATTTACACTTTCTCCATTTTTCATTGTTTTATCATCATATATCCCTTTTCCTACTTCAATTTTCTTGCAATTCATTCTTATACATATAGGCCTAAGAGGATTATGTCTTGACAGTTCCCTTGGAGTACACCTTCCGAGTTACATCTACCAAGGTAATTTACAATTTATTTATTTCATTTCACAGTTCGGGCACAATTTACTCATTATATTTACGTTAAATTTTGATGTGTAGATTAATAAATGTTTATTATAAATGAAAACGTTTTTAAATATATATACCCATACACCATTCCATACAATTTTAATTTTCATCATTTGAATTTAAATGTTATTTATTTACCACCTGATGCATTCAAAGCATTTATCCATGTCTTTAAACATTTACAACATATCATTCCACAAAACTTCGATTTTAACCTTTTCATTATTCGCTAATAAACACATTGTTTATTATTATTATTATTATTTTCATTTTTACAATTTGATACATTCAAAGTATTATTCATGTGTTAAGATATTCACAATATATTTAAACACATATAATTTCAATTATAAATTTTATTATTTGCATATACATATTTTGATGTATCGTTTTAAGCACCATTTATGTAAATTGTTTAAATCAATTTGTTTTCATCAAAAAACTTTTCATTCATACATTAATTTCCTCTAAACTTCACATATCTGTTTTAACTTTACCACTCAATGTCATACCATCAGAATGAGTTACAGATATTTTTCTGGCTGTCTGTTTATTCATATTTTTATTTAATGTCTGTTGTTCTATTCACCATATTTATGTTCATGCTATAATTGTAACAATATTCCTCATTTTATTGTTTATTTTAGGTTGTAAAGACCCCTGAGGCAGGCCTTTTGGCCGAAACACGGCCGTGTCGGGTCATTTTTATGTACAGTGTTATTTTTTATTTTTCATTTTTAAATAAAATATACAGGTGTTGGTATCCTCAACCATTCTCCTCACTTTTTGTTTTATATGCATGTTAATGCCCATGTTCACTTTCCTACATTGGCCCTCACTTTTCAAAATTGTTTCTAAGCCATACTCTGAAGCAGATTGTCCATGAATAAAAAATACTAGTGTACAAGAAAACATTTACAAATAGGTAAAGTTCAGACTGCCATTACATGTTGCCTTTGCCACCCTTTTTCATTTCTAAATATGTCCCCGTTTTTATTGATTGAAGGTTCATATGCTGAAGAAATCTAAGCAGAAACAGCAAAAGAAACAGTCATGAAAAAAAAGTCGAACAGATGGTGTGATAACTACAGAACGAGGAATTTAAGCCAAGAAGACTTTTAAAGTATAGACAAAGGTCTCCATATTTTTGCAGAATATTTATGTGCAGAGAATGATGTACTAAAGCAATGGATGGATGAATATAAACATGTGCAGGGTAGTGGATCCAGTTTCTCCACTTCTGTGGCTTTTCAGGGTAATTTTATAATAAGGTACTTCGAACAAGGAGGGAAACACGTCCATTTTATTAAAATATCATAAGTTTATGTGAGCATTTATAAAATGCGATTCCTGATACCACAGAGAAGCTCCCACACAAACTTACACCTTCAAGGCAGGTGTAGTGCAGAGATGCCAGATCTCTCTCATTAAGAGTGTGTCACCTTTATTTGAAGGCTTTCTTGCTCTCATATTCTTTGAGCCCCTTTTACTTATTAGGGCCTCATTGTGGAGTGGAGTGGAGGAGTAGCCTAGTGGTTAGTGCAGTGGACTTTGATCCTGGGGAACTGAGTTCAATTCCCACTTCAGCTCCTTGTTACTCTGGGTACCTGAATATATGTAAACAGCTTTGAATGTAGTTGCAAAAACCTCAGAAAGGCAGGCAGTATGTCGAGTCCCATCCCTTTCAATGTCAGTTCTCTGATCTGATCATTGCTTTCATTAGCAGTATTCCTAAGAAGAGTAATGCCAGGTTGCCCCAGCAGTAGGAAAGAATCTGAGCACACCTTCCTGTGTAACATCTTATGCCCAGTATTTTTTCCCCTGGACCTGCAAGTACAGATGCTCTGAAACCCATATGCATAGTGATATATCACTGCATAGAGAACATTTTTCCAACCCAGAGAATTTATCCATATTGCCTCCCCTTTGTCTGTAGCCTTTCAAGAGCTCTAAACAAAAGCAAAAATATCATTTTATTCTGCTGTTTTCATTTACAAAGCAATTCTACACTTAATCTTTCTAGATTTGTACCATGGACGCCATCCAGAAATTTTCACTCTTTTGGGATAGAAACACCCTTGGCATCTCTGGTATAATTAGTTTGCATACATATGCACATATTTTGTAAAGTATTCATATATCTCACATGCCAGCTCTGCCCAAATGTCACCTCTGGAAATGTCATTGGCTTAAAAATACATGTAATGATATTGTCATTGCATGTACTTTATGCATGTAAACCCCAACACAATTTTAAAACAGCTGTTTCCAGTGCATAAAACAGTTTACGCATGTAAAACATTTTGTGTAAAATGACCCCTTTTGTATTTTTTTTTTTATTTCAAATTGTTTTTATAGTAACAGCTTTTACCACTGAAAATAGATGTCTAAACAAAACATCACCCATCCTCTACTGGCAAATACCTGCCACACAAAATTAAATAAAAAAGATTGGTATGTTTGTGATTAGTGTTGGTATGTAAATTAAGTTTGGAAAATACAAAATAGTGTGTGTTATTTCCTCCTCTTTCATATCCATATTTCCAAGCACGTTACTTTTGTTGCAAGTAAATGAATATGAATTATTGATCCTCATGCTAGCTTTTTCTCTGTGGAAAGGGTAGGCCATTTCAAATAGCCAATCTAACTGAAAAATGGCCTTTGAAAACTGCTCTTGTGGGGGGTAATTCTATTACTGTACATCTGTATGTAAGTGCCTATTCTATAAAGAAAAAAAAGTAGGCACATACTTTCCTTTGTCAAATACTAGCCTAACTGCATATATGGTTAGACACAAGTACTTACACCAGCCATAGATGTGGTGTAAATGTATGTGCCTGCTGGTGATACATTCATAACTTATAATATTCTATAAGTAACACACACAAATGTATGCCCCATCCAGACTCCGCCTATGTATATACTCACCTGTAAAATGCACGCTGTGCAAGATGTCTGTGAATTTACACAATAATGTATATGTACATATTTGGTATATAAAATGCATATATGTTTTCTGCACATTCATGTGCATAAGTAGCACATAAATGTTAGCGCCTATTTTACAGAGCTGTCCCCTAAACAAGTAGTCAGTAAGATATGCTGCTGTACCTCATTTCATAAATTGGAACTTGTACATATCCTATGATTTTTGTTGTTTCAAATCTGAAATGTAAAACATGTTTCTTTAAGTAACTATACAAGAGGTTTGTGGGTTTTTATTTTTTTAATCTACAGGATATTTTTGTATATGTTTTGCAATATGATTTGGGTAGCGGTTTCTATTCATTTCCACACTACATTTTGCACCAATTTCATTTCTGTATACGGTTTATAATGTTTCTTTGTATCTCTCACAAATGTAACTTTGTAAATTTCTGTTTTACTGCTTACATTTGTGCTTCTTTTGTGTGTCATCTCTTTTGCTGAAAATAATCATGTGAGCCACAAATACCTGTATTTTGAAAATATAGTTTTTCCTAAGTTACCATTCTGACTCTGTGAATTTGTTAGCAGATTCAAACATTTATTTATTTAATTTCTTATATACTGCTGGCCAGCTATCGAAGCAGTGTATATTTAGGTTCAGTAGATATTTTTCTATTCCTGGAGGGCTCACAATCTAAGTTTGTATCTGAGGCAATGGAGGGTTAAGTGACTTGCCCAAGATCACAAGGAGTAGCAGTGGCATTTGTACTGGACTCCCCTGGTTCTCAGCCCACTGCTGTAACCATTAGGCTACTTATCCACATCAATTTGATTTCAATCATAAATAATTTGCAAGAACTTTACATTTTCTATACTCTGTTTGTATTCCTTTGCTATATGCACATCACACAGATTTAGCTGATGAATATTATATTTATTTCTTTTGACAACCCATTCTCTTTATCTCAAAGCTTAACATAAATACACATACATTGACACGTGGGGTCCCTTTTACTAAGTTGCACTAGGGATTCCTGCATGGTAAATGCAAACTGAATGGGCTGTATCACATTTACTGCACTGGAAATCACTAGCGTGATTTAGTAAAAGGGGCCCTAAATAAGACGCATACCACCTGATATTCAGCTGCAGAAGTCAGTATATGTTTTAAATGCCAGCTGCTGCAGTTCTTTTTTGTACCCAGAATTGCAACTAATATCTGGATAGTGGCCAGCACTGAATATGACCTGGCTGCCAGTGGTTATCCGGGTGTCAGCAATATTCAAACCAGTACCTGCATAACTAATTAGAACAACTTTTTTGCTGTCCTAACTTTATCTGGTTACTTGCCTGGTTAGTGGGCTGAATATTCTAACCAGGTAACGTCCAAAATATGTCATAAGGTGACAAGAGGACATTTTTCAACACCCCAATTTTAGTTGTCAATGCATCCAGATTTCAAGGGGGCATGATGGGGGCGTATTTTGGGAAGGACATGGGTGGCCCCCAAAAGATAAATGTTTTTCTGCAAGAATGGAACAAAAGGAAAAATTCTAGAGTCAACATTAAGACTTTTTGACTAGAACTGTTTCAGTCACAACTAAGTGACCAAAAGGTACCCTAAATGACCGAATGGCATAACCTCCCCCTTATTCTTCCAGTGGTCACTGACCCCCTCTCAGCCCCTTTAGATGTGACAGTGACAATACATGCTAGGCTATATGATAGCTTCACATATGACAGCCATTTCTATTAGTGCAGCAAGCAAGCAAGATTTGTTTAATATATCCTTGCAGACGGGAAAGGTTCCGAGGGATTGGAGAACGGCAAAGGTGGTCCCTCTTCACAAAAGTGGTGATAGGGAAGAAGCTGGAAACTACAGGCCGGTAAGCCTCACTTCGGTTATTGGAAAAGTAATGGAAGCGATGCTGAAGGAAAGGATAGTGAATTTCCTGGAAGCCAATAAGTTGCAAGATCCGAGACAACATGGTTTTACGAAAGGGAAATCGTGCCAAACGAATCTCATTGAGTTCTTTGATTGGGTGACAGGAGAATTGAATCAGGGACGAGCTATGGACGTAATCTACTTAGATTTCAGCAAAGCTTTTGACACGGTTCCCCACAGGAGGCTCTTAAATAAACTGGAGGGGCTGAAGATAGGACCTGAAGTGGTGAACTGGATTAGGAACTGGTTGACAGACAGTTGCCAGAGGGTGATGGTGAATGGAATTCGCTAGGAGGAGGGAAAGGTGAGTAGTGGAGTGCCTCAGGGATCGGTGCTGGGAAAGATTCTGTTCAATATATTTGTGAGTGACATTGCCGAAGGGTTAGAAGGTAAAGTTTGCCTATTTGCGGATGATACTAAGATCTGTAACAGAGTGGACACCCGGGAGGGAGTGGAAAACATGAAAAAGGATCTGAGGAAGCTAGAAGAATGGTCTAAGGTTTGGCAATTAAAATTCAATGCGAAGAAATGCAAGGTGATGCACTTAGGGAATAGAACTCCACGGGAGACGTATGTGTTAGGCGGGGAGAGTCTGATAGGTACGGGCGGAGAGAGGGATCTTGGGGTGATAGTATCTGAGGATTTGAAGGCGACGAAACAGTGTGACAAGGCAGTGGCCGTAGCTAGAAGGTTGTTAGGCTGTATAGAGAGAGGTGTGACCAGCAGAAGAAAGGGGGTGTTGATGCCCCTGTATAAGTCGTTGGTGAGGCCCCACCTGGAGTATTGTGTTCAGTTTTGGAGGCCGTATCTTGTTAAGGATGTAAAAAGAATTGAAGCGGTGCAAAGAAAAGCTACGAGAATGGTATGGGATTTGCGTTACAAGACGTATGAGGAGAGACTTGCTGAACTAAACATGTATACTCTGGAGGAAAGGAGAAACAGGGGTGATATGATACAGACGTTCAAATATTTGAAAGGTATTAATCTGCAAACAAACCTTTTCCGGAGATGGGAAGGCGGTAGAATGAGAGGACATGAAATGAGATTGAAGGGGGGCAGACTCAAGAAAAATGTCAGGAAGTATTTTTTCACAGAGAGAGTAGTGGATGCTTGGAATGCCCTCCCGCGGGAGGTGGTGGAAATGAAAACAGTAACGGAATTCAAACATGCGTGGGATAAGCATAAAGGAATCCTGCGCCGAAGGAATGGATCCTCAGGAGCTTAGTCAAGATCGGGAGGCAGGGATAGTGCTGGGCAGACTTATACGGTCTGTGCCAGAGCCGGTGGTGGGAAGCGAGACTGGTGGTTGGGAGGCAGGGATAGTGCTGGACAGACTTGTACTGTCTGTGCCAGAGCCGGTGGTTGGGAGGAAGGGCTGGTGGTTGGGAGGCGGGGATAGTGCTGGGCAGACTTATACGGTCTGTGCCCTGAAGAGCACAGGTACAAATCAAAGTAGGGTATACACAAAAAGCAGCAAATATGAGTTATCTTGTTGGGCAGACTGGATGGACCGTGCAGGTCTTTTTCTGCCGTCATCTACTATGTTACTATGTTACTATGTCCCAGGAGTAGCCTAGTGGTCAGTGCAGTGAACTGTAGAGAAGGGGACCCAGGCCTATATCTCACTCTAACTGGTACACTTGTGGTGGAATGTGTGAGCCTTCCAAAATACACTAAATACCTAATGTACCTACATATAGATGACACCTGCAAACTTGAGAGCTATCATAGTGGTGTACAGTGAGGTACCATAGATATTTTTCTGCTCCTAGAGGGCTCACCATAAGAGAGTTATGGTGAGATGTGTACCTGGGATCTATTACGTGAAGTCCACTGCAGTGCTGTGGGGCATACACAGTTGCACTCTTTTGGGGGTATAATTTGGAACGTGACACTTAGTATAGATTTGGAACTAATTGGCTCATTACAGACAAATGTTACGCCACCACGTTTTGGTATTAGACAGTGTAGTGTCTGAAAAGAAATTGTATACCCTTTATCTATAGACCTATAGACCCAAATTCATAATGTCCAAATAATAACAAAACTGACTCCACACCCAAAAGTATTATGAAAACATATTGCTTATTTATTTACAATAGCAACAAGAACAGGAAGAGATGCACGAATGACACAGATGGCCTTATCATAGGAGCAGCTAAGAGTAAACACACATAAATCCCTAAGCTAGGCTTATAATATAGTCAGTTAATTCAATTACATGGCAACTATACAACCTGAATGTTGATGAAACCAGGCATCCAGCATGTGGCAGAGTGTTCCTCATACTGGTCATATAGATGGCAGAGCAGGACTGAACTTTAGATGGAATGCAAACAGCCATTTGCCTCAGATATGAGCCTTTTTTATGGAGAAAGCACAAGCTGCAGCTGGGTCAGTGATGTGATTCCTGGCCTTGTTGCTGATGCACAACAAACTGTTTGTCTCAGTGTTGTGGCTTGAGGGGCCACAATATTGTTCCACTGACTCCATGTTGAAGGGGCACTTTAGCCATGAAATAAACAAGGTGTTTTTCTTGGATGGAAATTAACCTCAAAGACTGCAATCGCCCATTTGTGAACTCCCCTATGTGGTGATGTAATGTGGTTGTTAATCTCCTCATCCACGGCAGCAGAGTTGTTCTGGCCCTGAGGTCACTAGTGGTGATTTTTTTGAATGGGCTGCTTTTTCTGAGGAACCTTTTGGATTTTACAGATTTGGTCCCCATGGCTCTCTATAGTTCAGTGGTTGATTTTTGATTGGTTGTTTAAAGTTGGCATCTTGTTCATAAACGGGCGCCATGTTGAAACTGGTTTGCCAGGCTGACGTTACTCAAGGAACAGCAAGTAAGTCCTCCTTGAGCTGTGCCAGTGAATGCTTGTGCTTGAATGTACCTGATGATGTTTTGTTCTTTTCAGATCTCAAGTTAGTGCATGTTATGGCACAACAATGGTTGTTTTCTCTAGAAAAAGCTGCTGGGCAAATTGGGATCCCGTTAAAGCTGCTGAGTGAAACGGGAACCCGTTGGGAGCTGAGAGATAAGTGCCATATTGCCTATGAAAACATTTGTATATATAAGTCAATGATTTGCTTTGAATCATTTTGACTTTTATTGAACACTGATTTAAAAGAAGAGACAAGAAAAAGTTCAACATTTTGGAGGTTGTTGGCCAGTGATGAAGTTGGTGTCTGTTGCGTACTAAATTTTTCAAGAGATTTTATTGAGTACCACAGACTTTTGTGGTCTTTTCCTCCATTTTATGTTTTTTAATGATTGGTCATAGCACTGTTTATTTAGGATCACAGTATTGGTTTGGATTTATTCGTATGTCCTATGGAAAGTTTTGCTATGAAGCAATGGGCCTTGGCAATATTTTCATATCAGGTTGATAATGCTGGAAAGTGCAATGTATAAATTCTATATAACTTTGTTATATAGTGGATTGTAGTGCTGCATATAGTGGTTTATACGGGGCCTTTTGCTTCCACGGTGCCCCCTAGGCTGCCCCACTATGCTGCTGGGATGTCTGTGTGGCCAGACTACTAAGAGTTGTTTTTGGACATTTTTCTCTTTGATATTTCATTTTCTCTAATGGCCCCAAAAGAAAAATGTACTGAGGATAATAACCCCTAGTTCTATAAAAGTCACTCAAAATTATCCACACAAATTTAGGTGCATGTGCAATTTAATTGAATAACGAGCCAATTAGTGCCAATAATTGGCTTTTTAACAAGCAATATGTACACAAATTTAGGCGCATGATCCTTGCCTATGAGTCCCATAAAAAGGGGTGTCGAAATGGGAAGGTCTTGGGCGTTTTGGGGTATAGCATGGGCATGGATTCGAATTACGCATGCAACTGTAGAATAAGGGGGTTCCGTGCATAAATTTAGATGGGGCATTTGCACCACATTTTCATTGGTGCAAATGGACATGCCTAAATTTACATGCAACCCTGCGCTTAAGTACTATTCTATAAACTGTGCCTAACTGTAGGCACAGCTTATAGAATAGCGCTTAAGCATGGGGTTTTCCATGCTGATTTTTTTTAGCACGATTTATATAATTCACCCCAAAATGTCTAGGAAAAAGGCGACTTTCAAACTAAAAAGAGAGGCAGTTTTCAGTTTACAAAATGGCTATGTTCACTACTCAACTTTTGGATATTTTTAGCAAAATCTCCAAAATGGGACTTAGAGGTTTTATCGAACTTGCCCTGCCTCTGCCTAGTAGATTCTAGGTGTGCCTGGGAGAAACCCAGAAGCACTAAAGAAAGTCATGTAGTAAACAAAGAAGAAAAGGAGGTATATAAAGAATGGTATTTATAAATAATGTGACACTCTCATGAAGAACCTTGTGAACCAGAGCAGGATTTTAAATTTAATTCTAAACTCAACTCAACCAATGCAAATGAATCAGGAGAAGCCTTTGACCTTATTGGTAGGCTCTCATCTGTTGAGTCCTTAAGTGGTTTTCTTCCTTTCTTACTGTTTATGGTTTGTTTAGGTACTTCTTTCTCTGCCCCTCACTCTTTCTTGTGGGGTCCCTCAATGCTCCTTACTTTCACCACAGTTAGTTAACATCCTTCTGAGCCCCTTAGTGACCTTCATTCAGGATAATGGTTTTATTTTTTTTCATTTGTACTGACATTCTGCTCCTTGCCATTCTTGATCATGATGCCCTGTATCTGTCACCTCTCCAACGTTATTTGGAGGCAGTTGCACTGTGGTTGCATTCCCACCACCTTGTCTTAAACCTAGATAAGAAAATTGCTTCATGGTTCACCAGGCACCCATTCCACTCCATTCTAGTCCCAATGTTATTTGGTTTCTCCCACTAAAGATGTTTCTTTCAAATACCATCAATTGTCATTTTTCTTCCATATTTCTGCAGTTATTAAATCCTGTTTTTACAGTCTATAGTGGTTTATAGCTTGCACCATTGTCTAGACATCTCTTCTCAACATGCTTTCATTCATGCTTTTATTGTGTCCTCAGGTTGACTGCTGCAGTGTTATATGCAACATAAGGTCTTGACCATGGCCCACAACGTCCTCTATCAAGGTTCCACAATCTACCTTTCTTCAGTTATTTCCCCTTACACCCCTTCACACCCACTCCAGCTGACCTTTTCCACCCAGTTCTCTATCCCATCTCTCTACTTCTCCCATTCGGAATCTACAAGGCATTCAGCTTTCTTTTGCCGGGCCCATTCTCTCTGGAACCAGTTACCTCCTGACATTAGAGCTGAGCAATCCTATCAAGTTTAGGGCAGCCCTGAAGATAGCAGTTTCCCTTGCTTTTCCTGCCTATCCATAGGACACCCAGCTGGGGTTTGACATACGTACAGGGTGGCCACCTTTTTCTCCCCCCCCCCCCCCCCCCCAATTCTATACTTTCCTGTTCTATCCGAAGATTGTAGTTCCTTTCCTTTTCTATGATGTGTTAGTGATGTAAAGTGCTTTGGTTTTCTTTTAAGAAAGACAGTATATCAAGCCTCTCATTAAACATTATATACACCGGCATTTTTGTGTACAAACTTAAACATATATACAACTAATTCAGAACTCAATTATATGTCATCTGTGAAATGCGTGGAGACATGACCATATTATGCTCCTGCTTTATGCCCATCACTGGCTTCCAGCCATTCCTGAGGAGGAAGGGACTTGCATCACCCATGTAGGCTATATGTCAAGATCTATTATTATTATTGGGTAGCAAACAGTTGGCCTAATTTTTGTGCCGTAGGGGGAGAGTATTTTTTCCAACTGATATCCTGACAAGTATTTATTCTTGCATTTAAGGTACTTTTAAATTTTTTTCTAAATTTTATTCTGTCACAATCTGAACCTTTATATATAACTTTTGAGCCCTAATTGCTTTCTTTTCATTTTTGTTTTTATTTCATTCTTGTAAATAAATTTTCCTTAATGTTATTGTCAGTTATATGTGTTTTCATAGTTTAGCAGAGGGTCAAACTTGATAAGCTAAATGAAGACGCAGGTTTGTTATTAATTTCTTTATTGATTATATATTATACACTCACAGAGATAATATAGCAATGGTAATAAATCTTTAACAAAAAATCCACATAATTCTATCGACCTTTAAATGAAGTTAGAAATTATAGA
This sequence comes from Microcaecilia unicolor, assembly GCF_901765095.1. Lineage (NCBI taxonomy): Eukaryota > Metazoa > Chordata > Amphibia > Gymnophiona > Siphonopidae > Microcaecilia > Microcaecilia unicolor. The sequence continues at coordinate 329,539,114 of NC_044032.1, forward strand.
TCCAAGAAAGGAAATTAAATTAATAAAGTAGAAATTAAACTTAAGGGGATATGCTCATGATCTAATCTCTTTTCCCAATTTAACTTAAACAGTGTGCATTCTGTTACTCAAACTACTACATTTACATTCATTCCTTCCTTCGAGATCAAAAATTCTTCTAGTTGTTTAGGATCAAAAAATTGAAAATTCTTAGACTGAAATAATATACGACATACACATGGAAATTTAAATACAAAATTAGCTCCTAAAGCCACAGATCTCTGACGCAATGCCAAAAAGGCCTTACACCGTTTCTGCGTTTCTTTTGACAAATCGGGATACATTCTAATTTTAGATCCTAAAAACATTGAATCTAAATTTCTGAAGAATAGTCTCAATACGGCATCTCTGTCTATTTCCAGAGCAAACGTCACCACAGCAGTAGTTCTTTGAATAGTAACTTCCAATGATGATTCGAGGAAGGACGTTAAATTCATATCGTCTCCCATTTGTGGTTGAGAAATCACATTATCCACTTTACTATTAAGTTGAAAATATTGCACTCGCGCTATAGGAGGCAATAGCTCCCTTGACATACCCAAAATATCAACTAAATATTTTTTTAAACATTTCTACTGGTGAAATCAATGGTGACCTTGGAAAATTAGTCAACCTCAAATTACATCTCCTTGATTGATTTTCCAGGTATTCAATTTTCCGAAAGGTAAAACTCCTTTCTTTAGTTGAGATTTGGGTAAAAGTTTCTAATTTATTTCAACTTTCCTTAATTCTTTTCACCTCAGAAGACTGACGGGTGTTTATTTGTTCCTGGATTAGGGTTGTTTCAGACAAAGTTTTAATTTCCAAAGTATTTTTCAAAATCATTGCTTGTAAAGATGAATGCAAAGTATAAGTTAGGTCCCAGAGTGACTCCTTCGTCACTACAGCTGGTTTGCTATTAAACCCACTGAAACCTCCGGGAGGGGGGTTTTGAGTGTTTGGTTTAAAGTATTAATTATTTTAGATGGAATATTTGAAATAGTATTTCCTACCAGCACACTCTCCACCGATTCTGCTAACAAGAACAGGCTCCCTCTCTGCACACTCCTCTCAACCTCTTTGGACAGCTGAGCATCAGGCACCGCTTCCTTGTTTCCACCTCCCAGCTGTGGGGAAGCCGTACACACGAAGGGGCTTAGGGAAACCCCATCTGCACTGTTGGCCGATTCAGATAGTTCGGCTCCAATTATCGGGGAAGAAGTAGCAGAAGGTCCCATCATTACTCCAAACCTTTCCAACGTCGGTTGCTGATGGGATTGAGTTCCAGCCGGGGTTGAGGGTAAGTCCCGAACCTTCCCTCTCCTTTTCCCCATCTCGCGAAGGGTACAGGAGGATCTCTTCAGCACAGACACAGAGAGAATTTGGAGGCATTAGTAAAAAAAAATTTCGGTATATTAAAAGCAGGAAGCTGGCAAAAGAATCTGTTGGGCCGCTGGATGACCGAGGGGTAAAAGGGGCAATCAAGGAAGACAAAGATGTAGCAGAGAGACTGAATGAATTCTTTACTTCGGTCTTCACCGAGGAAGATTTGGGTGGGATACCGGTGTCGGAAATGATATTTCAAGCGGACGAGTCGGAGAAACTTACTGACTTCAGGGTAAACCTGGAGGACGTAATGGGGCAGTTCAGCAAACTGAAGAGTAGCAAATCTCCTGGACCAGATGGTATTCATCCTAGAGTACTGATAGAACTGAAAAATGAGCTTGCGGAGCTACTGCTAGTGATATGCAACTTATCCTTAAAATCGAGCGTGGTACCGGAAGATTGTAGGGTGGCCAATGTAACGCCGATTTTTAAAAAAGGCTCCAGGGGAGATCCGGGATATTATAGACCGGTGAGTCTGACGACGGTGCCAGGGAAAATGGTAGAGGCTATTATTAAAAACAAAATTACAGAGCACATCCGAGGACAAGAATTACTGAGACCAAGTCAGCACGGCTTTTGTGTGGGGAAATCTTGCCTGACCAATTTACTTCAATTCTTTGAAGGAGTAAAAACATGTGGACAAAGGGGAATCGGTTGATATTGTGTATCTGGGTTTTCAAAAGGCGTTTGACAAGGTACCTCATGAAAGGCTACAGAAGAAATTGGAGGGTCATGGGATAGGAGGAAAAGTCCTATTGTGGATTAAAAACTGGTTGAAGGATAGGAAACAGAGAGTGGGGTTAAATGGGCAGTATTCACAATGGAGAAGGGTAGTTAGTGGGGTTCCTCAGGGGTCTGTGCTAGGACCGCTGCTTTTTAATATATTTATAAATGATGTAGAGATGGGAGTAACTAGCGAGGTAATTAAATTTGCTGATGACACAAAGTTATTCAAAGTTGTTAAATCGCGACAGGATTGTGAAAAATTACAAGAGGACCTTACGAGACTGGGAGACTGGGCGGCTAAATGGCAGATGACGTTTAATGTGAGCAAGTGCAAGGTGATGCATGTGGGAAAAAAGAACCCGAATTATAGCTACGTCATGCAAGGTTCCACGTTAGGAGTTACGGACCAAGAAAGGGATCTGGGTGTCGTCGATAATACACTGAAACCTTCTGCTCAGTGTGCTGCTGCGGCTAGGAAAGCGAATAGAATGTTGGGTATTATTAGGAAAGGTATGGAAAACAGGTATGAGGATGTTATAATGCCGTTGTATCACTCCATGGTGCGACCGCACCTTGAGTATTGTGTTCAATTCTGGTCGCCGCATCTCAAGAAAGATATAGTAGAATTGGAAATGGTGCAGCGAAGGGCGACTAAAATGATAGCGGGGATGGGACGACTTCCCTATGAAGAAAGATTAAGGAGGTTAGGGCTATTCAGCTTGGAGAAGAGACGGCTGAGGGGAGACATGATAGAGGTATATAAAATAATGAGTGGAGTGGAACAGGTGGATGTGAAGCGTCTGTTCACACTTTCCAAAAATACTAGGACTAAGGGGGCATGCAATGAAACTACAGTGTAGTAAATTTAAAACAAATCGGAGAAAACTTTTCTTCACCCAACGTATAATCAAACTCTGGAATTCGTTGCCGAAGAAAGTGGTGAAGGCGGTTAGCTTAGCAGAGTTTAAAAAGGGGTTGGACGGTTTCCTAAAGGACAGGTCCATAAACCACTACTAAATGGACTTGGGAAAAATCCACAATTCCAGGAATAACATGTATAGAATGTTTGTACGTTGGGAAGCTTGCCAGGTGCCCTTGGCCTGGATTGGCTGCTGTCGTGGACAGGATGCTGGGCTCGATGGACCCTTGGTCTTTTCCCAGTATGACATTACTTATGTACTTATGCCATCTTGGAACCCCGTGTGGCTAGTGTTCGACGCAGTTTTTTCCAGTGTATGAAAAGATGAATTACTGCTATTACTCTCTCAGTGATTTGAACGGTTTTTCCACCAAGATATTTGTATCATGGCCAGGCCATGCACCCCAATTCACCTCCAGTTGGCAGTGGACATAGGGGTCAAGCTTTGTGGCATGTTCCAGGCCTCTGTACAGCTCCCCAGGCATGGTGGGCTGTTGACGCTGCTGCTTCCAGCCAACACCAGCTCCCCTAGAAACGCACACACACTGGAAATCCTTATTTAAAGGGACAACAATTGGAGACAAAGGGAACACCCAATAATAATATCATAAGCTAGGGCCTTTATAAGGAATCCCGGGACTTTTCTTCATTTCCTTTGCAACAGGTCTAGCTCTTTCCCTGGTATGTGTTGCTTAGTTCATTTTCAATGTTACTGTTTTAGTCCGTCTAGTGGTTCTCACATGGCAGTGCCAACAAAGCCCATTCAAATTGATTGGGCATTGTTGGCATTACTGCACTGGGAGCCCTTAATTCTCTAATCATTAGGTTAAATGCATACTGCTATCAACTGTATCAATGCTCTCAAAAGCCTTTGTTTTGCTTCTTCAGCTGTTTCAGTGCTTAGCTTTGCTTAACTTTATAGCACGGCTGACTTGGCAAACTATCTAATATTTTGGCTGGCACATGTTCTTCTCTCTCACCTCTTTTTATTGATTTGGTGAATTTGCAATTAAGAGCATTTGTGCACTACTGCTGGTCACTGTGTGAGACTATTTTCTAACAGCATATAGAAATCTCGGTTGCATTTACAAAATAGGGCCCCCTGTTTATTTATTTATTAGGATTTATTTACCGCCTTTTTAAAGGAATTCACTCAAGGTGGTATACAGTAAGAATAGAACAAACATGAGCAATAGGCAATTACAGCAGTAAAAATATTCAAACAACAATACAAAGTATGGCATAGTATACTATTTACGAAGTCAGCACAATACGTAATAGAACATTTTAATAGATAGTGAAGGGTAAAGCAAAGATGTAACATATAGATCATGAGAGCATCCCAGTGATGTGTGGGAGAGAAAACCATAATCCCCACCAAGCAAAGAGAAGGCAAAAGTGCAAGAGGTCAAACACCTACATAACAGTACTTAAAAGATCACCTCATTGCTACACCAAAGCTACCCCCAGACCACCCTTGGAAGCTATACGATTAGTGAATGTCAGATCAGCTGCAAAGAAATCCTCAGTGATCCATGATGCCATAAATGAACAGCATCTTGACATCTTAGGAAAAAGTGAAACCTGGCGAGATGAAAGTGGGGGTTTACCACTGGCTGAACTATGCCCAACAGGTTTCAACATCCAACATTAACCAAGACCAGGAAGACAGGGTGGAGGGGTAGCAGTCTTGATTTGGGACACAATCAAACTGTGCAGAATATCCATCCCCCAGCTACATGGATCAGAATCTCTTTTAATCCAACTTGAAGAGGAGAAACCAATCTGGTTGCTCATAGTAACATAGTAGATGATGGCAGAAAAAGACCTGCACGGTCCACCCAGTCTGCCCAACAAGATAAACTCACATGTGCCATTTTTTGTGTATACCTTACCTTGATTTGTACCTGTCTTTTTCAGGGAACAGACCGTATAAGTCTGCCCAGCACTATCCCCACCTCCCAACCACCAGCCCTGCCTCCCACCACCGGCTAAGCTTCTGGGTAACCCTTCCTTCTGAGCAGGATTCCCTTATGTTTATCCCACGCATGTTTGAATTCCGTTACCGCTTTCCTCTCTACCACCTCCCGCGGGAGGGCATTCCAAGCATCCACCACTCTCTCCATGAAAAAATACTTCCTGACATTTTTCTTGAGTCTGCCCCCCTTCAATCTCATTTCATGTCCTCTAGTTCTACCGCCTTCCCATCTCCGGAAAAGGTTCGTTTGCGGATTAATACCTTTCAAATATTTGAATGTCTGTATCATATCACCCCTGTTTCTCCTTTCTTCCAGAGTATATATGTTCAGGTCATCAAGTCTCTCCTCATACGTCTTGTAACGCAAATCCCTTACCATTCTCGTAGCTTTTCTTTGCACTGCTTCAATTCTTTTTACATCCTTCGCAAGGTATGGCCTCCAAAACTGAACACAATACTCCAGGTGGGGCCTCACCAACGTCTTATACAGGGGTATTAAAACCTCTTTTCTTCTGCTGGTCACACCTCTCTCTATACAGCCTAGCAATCTTCTAGCTACGGCCACCACCTTGTCACACTGTTTCGTCGCCTTCAGGTCCTCAGATACTATCACCCCAAGATCCCTCTCCCCGTCCGTACCTATCAGACTCTCCCTGCCTAACACATACGTCTCCCGTGGATTTCTACTCCCTAAGTGCATCACTTTGCATTTGTTCGCATTGAATTTTAATTGCCAAACATGAGTCCATTCTTCTAGCTTCCGCAGATCTTTTTTCATGCTTTCCACTCCCTCCCGGGTGTCCACTTTGTTGCAAATCTTGGTGTCATCCGCAAAAAGGCAAACTTTACCTTGTATGCCTTCGGCAATATCACTCACAAATATATTGAATAGAATCGGCCCCAGCACCGATCCCTGAGGCACTCCACTACTCACCTTTCCCTCCTCCGAACAAACTCCATTTACCACCACCCTCTGGCGTCTGCCCATCAACCAGTTCCTAATCCAGTTCACCACTTCGGGTCCTATCTTCAGCCCGTCTAGTTTATTCAAGAGCCTCCTGTGGGGAACCGTGTCACAAGCTTTGCTGAAATCTAAGTAGATTACGTCCATAGCTCGTCCCTGATTCAATTCTCCTGTCACCCAATCAAAGAACTCAATGGCACAATTTCCCTTTGGTAAAACCATGTTGTCTCGGATCTTGCAACTTATTGATTTCCAGGAAATTCACTATCCTTTCCTTCAGCATCGCTTCCATTACTTTTCCAATAACCGGCTTACCGGCCTGTAATTTCCAGCTTCTTCCTATCACCACTTTTGTGAAGAGGGACCACCTCCGCCATTCTAACAACACCTTGTAACAACACATTATCTGTGCAAGAACTCCTAGACCTGATTACTCAAGTGACCCTGAATTGTCCTAGGCTGGTGATCATGGGAGACTTCAATCTACACATCGAAACCCCAGATTCCACCACAGCTGCCTTTCTGGACATGATGACAGCACTAGGATTTATACAGGTGATCAATTCTCCAACCCCCCAAAAAAGGGTCACAAACTAAACCTGGTATTCTACAAAGGGGTGGATATCCTAGAATTCTGGGATAACAGTATTGAAATATCACCACTATCATGGTCAGATCATTTTCTAATTAAATTCTCCCTAAGTGACCATCTGAAACAAATGGCACCTCTCAGAGTTTGGAAGGAGGTCAGAGATTTTTTTAAAAAGCTGACTGCCGAGAATTTCCTAGAGGCATTGGACTATCCACATGTGGATGAAAAGACAACTACAGTGTCAGAACAAGTTGACATCTGGAATACACATTTAGCCAAGACCTTAGAGAAAACGGCACCACTAAAAAAGATCTTATGCCCCCACTCACAAACACTCACCTTGGTTTTCTCCAGAACTTTGGATCCTTAAACGTGAAGGATGGAAACTTGAAAGGAGATGGCGTAAATCTCGCCCCTGGTACCTGGTCAAAAGAGCCCCAACAAAATGGCCCAGACAAAAAAGCTCCAAACAAAAAAAGCTCCCGACATTTAAACCACAGCAGTTGTCAGCATTGCGTATTACAGAGAAAGTGCACATTTTTTAGAGAGTGAACCTATAAACCTTTGTTTGCAAATAACTGTGAACATTGTATTTGTGACAAAAATAAAATAGCAAACTGTGTAACAAAAAATAGATCCATGGCCTTCATTCTGGCTGACGCTGCTCCTCATGGAGTATCCTCAGCTCTATGAGGATGTGCGCCAGTATGTTACATAGGTGTCCCAGCTCCTGCTGCACATCTTTGCGCAAGGCTGTGACTTGGTGCAGGAGCTGGCCTTGGGTAGCTGTAAGGGTGGGCTCAGCAATAGGCATGACGGCCGTTTCCAGTTGAGATTGACACATCCTACATGGCTTGCATCTGGCTCTCAGTGGGCAGGGACGGCAGCTGGGGGATGGTGGGAGGCAGGGCTGGTGGTTGGGAGGCGGGGATAGTGCTGGGCAGACTTATACAGTCTGTGCCAGAGCCGGTGGTTGGGAGGCAGGGATAGTGCTGGGCAGACTTATACGGTCTGTGCCCTGAAAATGACAGAGACAAATCAAGGTAAGGTATACACAAAAAGTAGCACATATGAGTTTATCTTGTTGGGCAGACTGGATGGACTGTGCAGGTCTTTTTCTGCCGTCATCTACTATGTTACTATGTATGACATAATAGTCCCTGACATAACAGCCACTGTCAAAACGGCCTGCCCACAATATAACCCTTGACAAGTTAGCCCCCCCCCCCTCCCCCCGACAAAAGAGCCTGATCAGGCTGCCCAGAATATGGGACTGCATTTTTTTCCTAATAATCTTACATTACACCCAACCCTCAAAACCATCACAACCTCCCCACCCCTTTCCCCCTCACCCTGAGCAGAATCAGTCCCCCCAACAGAAGCATCACACCAACCCAGAAACCCTGCATATGCAGGATCCCCATTAATCCCTGAAACCATCAGAGCAAACCCCCTCACCCCACACAAATAATAAGAACATATCACTAAGCAAGCATCCATAGTGAACAGTCAGCATGTACCACTGTTAATACATATACTCAACACATGGTGGTTCTTGCAACTGGCTCAGATAAAAAGACATATGCCAGCTGTTATGGGCCAAAATGGTAGGCAACTCAACACCCATATGGAACAGCCAAGCACTAAGCAGATACCAGCCAAACTGGAGATACTAGATGCAGTCTCTTGGGAAAATGACCATCCAAGCAGGGACCACCAAAGACAAGCCTGATGGTCCTCAGCCACAAACACAGGAAACAGGCAGTCTATACATGTGCAGTGGGATCCCATACTACTACTACTACTTATTTCTATAGCGCTACTACTACTACTATTTAGCATTTCTATAGCGCTACAAGGCATACGCAGCGCTGCACAAACATAGAAGAAAGACAGTCCCTGCTCAAAGAGCTTACAATCTAATAGACAAAAAAATAAATAAAGTAATCAAATCAATTAATGTGAACGGGAAGGAAGAGAGGAGGGTAGGTGGAGGCGAGTGGTTACAAGTGGTTACGAGTCAAAAGCAATGTTAAAGAGGTGGGCTTTCAGTCTAGATTTAAAGGTGGCCAAGGATGGGGCAAGACGTAGGGGCTCAGGAAGTTTATTCCAGGCATAGGGTGCAGCGAGACAGAAGGCGCGAAATCTGGAGTTGGCAGTAGTGGAGAAGGGAACAGATAAGAAGGATTTATCCATGGAGCGGAGTGCACGGGAATGGGTGTAGGGAAGGACGAGTGTGGAGAGATACTGGGGAGCAGCAGAGTGAGTACTTTATAGGTTAGTAGAAGAAGTTTGAACAGGATGCGAAAACAGATAGGGAGCCAGTGAAGGGTCTTGAGGAGAGGGGTAGTATGAGTAAAGTGACCCTGGCGGAAGATGAGACGGGCAGCAGAGTTTTGAACCGACTGGAGAGGGGAGAGGTGACTAAGTGGGAGACCAGCAAAAAGCAGATTGCAGTAGTCTAAACGAGAGGTGACAAGGGTGTGGATGAGGGTTTTGGTAGAGTGCTTGGAAAGAAAGAGGCGGATTTTACGGATGTTGTAAAGAAAGAAACGACAGGTCTTGGCAATCTGCTGGATATGAGCAGAGAAGGAGAGAGAAGAGTCAAAGATGACCCCAAGGTTTCGAGCTGAGGAGACAGGGAGAATGAGAGAGCCATCAACAGAAATAGAAAACGGGGGGAGCGGGGAGGTGGGTTGGGGGGGGGGAAATGAGAAGCTCGGTTTTGGTCATATTTAATTTCAGGTGGCGTTGAGACATCCAGACAGCAATGTCAGACAAGCACGCTGAAACTTTGGTTTGGATGCAAGATGAGATATCAGGGGTAGAAAGGTAGATTTGGGAGTCATCAGCATAGAGATGGTAGGAAAAGCCATGGGATGAGATTAATGAACCAAGGGAGGTAGAGTGCTTGGAAAGAAAGAGGCGGATTTTACGGATGTTGTAAAGAAAGAAACGACAGGTCTTGGCAATCTGCTGGATATGAGCAGAGAAGGAGAGAGAAGAGTCAAAGATGACCCCAAGGTTTCGAGCTGAGGAGACAGGGAGAATGAGAGAGCCATCAACAGAAATAGAAAACGGGGGGAGCGGGGAGGTGGGTTTGGGGGGGGGAAATGAGAAGCTCGGTTTTGGTCATATTTAATTTCAGGTGGCGTTGAGACATCCAGACAGCAATGTCAGACAAGCACGCCGAAACTTTGGTTTGGATGCAAGGTGAGATATCAGGGGTAGAAAGGTAGATTTGGGAGTCATCAGCATAGAGATGGTAGGAAAAGCCATGGGATGAGATTAATGAACCAAGGGAAGAAGTGTAGATAGAAAAGAGGAGGGGACCAAGAACAGAACCCTGAGGTACGCCGACAGGCAGAGGGATAGAAGTAGAAGAGGATCCACCAGAGTGAACACTAAAGGTGCGGAGGGAGAGGTAGGAAGAGAACCAGGAAAGGACAGAGCCCTGGAATCCAAGTGAGGACAGGGTATCGAGAAGTATGCTGTGATCGACAGTGTCAAAAGCAGCGGAAAGATCAAGAAGAATGAGGATGGAATATTGACCTCTGGATTTAGCCAGTAATAGGTCATTGGAGACTTTAGTAAGCGCAGTTTCGGTTGAGTGGAGAGGGCGAAAACCAGATTGTAGTGGGTCAAGAATAGCATGTGAGGAGAGAAAATCAAGGCAGCGGCGGTGAACAGCACGCTCAAGTAATTTGGAGACGTATGCAGCGCTGTACACTTGAACATGAAGAGACAGTCCATGCTCGACAGAGCTTACAATCTAATTAGGACAGACAAACAGGACAAACAAGAGATAAGGGAATATTAAAGCGAGGATGATAAAGTAAGGGTTCTGAACAAGTGAATAAGGGTTAGGAGTTAAAAGCAGCATCAAAAAGGTGGGCTTTTAGCTTAGATTTGAAGACGGCCAAAGATAGAGCTTGACATACTGGCTCAGGAAGTCTATTCCAGGCACATGGTGCAGCAAGATAAAGGGAACGGACTCTGGAGTTAGCAGTGGAGGAGAAGGGTGCAGATAAGAGAGATTTACCCAGTGAACGGAGTTGCCGGGGAGGAATATAGGGAGAGATAAGAGTGGAGAGGTACTGAGGAGCTGCAGAGTGAATGCACTTATAGGCCAATAAGAGGAGTTTGAACTGTATTCAGAAATGGATAGGAAGCCAGTGAAGTGACTTGAGGAGAGGGCTAATATGAGCATAACGACACTGGCAGAATATTATACCCATAGCCTACACCTACACCTTACATGATTCATCCACGGTAAGTCCAGAAGGGACAATTTCAAATTATAATGCTATAATCCCTTAAACTTTTACTAAGCCGGTCAGCGTACATTCAAGTCATCCAGCCAAATACTTTATGTTGGTATGCAGGACCCCCCTTTATCCAATGTCTCTATTCTTCCCCACCTCGCTAACTCCACCTTCCGCTTTATATAGTGTCTTCTTACCGGAGTGTGTGAGAGAGGTGATATACTAGTGCTGATATTCTTCCTTCTCATCCCCTCATTGCCGGTAATCAGGAGTGCATAGGAAGGCTAATAATTTAACAGATAGCTCCTTCCTCTAGGAGGGTGAGTGGCCCACAGTGACTCCCATTGTGCCCTGAACCGCTGGCCTGGTACACTATCCATATCCATGATTCCACATCTGTCCACTCCCATTTGCTTAATGAGTTGGGTTCGCCATACCTGTAAAGGTGGCTCTTCTCTGTTTCTCCAGAATTGTAAAATTGAGTTAATACCATAGTACACTCCCATTCTTAAAACCGCTTTAAATCCCTCTGGGGGTTCTGTCGTGTATTGAAAATTGTTAAATAGGATTAGGGGATTCCTACAGAAAGTATAGTGCCAAATCCGGTCTATCTCACATCTCACCCTCTGCCAAAACCTTTCTACATATTTACAGCTCCAGAACATATGTCCCAGCGAGGCCATTTTGTGATTGCATTTTGGACAATCCCCGGATCCTGCAAACCCAGCTCTAAATGCTCTGCTCGGGTATATATTAGTTCTCAATATCCACCTATATAACCTCTCTCTCTGCGATATCGATAACCTCTGTCTGTACAAGGACTGCATGAACTTTCTGCATACCTCAGGAGAAATCTCACAATCCAGATCCCTCGACCACTTCTGAGCCAACCCAATATAATCCAACTCTGCAGTAAAATCTTTAAGCTGTTGATGGTGAAATTTCAGTGGGACAGAAAGTTGGGCTCCTAAGGTGAAATCCTCAGAGAGGACCTCCACCACATCCTCTGTAAGATCTGTCCATTCTAAAGAGGTGACATAGTGCTTTAATTTATAATAAGCAAAGTGGTTGTCCTCCAAATTCTTGTATTTTTGTTGAAGCTCTGGACAAGAATAAATTTTCCCTTCATCTGTCACAATGTGCGCTAGGTATACCATCCCTTGTTTTGCCCACTTGCTAAAGATACTACCTCCTTGACCTGGCGGGAAAGCCGGGTTGTTACATATCGACAACCAGGGGGACACCCGAGCAGAAAAATGGTGTCTGCTACATATCCATCTCCAGGTTTCCCTGAGGGCTCGCAATAATGGATGTATCTTAAATGCATCCTTGGGTAGGGCACCCCCGGAGTGGAGTAAAGAACTGAAGTGCGTTCCGTGGAACCGGGAAGTCTCCACAGATGTCAAGGAGAAGTCCGAGGTCCCCCGGTACCAATCATTAATGTGTCTCATGGAGCAGGCGACCGTCATGAACTTAATATTCAGGAGACCCATCCCTCCCACTTCTCTCGGTGTTGTAATTTGTTCATATGTTAATCTAGGTTTTTTCCCTTGCCATAAGTATCTTTAAAAAGAGGGGTAATTGCTGAAATATATATAGCCACTTAGGGGCAATCATCATGTTAAAAAGCGCAATTCGACCCCATATAGTGAGTGGCAGCTCCAACCACATGGACAGTTTACACTTAGTCATATCCAGGAGAGGATCAACATTATCTCTATACAGTGAGGCGTTACTACAAGGAATAATCACCCCTAAATATTTCAATTTAGAATCTACCCATTTAATGGGGAACTCCCCCCGCCAATTTGCTCTAACAGTTCTATCTAATGGCATTGCTCCCGACTTGTCATAATTCAGAGTGAACCCTGACAGTTTACTGTATTTTTAAATTACTTTCAAAGCTGTGTCTAGCGATCACTGTGGGTCCGTGAGCACCAGCAGAATATCATCCGCATATGCTAGAACTCGCACCTCCTGATCACCCATAGGTACTCCGTTAATCCCTGGGTCCAGCATCAGAAGCCAAAGTAGTGGTTCCAATGATAGGTCGAACAGTAGTGGAGAAAGGGGGCAGCCCTGTCTCGTCCCTCTACCTATCAAGAAGCTGGACGAGGTGGCGCCGTTAACTGTTACCTGTGCTTTCATATCTGTATAGAGGGCCTGAATGGCCTGTAGAATCCCCCCCGGCAGTCTCATCCACTCTAGCATCTTGAACATTAAGTCCCAGCTAACCCTGTCGAATGCTTTAGCAGTATCTAAACTGACTACAATCCCTGGGGTTCCTTGATACCTGCATTGTGCCATAGCTAATAGAGTTCTCCTGACATGTAGCACCAACTGTCTCCCTGGGACAAATCCCATCTGCGTTGGTCCAACAACATTTGGGAGGCACTTCTTTAGGCGCTCAGCCAGGATCTTTGCTAGTAATTTAATATCCACGTTTATTAGTGAGATAGGTCTATAGGACTCTGGCTCTTCCACTGCCTTTCCAGGCTTTAGTAACAAAGATATGCATGCGGTGTTCTCGTGAACCGGGAACTTCCCATCCCTAATAACTGCCTGATGATAATCAAATAGGGGGCCAATCAGGGAGTGTTGCATGATTTTATAGAACTCTCCTGAGTATCCATCTACCCCGGGAGCAGAAAAGGACTTAAGCCCCTTGATCGTGGCTTGCAACTCTTTTGGCTGTAATGGGGAATCTAGCAAGGCAATCTCCTCCTCCCCAAATTTTTGCATTTGGGCCCTCTGTAAAAGCTCTTTTATCTCTTTTCCCCCTCCAGTTTGTTCCTTTGTATATAGTTTTGTAAAATGCTCTTGCAGGGTCTTCAGTATCTCATTTGGTTTATTGGTTATCTTCCCCTTACTGTCTCTAATCGCTGGAATTGTCCGGTTACCTCCCCTCCTCTTTGCTATTCTAGCTAGCAAGCCCCCCGCCCTGTTACCAAATCTGTGAAACTTAAACTTTTGAAAGGTCTGATTTCTAAGTATACGTTCATGTAATAGTGAGTTAGTGGCCACCTGCACAGCTAGATAATTGTCTTTGTTCGCTTCTGTTGGGCGTGCTAGATATCTTTGTCTTGCTTTCATCAATTGCCTATTCAAACTGACAAGGCTGTTAGTAACATTCTTCCGTCTTGCAGCTATATGTGCAATCAGATCTCCCCACGTACTGCCTTTCCAGTACACCAGAACAACTGGGGGTTAGATTGGTGGTCTTTGTTAAAGTGTGTATACTCCTCCCACCGTGTTATCAAAAATTTCTTAAATGATTCGTCTTTAGCTAAGTAGCTCGGGAATCTCCAACATCTAGTCGTCTGAAAGCTGCAATGGGCATCCAGTTTAAACCAGACAGGGCTATGGTCAGAAATCAATACCTCTTCCATTTTGGAGTCTTGGACATACTGAAACAAACTCTCAGATATGAATATGTAGTCTAGCCTTCCCCACCTACCGTGTGCTCTCGATCTATGTGTGTACTCCCTAGCCTCTGGGTGCAGATTCCTCCAGACATCTACCACAGAGAGAGAGTTTCTGAATTCCTTCAATATGTTGCCTTCCTTTTGACCCATATGTGGATGACCTCTGGCTCCGGTACAATCTAGTCTGGGATCCATCAAACTGTTCATGTCTCCCACTACAATCAAATTTTTGCCCTGATATGGAATCATCTGTCTCAACAATTTGGGGAAGAAGGACCTTTCTGGTGGTGTAGGGGCGTATATATTTAATAGATAAATTTCCCTCCCTTGTAACCATAGTTTGACCAGGAGATACCGCCCATCGGGGTCCTGTAAAACCTGTTCTACTGAGTAGGCTAGACATTTATGAAAGCATATCGCTACTCCTCTTTTTCGCCCCTCTGATGAGGCATATAACACCTGCCCAACCCAACCTTGGACTTTTTCATGTTCCATATCTGACAATTTAGTTTCCTGCATACACACAATATCAACATTTAAATATTTTAAGTGCTTCAGAATCTTTTTTCTTTTAATCGGGGAGGTGATACCCCCCACATTCCATGTTATTATTTTACAATGTAGTACCGGCATTAGTATTATACTGACTCAGAATTGCTTCTCTTCGTGTGCCGCTGGGTCCCAGCCCTTCCCCAGCCGCAGTCATTAAGCGCTTACTCATTGCAACGCTGTCCCCTGAACTTATGAAATGAAGTTTATGAAAATTCTTCATCGTACCCCTTCCGAACACGTCAACTTTTTGGTGCAGGAATCCCTTCCTTTCTACTTGTCTCTATGTGATTTCTGTGCATTCCCCCTTCCCATTTGTCCCATTACCTTACCCTCCCCTCCTTCCCCCCCCTCCCAGTCCCAAAATATTCCTCCTCCCTATTGACTTCTATCGCCTACTGAAGCCCCTGACGTAACCATACCCAGCTTTATTCAAATTTCTATTCCTCTTCTCGCCCCCCCCCCCCCCCCCCCTTCGCTATCAGTTGTGTTCAGGATTGAATCAGGCCCTTAAATCACATTCATATCCAATAAAAAAAAAAAAAAAACAGCATCCTAATATTCATACTCAATAATTCTTAAGTAGTACAACTGGAACCCCAAACCATAACAGTAAACCATATGTATGATTACAACATTATTTGCCTTTACCAGGCCCAACGCCTCTTCTCAAAAAGTGACTGCATCGGCTCTTACACCTCACGGCCAAAGCAAAGGTCATGTGTCCGGTTCTTTCAATTCTGCATCCATAAACTGTTGAGCATCTTGAGCCGTCTGAAAAGAGTGCCATTGGTTGCCATGTTGGATCTTCAAAATTGCTGGATAGATTAGCATAAATCTAGTGTTTTTATTTACCAGCGCTGAACAGATTGGGTGGAATCGCCGTCTCTGTTCTTGTACTCCTGCCGAATAGTCCTGAAAGATTTTTATCGGGGATCCGTCGTATATAAGGGAATCTCGTTTGAGTCTGAAACCCCGCATGATTTCTTCTTTGTGTAAGTAATTAAGCACTTTAATAATAACTGTTCTGGGGCGTTGTGTACCCTGTTGCCAGCGCCCTAGCCTGTGGGCTCTTTCTATGCACAACTCTCCATAACTATCAGAGAGGGCAAGTTCCTTTTTCAGCCACTGCTCCAGAATATGGCCCAGCGACTTCTCCGGTATTTTTTCTGGAAGGCCAACAAGTCTTAGATTGCACCAGCGCGCACTGTTTTCCATATCATCTATTTTGTCCTGTTGCACCTTGAGCTGCTCCCTCAGACTCGAGATCTCTTGATTGTAATGTGATCCAGAATCTTCCACTGTTGAAATCCAAGTTTTGGCTTCGCTCATTCTCTTCTCTGTGTCTGCCACTGAAGCCTCCAGGTTTTTTAGATGCCAGTACAGTAAATCAAACCTCGGGCTTAGGGTCGCACTCACCGCAGCTGTAATCTGTGCCAGTTGTTTTTCTGTAAATTCTCCTGTATCAGAGCATTTCAGGTCTGCCATTTTGTGGCTGGGTTTGGGCGGAGATATTTTCTCTTTGTCAAATTTTGTTCCTCTGCGTGTGGTTCCAGAGGGCATATGTTTCAAATATTGCTCCATGCACAAGTTATTGAGGGCAACAGCCTCTTTTTACCCTCTCTGCAAGCACAACAGTGAGCATGGATCAGATTAGCTGCAAAGGTGGTAGTCAGCATAAAGGGCGCTGTTCAGTTGCAGTCCGAGGGTCCCTGTATTAGTGAACTGAGTTTAAGCAGTTTTGTGGTTTGGTGTGAGTAGTCCTGCCTTTCCGACTGGAGTATTGGGGGGGGGGGGAAACTTCTGTAGCCCTCCAAACGTTCTCAGCCTGCTCTTGTTTCCTCCGCACGGGTGTTTATGGGGAGCTACCCTCCTTGGGTCCCCATCAGTGATTACAACGTTGTAGCCAAATCGGGGGGGGGGGGGGGGGAGTATCTAACTCTTCTCACCTCAGGGCTCCGTTCTGTGCTCTAAACTTATCTTCCCCAGCCCTGGAGGTTCCACAGGCATCAGATCTATCTGGCTCAGCGTGCTTCTCTCGTCCCCCCCTTCACTTCGGTGCCAGAACATACCGGTAGCTCTCTGGGTCCAGCTCGCCTTCCCGCGACATTGTTCACCCCTCTCAGCCTGTCAGCGTTTGTTTCGCTGCCCACCTTAGGCCGCCATCTTATGCCTGGCCAGCAGCATTAGCGTTCGTGGACCTCTTGTTGTTCCCGCCAGCTGCAGAGCGCGTCCGTGCTTACTCTTTATGTTGTCACTGCGGTCGGCTACTGGTGAAGGTCCGCTTGAGTGGGTTTGGTGCCGTCAGAGTTGGGGCTTTATTCGTGGCACCGTGGAGCTCACAGCATCGCCGCCATCTTGCTGCCCGGCTCCACCGGAAGTCTTCGGAATTGTTCTTTTTTAAAATTGTGCAATCTGATCTGTGACCTGCTTGGTGGTAAATTCCCATGCCTGTATTCTCTGGCAGTTATTTTCAATTTTTGTAGCATGTATCTCCACAGTATCCCTGAGCTCCTGCAGAATAGAATTCAAATGTGCCATTTTGCCCTCCAAAATAGCAGCGACACAGTGGATAAGATGCTTTGCCACTTCTTCTGACATGATAAACACAGGCTGATCTGCTGCCACTGCCATCTTGGCCTCAGACAACTTCTTCTTGACTGCTGGTATTTTCTTAGATTTCTGGCTCATAACTATCGCTACAGTTCAGGAAAACCAGCCAGCATGTTCCCAATATGCACACCACCAAGTTGCTGACCAAAGATCACTAGTTAAAGTTCACCATGGATAAGTGCAAATTATAGGGAGAGAGGGAGAGGCAGTCAGGGAGCTATTGAATCTTTCAGGAGGATTCAGGAGCAGCAGTATGAATAGTCAGACAACAGGCAGGCGCAGTTGGCAGGTGCTCTCTCACTCTCTCAGGCTGGTGATGTAGACTAGCAGACAGCAGGGCCAAGTTTAACAAGTTTGCAATATCCTCATGATGTGGCCCACTTGGATCGGGGCTGTCATCTGCTTCACTGACAGCAGCTCTCACAATAACTGCTTCGGATAACACCCAGATAGCGTCACATTTTTTCAGAGGCTTCTTATACCCTTTTCTTGGGTAAAATGAGCCTCACTAACTAGAACAACATGTTTGGGACTTTCCAATGTTGTGATTTGGAGAACTAAAACACTGAGCCACAGGTGCTAGGAGCTGAGTTGTTCTGACCATGAAGTCCCAGTTTCTGCAAAGTTGTTGTTTCAAGTTGTTTTTGCTCAGATACAGCCTTGGCCATAGTTAGCAATGTCCTTTTCACTGCACGCAAGTCTGAGGCCTACACATGCAATAGGCCCTAGTATGAGAGCTGAAATTGGCCCAAGTCTGTTATGGTTAGTTTTGGGCCTATAGACTATAGGGAAGTTAGGTTAATTTGGGCTTTGTTTCCTAGTTGTCCAGATTAGGCCTGAGCTGTATTATTTTTAGGAGAATTAAGCTGTCAGCATTATTGATCCAGGCTGGTGTACCAAAGAGGTGGTCAGAGGGTAGGTCTGTAGAGACTCCCCTTTGATGGGCCTATCATAGAATGGGTTGTGTATGCTTAAGCTGACTAAGCTTTTGCATCATAGGACCAATTCCCATGACATAATCCTCATTAAGCTGGACAAATCATGAATTGCCAAGTTCCATTACTTCCATGTTAGCCTGCCAACAACCAATGGCAGGGCATATTAATGGCTATGGAAACAAACATGGGATTTCTTGGATATGAGAGAAAGTGAGTGAGTGAATTGGAGTATGTGAAAAATGTCGGACTCCAGCCCAGTTGAGGGACTGGAAAGATGTGTCATGGAGAAAGATTTCTCGCCAAGGGGGGAGAACAAGGATCTCTCTCTAAATTAATGGTGAAACATTCTTATTCAGAGTGTTCAGAGGGGAGAAGAGGATTGGGGAGGGTGGGGGAGCCCAGAGGGGAGCTCAGAGGGGAGAAGGGGATTGGGGAGGGAGGGTGGGGGAGCCCAGAGGGGTGCTCAGAGGGGAGAAGGGGATTGGGAAGGGGTGGGGGAGCTCAGAGGGAAGAAGGGGATTGGGGAGGGGTGCTCAGAGGGGAGTGCTCAGATGGGAGAAGGGGTCTGAAGCTGGAACTGGGGTCTGACAAGGGGCAGGAGGGAAAATGGGTCCATGCCTGGGGCATGTGGGAGAATAGGTCTGGGGCTGGAAAGAGGGGATGCAAGGCATGTGGTGGATGAAGGGGGCTGGAACTGGGGGCTGAAAAGGGGACAGAGAGAAGTGGCTGGGGGCTGAAGCTCAGGACTAATGGAAGAAAAGGGGTGGGGACTGGTGGTATAGTGGGGCTGAAAAGGGGGGCAGGTGGGAGATGTGGGCTGGGGCTGGAACTAGGGGCAGGTGGAATAAGGGGGCTGGAACTGGGGGCTGAAAAGAGGGGGCAGAGAGAGGGGACCCTGGATGGAAGGGGGTAGTGTGAGGGAGGGCAGACCCTGGATGGATGGGAGAAGGAGGGCAGACGGATTGAAGGGGCAGAAAGGGCAAATGGTGGATGGAAGGGGCAGAGATAGAGGGCAGATGTGGATGGAAGGGAGAGAGAGGGCAGATGTTGATGGAAGGGGGAGAGAGAGATGGCAGACTGGGGCAGATGGTGGATGGAAGGGGCAGAAATAGAGGGCAGATGTGGATGGAAGGGAGAGAGAGGGCAGATGTTGATGGAAGGGGGAGAGAGAGATGGCAGACTGGGGCAGATGGTGGATGGAAGGGGCAGAAATAGAGGGCAGATGTGGATGGAAGGGGCAGAGAGGGCAGACAGTGGATGGAAGGTACATTAGAGAGGGCAGACACTGGATGGCAGAGAGAGAGAGAGAGCGAAGACAGATGCTGGAAAACTTAGGGGGGCAACTGAGAGAGTAAAAACTGTACAACAGGCGTGGATGCTGTTCAAAAATACCATCCTGGAGGCCCAGGCCATACATATTCCGCGAATTAGAAAAGAAAGACGGAACTCCAAAAGACAGCCGGCCTGGTTGAAAAGTGAGGTGAAGGAAGCTATTAGGGCTAAAAGAAACGCCTTCAGAAAATGGAAGAAGGAACCGAGGAAGATTTGGGTGGGATACCGGTGTCGGAAATGGTATTTCAAGCGGATGAGTCGGAGAAACTTACTGACTTCACGGTAAACCTGGAGGACGTAATGGGGCAGTTCGGCAAACTGAAGAGTAGCAAATCTCCTGGACCGGATGGTATTCATCCTAGAGTACTGATAGAACTGAAAAATGAGCTTGCGGAGCTACTGCTAGTGATATGCAACTTATCCTTAAAATCGAGCGTGGTACCGGAAGATTGGAGGGTGGCCAATGTAACGCCCATTTTTTAAAAAGGCTCCAGGGGAGATCCGGGAAATTATAGACCGGTGAGTCTGACGTCGGTGCCGGGGAAAATGGTAGAGGCTATTATTAAAAACAAAATTACAGAGCACATCCGAGGACATGGATTACTGAGACCAAGTCAGCACGGCTTTTGTGTGGGGAAATCTTGCCTGACCAATTTACTTCAATTCTTTGAAGGAGTAAACAAACATGTGGACAAAGGGGAGCTGGTTGATATTGTGTATCTGGATTTTCAAAAGGCGTTTGACAAGGTACCTCATGAAAGGCTACAGAGGAAATTGGAGGGTCATGGGATAGGAGGAAATGTCCTATTGTGGATTAAAAACTGGTTGAAGGATAGGAAACAGAGAGTGGGGTTAAATGGGCAGTATTCACAATGGAGAAGGGTAGTTACTGGGGTTCCTCAGGGGTCTATGCTAGGACCGCTGCTTTTTAATATATTTATAAATGATTTAGAGATGGGAGTAACTAGCAAGGTAATTAAATTTGCTGATGACACAAAGTTATTCAAAGTCGTTAACTCGCAACAGGATTGTGAAAAATTACAAGAGGACCTTACGAGACTGGGAGACTGGGCGGCTAAATGGCAGATGACGTTTAATGTGAGCAAGTGCAAGGTGATGCATGTGGGAAAAAAGAACCCGAATTATAGCTACATCATGCAAGGTTCCACGTTAGGAGTTACGGACCAAGAAAGGGATCTGGGTGTCGTCGTCGATAACACACTGAAACCTTCTGCTCAGTGTGCTGCTGCGGCTAGGAAAGCGAATAGAATGTTGGGTATTATTAGGAAAGGTATGGAAAACAGGTATGAGGATGTTATAATGCCGTTGTATCGCTCCATGGTGCGACCGCACCTTGAGTATTGTGTTCAATTCTGGTCGCCGCATCTCAAGAAAGATATAGTAGAATTGGAAAAGGTGCAGCGAAGGGCGACTAAAATGATAGCGGGGATGGGACGACTTCCCTATGAAGAAAGACTAAGGAGGCTAGGGCTATTCAGCTTAGAGAAGAGACGGCTGAGGGGAGACATAATAGAGGTATATAAAATAATGAGTGGAGTGGAACAGGTGGATGTGAAGCGTCTGTTCACGCTTTCCAAAAATACTAGGACTAGGGGGCATGCGATTAAACTACAGTGTAGTAAATTTAAAACAAATCAGAGAAAATTTTTCTTCACCCAACGTGTAATTAAACTCTGGAATTCATTGCCGGAAAATGTGGTGAAGGCGGTTAGCTTAGCAGAATTTAAAAAGGGGTTGGACAGTTTCCTAAAGGACAAGTCCATAAACCGCTACTAAACGGACTTGGAAAAATCCCAAATCCCAGGAATAATATGTATAGAATGTTTGTACGTTTGGGAAGCTTGCCAGGTGCCCTTGGCCTGGATTGGCCGCTGTCATGGACAAGATGCTGGGCTCGATGGACCCTTGGTCTTTTCCCAGTATCGCATTACTTATGTACTTATGTACTTATGGAAGACTGTGAAAAGAAGATGAGGAAAGCAGAAACCAGAGACAACAAACTGTAAATAAAATACATATTTTTATTTTTTTGCTTTAACATGTAAATAAGGTAATCTTTTTATTGGACTAATTTTAATACATTTTGACTTAACTTTCAGAGAACAAAACCCCCTTCCTCAGGTCAGGATAGGATACTGTAACAGCACTATACTGTATTGACCTGAGGAAGGAGATTTTGGCCTCTGGAAGCTAAATGTATTAGTCCAATAAAATGGTATTTTATTTTCTGTATTTGTTTTATTTCTATTTGTTAATTTGTAAAGTGGTGATTGGTATTTGTTAGTTTTTTTTCAAATTTACATCTGCTGTCTTTATATTTTGCACAGTACTAGGGGACATTTTCTGTTTATGTGGTGTTGCATTGTATGCAGAGTCTGGCATTGAGGGTTCAGTTTAATTTTTGTCTAAATAGAAAGTTTATTATTACTTATTCTATAGTGGATTAGGGTGTATCTGTGTTTGTGAAAAAGACATGGCTTTTGGTTGGCATTGACTGTGCAGGATCGACGATCTGTACTAATCTGTCTGTTTTCGTTTTACAATAGGTGAATTGATGTTCTAGTGTTCACTGTAGTGTTTAAGATGCTTTCCTTTTCCTTGTGTGACTTGTACAAATTACTGCTTATGTTATGGTATGATTGCTCGATATATAGGTCCTGAGTGTTTTGTATTCTCGGTATGCCTAGTACTGGATTTGGGGGGGGGGGGGGGGTGTTAAAAAATGACCGGCCCCGGGTGTCAACTACCCTAGCTACGCCACTGGGTATGCATATGTTACTTGTTCAACACCACTCAGGATTTTGTAGACCTCAATCATATCTCCCCTCATCTGTCTCTTTTCCAAGCTGAAGAGCCTTAACCTCTTTAGCCTTTCCTCATATGAAAGGAGTTCCATCCCTTTATCATTTTGAACCTTTTCTAATTCCACTATATCTTTTTGAGATACGGTAACCAGAACTGAACGCAGTACTCAAGGTGCTGTTGCACCATGGAGCAATACAAAGCCATTATAGTGTTTTTGGTCATATTTACCATCTTTTTCCTAATAATTCCTAGCATCCTGTTTGCTTTTTTGGCCGCCGCTGCACACTGAGCAGATTTCACAATATTATCTATAATGACACCTAGATCTTTTTCTTGAGTGCTGACCCCCAAGGTGGACCCTAGCATCAGGTAACTATAATTCGGATTATTCTTTCCAATGTGCATTACCCTGCATTTGCCCACATTAAATTTCATCTGCCATTTGGATGCCCAGTCTTCCAATTTCCTAAGGTCATAAGTACATAAGTACATAAGTAGTGCCATACTGGGAAAGACCAAAGGTCCATCTAGCCCAGCATCCTGTCACCGACAGTGGCCAATCTAGGTCAAGGGCACCTGGCACGCTCCCCAAACGTAAAAACATTCCAGACAAGTTATACCTAAAAATGCGGAATTTTTCCAAGTCCATTTAATAGCGGTCTATGGACTTGTCCTTTAGGAATCTTCCTGCAATATTTCACAGTCCGCACATGTTTTAACAACCTTGAATAGTTTTGTATCATCTACAAATGTAATCACCTCACTCGTCGCTCTGATTTCCATATTATTTATAAATATGTTAAATAGCACCAGTCTCAATACAGATCCCTGAGGCACTCCATTGTTCACCCTCCTCCATTGAGAGACATGACCATTTAACCCTAAATAATAAGGTATAAAGAGATCTTCTAACTGTGGGCTAGATGCACTAAAGTCCTCGGAAGATCCATTCCCTTACCAATTCCATAGCGAATTGGTAGGGAACAGCCATGCATCAAGGAAAGGGAATGCAAATGAGCTGCTCATTGTAGCTTACTTGCATTTATTCCTTCGGAAGCCAGTCGGCTCTGCGCATGCCAAGGATGTCCTTTATGGACGTCCTTCACTCAAAAAACAACAACAAAAAAAGGACGTCCCTGACAGAGCAGGAAACTTGTCTGAAATGAGCCCCAGTTAATTTAAGTGCTACTGCTCTGTTGTGTAACATTTCCATTGTTTACTGCTTTGCATGTTAAAGGCAGGCTTACATCAGGCAATTAGGAAGGACTTCTCTGAAGAAAAAAAAAATCCAAGTGCTCCTCAGGGACCTCTAACAAAAGCTGGACGTCTTCCTGCAGCTTTTGTAATGGGCGTCCTTCTTGGACGTGTTTTTCTTACTTGCAATTAGGAAGGACTTCTCTGAAGAAAAAAAAAAGACGTCCCAGTTTTTCTTACCTGCCTGAACTGACCACAACCACAGTTCTCTCAACAGTCCCCTCCAAGGTTGTTTTCATCTTGGGCCCCCCCCCCCCTCCCAGGATCAGGACATGCGAGGACGTCCAAATCAAAACATTTTGGATGTCCCTCCCTCCAGGTCTCTCTCAGCCAATGCCAGCGCGTTTAGCTGATACCGGTAACAGCTAAATGTGCTGTGATTGGTTGAGAGAGACCTGGAGGGAGGGACATCCAAAAAGTTTTGATTTGGACGTCCTCGCACGTCCCAATCTTGTGTGGGGGGGGGGGGGCACAAGCTGAAAACAACCTTGGAGGGGACTGTTGAGATAACTGTGGTTGTGCTCAGTTTAGGCAGGTAAGAAAAACAGGGACGTCCTTTTTTTGTTTGTTTTCCGAAAAGACCTTCCTAATTGCAGGTAAGAAAAACACGTCCAAGAAGGACACCCATCACAGAAGCTGCAGGAAGACATCCAGCTCGTGTTAGACGTCCCTGATGAGCACTTGGACATGGCTAGGCAGTGAAGGACGTCCATAAAGGACGTCCCTGACGAGCACTTCGACGGTTTTTTCCCCATTTTTTTTGTTACATTTATAAAAGTTTTTAGAGGCTGCGCAGTCCCAACGAGAGGTACAGACCTTCCGTTAGATTTTCCACGGTTAGGCAATCGGAAAATGGTAGTGCATCTCATTACGATTTATACACATTGGGGTACTAATTTGCTCATCTGCATTCCGTTTTCCTTAGCTGCTACCGTGATCAGAAAATGGCTCGGAGAAGCATTTAGTGCATGTCACGGTTTACTACTTGCTCGTTAATGGCTCGTTACGTTTAGTGCATCTGGCCCTGTATCTTTTAAAGTCAAGATCATATTGCTGAACAGTGCCTCCTATAGGGGTCTTTTGCTCTCACAGTCCCCCATTTTTCAAGAGATTCAGTTCTAAAAGGGGCTGAAGGGCTTGAAACACTAACTAAATAAACAATAGTGTGCATACTCTTGCCCACCATGACAGGCAAATTAGCAAACAACATAAAATTTCTACCATTAGTACAACATATACTAGTTTTTGTGATGTAAAGCAATTCAATAATATGTCTTAACACAAACAAGCAAATTAAATGGCATTAGGTAATGTCTATAAGAAATGTAGATGAGTGACATGATAGTAAATGAATGTTCATAAAAACCAAATGGCTTATTAGTCCATGGAAAAGTCACTGGTAACAAACTTGGTAATAATGAAATGATATGAGCAATATTGATGGAAATGCTTAACATACAAAGTAACCTATGGAACTTTGCAAGTCTAAGTGCTTTGAAAATTAGCCCCCAAGTGTCCTTAAGGTTCATGGCATAGCAACGACCAGCCGTCCTTTGGATGTAGACACAGTTCATCAAAGTACAGGCTGGATTCTGGATATAGGATCTATATGACTTGCAGCAGTTGGAGATGAACAACAAACAAATAATGCTACCAACAGACAATGGCATAAGGACTGCTGAATGTCCGTGCACAATACAGATGAGGTCCATTGTAGCAGCTGCATAAATATGTAGTAAGTGCATAGCACAGTCCATCAGGCTGTAATCAGTCTCTTACTATGCAGTACAAATTCAGGTAAATTTGTGATGAAAAATAACCTCCACACAATGAATGTTTGACGGTAGAATAAAATATATGGACAACAGAAACAACAAACAGTATAATGCAAATGATTACAACTGTCAAATGATTACATGTGTCGACAATAGTCAAACATGATACAGTTCTGTATTGTGACAATAGGTGATGGAGGCAAACACTGCACAGTGTATGGAAAGGCTTGTGTTGTATTTGACACTATGGTCTGTAAGTAAAATTTCAATGAAGCAGCTTTATTAAAATGATAGCCTATAGTAGGAAAAACCTTGGACATGGAAGAAAAAAACCTACAGAATTTATCTGCACTAAAATGATAGTATAAAACTATGTAACATTTGAAAATACTTGAGATGCAGGTTGGTGCAAATCCTACTAAACAGTATGGGAATAAAATTCACAGTATTGATACCTTATAAGAACGTGTAGTTTTGCATTTGCAGGGTTATGTAAAGAACATTGTTTCAGGTGTGTGTGTATAGACTAGGTAAGGTAACTCTTTGAATATATCTCAGGGCTATGCATGTGCCTGGATAGGACACCTTTAATACCGTAATTCCCCAGCATAATTTTACTTCTCGCCCCCAGGATCGTCGTCGCTGCCACCACTGCCGCTTCCCCCCACCCCCAGGATCACTACCGCCCCCACCCGAGTTTTCCTCCAGCACTGCTCTTCACTCTGCCGTATGGCCTGCCCCTGTGACTGCTTTTTCTCTCACGTCGCTCATGCTTGGTTGCGCATACTGTCCTGTTTTATTTTTATCAGCTCACTGACCCGTATGTTTGTTTTTTGGGTTTTTTTCTTCATTGTTCCATATTATATGCTATTATATGTTTTTATAAATATTATGTTGCTTTAAAATCAATAAATAAAGTTTAAAAAAAAACGAGCATGCACAGCCTGAGGGGCAAAGCAGCCACTTGGTAGGCAATACGGCAGAGTGAAGAAGACCAGCACTGGAGGAAGATCTCTTCTGCTGGCGGGGTATCCCAGCCAGCCTGCTATGTCTGCTCCTCTGGGTCCTCCCCAACCTCCAGGGGGGGGGGGGGCCCGGTGCCGGAGTTTTCTCTCTTCTGCTCCTGTCGGGACGCAAGCACCTTGGAGTCCTGAGTACAGGGAATTTTGCCGCTGCTGCCCCCCCCTCCGGCAGCCCTGCATGAGTCAACAGGCATGAGTCAACAGGCACAGACACATGCATCCTGATAGAACAAAACACCTGATGTCAGCCATCAGACGAGAGAAACCTTTGTGGGTCTAACCACTTCCTTTGGTAAATTTATATTCAAGTCTACCTTAAACTAGAACCCTTATAGGTTTATCTATTCAAGGTTGTAAAATAGTTTTGCGATTGTTTATCTTTTATTCATTTACTATACTGCCACTTATTGCAATTGCAAATCAGAACGGTTTACATAACAAAAATATACATTAAAATACATTTTAGTACAAACTAGGAAATTCATCATCGATAGGACAGGACAAACAAAAGCATCCACACTAAAGAAGTAACTAAACAAATATTATACCATTCATACACAATTTCATAAAGTTATAATACTACTTATAAAATCCTGTATATCTGTGTGGGTTTTTTTTCTCTATCATATTGTATTTTCAAATACATTTTGAAAAAAAAAATACGTTTTTAAAGTTTTACAGAAACAAGAATATGATTCTTCCATTTTAATAGATTTTGGAAGGTAATTCCACAGTGCAGGGGATAAAAAAAAAGAAGGCTGAGGCTCGCGTAGATTCCCATCTAGCCCTTAAGGGCGAAGGAATCACTAATCTATTGTCTGAAAGTGAACGAAGCGTGCGTATTGGTGTGTATGGAATAGTAAGATTTGCAAGATACAATGGTGTAGATAAATGAAAAGCTTTATATGTCAGAATGAGAACCTTGAATTTTATTCTAATTTCAATTGGAACCCAATGGAGATGGTATAAGAGAGGTGTGATCCTATCATATTTTGAAGCTTGGCAAATAATATGGGTATCAATATAACTAAATAGGGGATACACCTCAATTCCCAGAGCCAAACTCACAATCTATTTCAAAAAGGCTCCAGTATTATTTAAAAAAAAAACCTTTTGTTTTAATTATTTTTAAAAGATACCAATCATATCATCCTATCACACTTCTTACCCTGTGCTGCACTAAACAATGTTTACAATAATAAACGGCATTCACATTAAGTTATATGCACATTATATTCACATACCAATTATAATCTAATATAATAAAACGCACCGTGAACGTTCTGAAGACAACGTTCTGAAGTCACTCAAACACTCCCTGAAGGGTTCGTGGATTCGTGGTGTGAAGCCAGCCAGGCTGCCAGCCGTCTCTGCCATGCCCTCGCGTCAAACGTCATGATGTCGAGGGCAAACGTCATGACGTCGAGGGCGGAAAAAAAAAACAAACAAAGCGCAGCGTCAGGGAAGGAGGCGGCGCTCCCGACGTCTCTAGCCTTCCCTTCGCTGTGTTCCGCCTTCTTCTGACGTCAAGGATGACGTCAGAAGAAGGCGGAACACAGCGAAGGGAAGGCTAGACGTCGGGAGCGCCGCCTCCTTCCCTGACGCTGCGCTGCCGGAACCGCCGCCACGGAGGTAAATTTAAAAAGAAAAAAAAAAGAAAAGGGATGTTGGGGGGAGAGAAGAGGGTGGGCAGTTGAACAATGGGAGCGGGAGGGCAGAGGAGAAACGACAGCAAGGATGCGAAGGGGGGGGAGAAGAGGGCGGGACAGGCTGGGACATGGGAGAGAGAAGAGCATGGATGTGAGGGGGGGTCATGGAAGGGAGAGGGGAATTGCTGGAAAAGGATGAATGGAGGGGGCAGGGGACAGAGGAGCATGGATGGGCATGGATTGGGAGGGCAGGGCTCAGGGAGAGAGGGAAATTGCTGGAAAGGGATGAATGGAGGGGGCAGGGGACAGACGAGCATGGATGAGCATGGATTGGGAGTGCAGGGAGAGGGGAATTGCTGGATAGGGATGAATGGAGGGGACAGATGGGCATGGATGGATATGGATTGCAGGGCAGGGCTCAGGGAGAGAGGGGAATTGCTGGATAGGGATGAATGGAGGGGGCAGGGGACAGAGGAGCATGGATGGGCATGGATTGGGAGGGCAGGGCTCAGGGAGAGAGGGGAATTGCTGGAAAGGGATGAATGGAGGGGGCAGGGGACAGAGGAGCATGGATGGGCATGGATTGGGAGGGCAGGGCTCAGAGAGAGAGGGGAATTGCTGGATAGGGATGAATGGAGGGGACAGATGGGCATGGATGGATATGGATTGCAGGGCAGGGCTCAGAGAGAGAGGGGAATTGCTGGATAGGGATGAATGGAGGGGGCAGGTGACAGAGGAGCATGGATGGGCATGGATTGGGAGGGCAGGGCTCAGGGAGAGAGGGGAATTGCTGGAAAAGGATGAATGGAGGGGGCAGGGGACAGATGGGCATGGATTGGGAGGGCAAGGCTCACACTCTCTCTCTCATATACAATGTCTTTCTGACTCTCACTCTCATACACTCTGTCTCACAATGTATCACATTCACTCTCTATGTGCCACACAGTCACTCACACACTCGCTTGGTCTCATACACTCACTCTCACAGAGAATCTGTGTCTCACACACACACACACACACACACACACACACACACTCTCACACTGTGTCTCACATACACACTTGCAAACACTCTCATTCTCACACACACACTCTCACAAACACACTCACACCCAGACTCACTCTCTCTCTCACACACACACACACTCACACTTTCACTCTGACTCTCACACAGTCACTCTCACATACACTCTCCCAAACATACACACTCCGAGGAAAACCTTGCTAGCGCCCGTTTCATTTGTGTCAGAAACGGGCCTTTTTTACTAGTTAATAACATAATACTCAGTCTTTGTAATACAGTGATTGACGCCACGCTTTCCACGTGGCCACTGTATTATAACCGGTTGTGTTTGTCCCAAATGTGCCACTTTCAGTTCAAGTGGGAATCCTCCATTTGCCGTTCATAGATCACAAATCCCACCTGTGCAGCGTTATACAGGTATTAAGAAGCAGATAGAAGACTCCTTATTCAACTCTTGATGTTTCCAGTATATACCGGTTCCCCAATGCTGATCCGCATTTCACTAGATCTTCCTCAGGAGGAACCACCGTTATATCTACAACAGTTTAACAGTAACCTCATTGTAACCATCACTGTCTTCCATATTATAAGCTTATTATTACGATATACATTGAAATAATACTCACTCACATTCATCTACTCGGCTACATGCCGGCTAAAGGCTCCCTCAGGCGTAGACCACATGACGCCGCATCAGGAGTTACTACGTCAAACGTCCTATCTCAATTTAAAGGGCTGGTTATATGGCAACTCCCAATCTATTAAAGAAACAGTACTTACACCCATTCAATCTCTAAATTGAGGCCATTGGGGGTAACCGTACCCCATGAGAAAATAAATCGCTGTTCCATAACTAATAAACTGGCACTGACATCCCCACTTCTATTGGAGCAAGGAAGGTGCGCTATTACAGCACATCGAAGTTGATTCATCGAATGATTAAATAAAGTCCAATGTGCTACCAGCGGGTTTTCTTGTTTGCCATGTCTGATATTGCTAACGTGCTCTGCTAATCTACTTTTCAACTGTCTCTTAGTGTGTCCTATATAGTATAAATTACATGGACAAACTTTACAATAAACCACGTGTTCAGTATTACACGTGGTACCATGTCTTAAAGTGTGCTCCCTATTGGAATGGGGAATGGGAATGATCGAAGTGTCCCACTGATAACAACAATATACACACTTGCCACATGGAGAGTGCCTACCGATTGCCCTGTTCCTACTAGGTCTCTAAAGCAATTCACCCAAATTAGCTTGACGTCTGTACGCTACTCTAGGGGTCTCGCTAAACTCGGGATGCACCGCAAGCACCTGCCAATGTTTATGTACAATAGAGTTAATCTTAGATGCCTTTGAAGAATAAGGGGTGACACAAGCCAGGGGGCTACAGGGGGACCTAGGTCCCGTGGATAACAGCCATGGACGATGAGTATACAGGGCCCTTTTATACGCTTTTTTGAGGATCCCCATAGGGTACCCTCGGTCCAAAAACCTCTCAATCATGATGCTGGCCTGTCTCTTGAATTCAATTGTTGATGAACACAATCGACGTAAACGTAACAATTGTCCGACCGGAACACCCTGTCTAAGTGCCCTATGATGGAAACTCTGATAATGTAATAGGGTGTTGCGGTCGGTAGGTTTACGATAAATGGTGGTGGAAAACTCCCCCTCTTGAGATCTCATAATTTTAATATCCAAGAATTCTAGCTCAGCATCATTGATTCTAAAGGTAAACTTAATATTAATATCCACCGAATTAAGGTACTCAATGAAGGTCAG
This sequence comes from Microcaecilia unicolor, assembly GCF_901765095.1. Taxonomy (NCBI): domain Eukaryota; kingdom Metazoa; phylum Chordata; class Amphibia; order Gymnophiona; family Siphonopidae; genus Microcaecilia; species Microcaecilia unicolor. Next base: position 329,570,156 of record NC_044032.1, read on the forward strand.
CAATTCACGTAAAGGGCCCCACCAGAATAATATAACATCGTCAATGAATCTCTTCCACATGGCCACTTTGCTGATCCATGGAGATGTATAAACATACTTCTCCTCAAACCGGGTCATATAGAGGCAAGCTAAAGAGGGCGCTACCGACGCCCCCATCGCTACCCCCTTGACCTGCCTATAAAATTTGTTGTCAAACTCAAAATAATTTTGGCTTATGACCAAAGACATAAGTTGTACTAGCACCTTAATTTTAGACTCCGGTATATGAATCTTAGCAAAGTGGTCTTTGGCAAGTTGTATGGCCTCACTCTGAGGTATATTTGTGTAGAGAGCGGTAACATCCAGGCCCACCATATAAAAGTCATCACCCAACTGGGGCTTCATTCCCTCCAATAGCTGAATAAAATGCATAGAGTCCCTGACATATGAATCGGCCTGTTTTTCCAAAGGATTAAGCAGCATATCCATATATTTAGCTATTGGCTCCAACACAGAGTCTCGGGTAGACACTATGGGCCGCCCGGGTGGACTTTCCAGTGATTTATGGATCTTCGGGACAAAATAAATGCAGGGAACTTTGGGACAAGGATGACACAGAAATTTCTGTTCTGCTTTAGTAAAAATTCCATCAAGAAAGGCGGTATTTACACATTCCACAATTGCACCTTGCAGCCGTTTAGTAGGATCATGATCTATCAAGCTGTAATACTGAGCTTGAACCAAATGACTGTAAGCCTCCTGCATGTATTTGTCCCGGTCCATAACCACCGTAGATCCACCCTTATCTGCCCTTTGGATAATAACGCGCTGATCATTTGCTAGCTGCTGTATACCCTGACGCTGAGTGTTGGAAATATTACTGCCATCATCGGTACATAGACCCTCTATCTTAGCTATATCAGCCAGTACTAACCTCTGATAGGCTACTATAGATGGATCAATTGCGCCTGGGGGTACCCATCGGGATCTATGTCCCTTAGGGACCAATTTGATGCTGTTTTGATCATTATTATTGGTGGTGCCAAAATGTAACCGCAATCTAAGGTCTCTAAAGAATCTATAGAGACCACGCCTGGTCTCAAAGGCATCATATCTATTTGAAGGTACAAATGATAATCCCTTGGCCAAAACTCCTTCCTGCTCCCCTGTCAAAGTCACACTGGAAATATTAATGATGTTATTTATTTCTTTGGAACTCTCCTTGTCTTGACTACTTTGCTCCCTTCCTTCTCTCCTACTACGCCTATTGCCTGATCTGGGAGCCTTAAAAAAGAATCAGACATCCCATGGGCGGACTGAACTGGTTTCAAAGCACTAATTGACTTATGCTGGTTGTTGCGTCTGTTGTCATCCCCCGATGACTCACTCGATGACAACTGAAACTGCATTCTCCTTCCCCCGATCTTACCTCGCCGCCCACGACGCTTTTTATCCATCCATCTGTAGACGTATCCTCTGGTGTAATCATGCTCGTCCCTACGAAATTTAGCTACTTTAATAGCTCTCTGTTCTTTAGTATATGCCTCGATCTTAATATTATGTTCTCCCAAGCTTTTGTCAAATGTCAATTTATCCTGAGCACCTTTCATTGCATTCTGCTTATGAAATAGCTCATCCCTTTGCCCCTGAATCTCATCCTGCAACGCATCTATGATAAGCAGCATGAGATCCAGGGAACATTGCGAAATCACAGAGTTCCACCTGGCCACATATTGATCGTTGCCGAGAAATCTCGGTTCCTTAGTAATCCGGAGCCCACGCGGCACCCGTTGCACATGGCAATACTCGATCAATGCCGCTGAGTGAAGCTCTGCGCGAACTAACGCCTTGTGTGTCCTAAGTACTTCATCCCAATTACTCTCATTGTCCCATTGCTCACCCATGAATAAGCGAGTACCTCCCAGTAACTCCGTGATGCGGTCATCTGAAAGCCCCGCCTTTGCTTCCCATCCGGCTGTAGCCATACCCCTTAATTACTTGATAACAATATAACTAAATAGGGGATACACCTCAATTCCCAGAGCCAAACTCACAATCTATTTCAAAAAGGCTCCAGTATTGTCCCGAAGATCCATAAATCACTGGAAAGTCCACTCGGGCGGCCCATAGTGTCTACCCGAGACTCTGTGTTGGAGCCAATAGCTAAATATATGGACTTGGGAAAAATCCACAATTTCGGGAATAACTTGTATAAAATGTTTGTACATTTGGGTAGCTTGCTAGGTGCCCTTGACCTGGATTGGCCACTGTCGGGGACAGGATGCTGGGCTCGATGGACCTTTGGTCTTTTCCCAGTATGGCATGTACTTATATATGTCAGCTGATGTTCCTGGAGCATTCAGCCACTTCTGTGCCTTATTAGGTGAATCAAAAGAAATCCACCACCCCTCAAAGTAGGTTTTCAACAGCGCAGGATAACAGAAAACACATCTTTTTCTCGCTGAGGATCATGAAGACTGGAGAAAAGGCCTGTGCTGCTGTGTGAGAGCCAAGGAGTAATCTTGGAAAATGCATATTGGTTGATACTCATAGCGCATAGCATCCCACTTAAGTTTATAACTGTGAAGCAAATCCATATTTTTGGGAATAGTCATGAAATTTTGCAATCACCACCCTGGGTCTCACCTTACCATCACGCTGACAACCAATGCAGTAGTAGGCGCACAAAAACCAGACCAGACGTACCTCATACAGGGCAGCAGAGATTAAGTGCTATCCAATCTTCTAATTCCTTGCGTATGTGCAACTCTGAGATAGACTCAGGAAACCCTAAGAAGCACAGGTTCTCCCCACACGACCTATTGTCCAGGTCATCCAACTTAGCAATTTGCTCTGCAAGCTGTTTCTGTAAGGTGTGCAGGTCATAGTCACGCTGCTGGGCCCCATCCTGTATGTAAGAAATATGTAAATATATTACTTTTTCATTTAACATAATTGCAAAAATAACTTATGCCCTGGTAGAAAGGCACTCTTTAGGGATGGACTATACTTCTGTAGGCCCTTTCTAACAGAAACCACCATATTATAGCTTTCTAAAATCATTAACAAAAGGAATTCTGTTAGTTTAAAGTAATGTGTGCAAAGTGATAAAAGTGCTGAGACAGGGAGAGAGAGAGAGAGAGAAGAAAGGAGGGGTAAGAAGCCCAAAGAACTGAAACAACAATGTATGTAAGCATGAGACCAAGAAGCTGTAAGCTGTAAGGTGGAATATGCCATGTGCTGAACTATGCAAAATTCTCACATAAAGGTTTAAAGATACAAAAATGCAGAACAAGCAGAACTAACAATGGATAGGGACTCAGCTGATAGGGTGATGGAAAATATTTAGAGGACTGTCATATGATAATTAACAATGATGTATTAGGGGTTGGTAAATGTGATCAATATCCAATGAGAAACTTAGGGGCAGATACTTAATGTAACTAAAAATAAAGGGTATAAAACCTGTAAACATTAAGGAGGGGTGTGCCTATTGCTTCTAGAGGCACCCATCTTTGCAAAGGTGTATTTTGAAATAACAAAATACCTAACAGATTCTCTGCTGACTGTACTAGATAATCTAAATGACTATGAAGCAGATATTGCGTTGCACATGAGGGAAAAGTCTCAACTACTATGGCTATAATTGCACATGAGTGTTCATTGTATAGCACATAGAAAAAGTCATCATAGACTTGAAAACCCTCTAGTATATAATAAAAAATTTTTTTGATTTTATATATCAATGTGTGTGTGTGTCTACTTAGACTTGAAACTCTGTGATCATATCAAAATATATCAAAAAATGGTGATATCAAAAATATATCCGAACACCATCACTTATCTTATCCAGAATATTGAAACAATGTCGTTCTAATGAGGCGGTGGATCCGAAAAAATATATGTATGCATTGGTTCCTACGGTCCCGTTTCGTAAATCTTCATCAGGGAACCCGCTATTTCGTAGAACCCCGCACCGTGATAGCTGTCAATAAATCAGAACGAAAGAAGGTATAACTGAACAAGAACAAATCCATTAAAACAAATGGTGAATTCAAAATTCTCATAATCCCTTAAAAGCAACATCATGTCATATTACCTATATTAGCAATGAAATTCACACGAAACTCGTGTCTTCTGGAAAGAATTGTTAGCGTCCTCACCTGACTTCAATGGGAAATTAAAGAAAACTTTACCCAATCAATGACTAGAGCGTCATATGACGCGAAGATAACTTGGTCCTATCATGGACTGCCACATCGGTAATGAATTTAAAGGGCCATTCACTGCCCTCTGCTGTCAAAATATATGATAGATAACGTAAAAATCATGAATCATAGATAGTATCATCCCAATCTGTTTCAAAGAAATATATTTGTATTTATAGAAATGCTCCCCATTGTATGATTGAATTCAAACCGCCAGGTTCCAAAGTCTGTAATCTGTGGATCCATCTTTGTTCCGCCTGAAGTAACAGTTTGCTTCGATCTCCACCTCTGATGTGTGCCGCCACATGATCTATCGCTGTACATTGAAGATGTTCAAAATTATGCTTGAATTCTTTGCAGTGAGAAACTAAAGGGGCTCCCCATTTTAAAGAATTGATACAGGACTTATGTTCACTCAATCTCGTTTTTAAACTTCTGTCTGTCTTGCCAATATATAATTTTTCGCAAGGACATTTGAGAAAATAAATCACGTGATCAGTCTTACATGTGGTAAAATGTCTGAATTTGTATATTTTACCATCTGTTGGATTGCAAAAACTGTCATTTTCAATCATAATGTCGCAGAATGAACAGGATCCACATTTGGTGTGAAAACCTGTCACGGTATTTTCTCTGACCACAATATCTGCTGGACATAATAGTTCCCTTAAATTGCGTTCTCTTGAAAAAGCTATCTGTAATTCAGAATAGTTGAATAAAGGATGTTGTTGTACAATATCCCAATTTTTTCTGATTAGATTGGCCACCTCTTCCCCACCCTTCTGATATTTTACAACAAAAGTGTGTTTGCGATTTTTATCTTCATTGCCTGATCTAGTATTATTAGAAAGTAATAAAGATCTATTGTTGTATTTAGCTCTTGTGTATGATTTCTTAAGTACATGAACTGGATAGCCCCTTTGATGTAACGAATGGGCTAATCCTTTTGCCTGTTGTTTGAAAAGACTATCATCTGAACAAATTCTTTTATATCTCAAAAACTGTGAAAAAGGTAAGCTGTCCTTTAAAGTTCTAGGATGACAGCTGTTATATTGTAACATAGTGTTTTTGTCCGTGGATTTTTTAAACACCGTAGTTTGAAAAACCCCTGCTGTTAATTTTATATCTACATCTAAGAAATGAATGTTAGAGGTTGAACTCTCACTGGTGAATTGTAGAGCTGGATTCAATCGATTCAACCAGCTGACAAATTGATTTAAGGTGTCCTCATCCCCTCTCCACAGGAGAAAAATGTCGTCGATGAATCGTTTCCATATTATTATAGAATTAGACCAGTTGTGGTTCGAGAGATATTTCTCCTCGAACCGTGCCATGTACAAATTAGCCACCGAGGGGGCAAACGACGCCCCCATTGCTACTCCAGCTATTTGTTGAAAAAATTCATATTGAAAAAGAAAAAAAAATTTTTGTAGCGCTAATCCCGCTAGTTCTAATAAAAATTCTGTAGGGACATCATGTGGTCTTGAACGAACTTCTAAAACCTCCTTTATGACTTCAAGCGCTTTGGTCTGGGGTATTGAAGTATATAAAGATTTTACATCTAAAGTGACCATGATGATCTGTGTGTTGGATTCTAAAGTGATATCCTCCAAAATATTAAGAAAATGAGTAGTGTCCTTCAAAAAAGCTGGAGTCTGGGCAACAAAGGGCTTCAAAAAATGATCCACAAACACCGAGAGGGGTTCAAGCAATGATCCTCTCAAAGATAAAATAGGGCGGCCCGGAGGTTTTTCTAGATTCTTGTGGATTTTCGGTAGCATATATAGAACTGGAGTTCTTGGATATTTAGGGTTTAAGAATCTGAACTCTTTTCTTGAAAGGAAACCACAAGCTAGTCCTTCCATAGTTGACACTTTTATAATATCTTGCAGTTCCTTCGTGGGATCTTGATCAATTTTCAAATATATATCGATAGCTGAAAGTTGTGAGAATACTTCTTCTAGATAACTGTCTTTGTCCAGTACCACAATGGCTCCCCCTTTATCAGCCTTTTTGATAACAATCGATTCATCTGCTCTTAAATTTTGAATCGATTTTCTTTCTTCTTTAGATAGATTATCTTTCGTCCACCTCAGGGATTCCGAATAGTTGGTGATGTCTCGTAAAAGGACATCCTTAAAGATTTTCACAATAGGATCCAAAGGTCCTGGAGGCATCCAGGACGATTTTATCTGTATCCTAGAATCCTCTGAATATTCCTTAGAATTGCCAAAGTAAATTCTCAATTGTAGTTGTCGGAGAAATCGTTCTAAATCTATCTTAAATTGAAAAATGTCAAATTTTTTCATAGGCACGTACGATAATCCTTTTTGTAATAAACTCAGTTCTGCACTAGATAATGTGCGTTTGGATAGATTGGTTACCACTGTGGAACTTGATGGAACTGTCTCTGTGATCTGGTCTGTGGGCAGGACATTTCGTTTCCACCCCTTCTTCTTCGGGCATTTCGCCCTCTTCCTCTGTACTGGCGTCCGCCTAAAAAATCACCATATTCATTTCCTGAGGACGAACTGTCACTTAAAATATTATCGAAGGATTCAGCTTGTGGCTCATTCCTTCTGTTGGTTGCTTGACTGTCGTTACGCATCCACATGTATATATTATTATTGGAATAATCTTTCGCATCTCTTTCAAATTTCTTTATTTTGACAGCTCTGATGTTCTCCCTAAATAATCTTAAGTTTTCTTTTAATTTCTCATGTTGATAATCAAAATCTGCTGTCTGACAGTTTTCTTTAAGTTTTTTTAAATCCGCATCCAAGGCTGTCTTTTCTTCTTCTAAAACTTCCTTACTTTTTTCAATTATCAATACCATTAAGTCCAAAGAGCATTTGTTAAGAATCATATTCCATTTGTTGACAAAATTTGCATCCGATTTGAATGCTTGTGGCGCTTTTTGTACCCTTAAGCCTCTGGGAATGCGTTCATTTTTACAGTACTCAATTAGTGCTGTGCTATTCAATTCTTAATTTAATAGCTGTCTTAAATTTAGTGAGTAGGGTATCCCAATCGCCCAACCCTACTCCTAAAGGTGAGGACCCAAAAAACGTGTTATCACCTAGCAAGGAAGTAACTGACTCTGATGTGAAACTGAAGCCAGTTTTCCATGAATTGGACATGATAACAATCTGAATCCTGAAATATCAAATATCAAAATACCTAACAGATTCTCTGCTGACTGTACTAGATAATCTAAATGACTATGAAGCAGATATTGCGTTGCACATGAGGGAAAAGTCTCAACTACTATGGCTATAATTGCACATGAGTGTTCATTGTATAGCACATAGAAAAAGTCATCATAGACTTGAAAACCCTCTAGTATATAATAAAATTTTTTTTTGATTTTATATATCAATGTGTGTGTGTGTCTACTTAGACTTGAAACTCTGTGATCATATCAAAATATATCAAAAAATGGTGATATCAAAAATATATCCGAACACCATCACTTATCTTATCCAGAATATTGAAACAATGTCGTTCTAATGAGGCGGTGGATCCGAAAAAATATATGTATGCATTGGTTCCTACGGTCCCGTTTCGTAAATCTTCATCAGGGAACCCGCTATTTCGTAGAACCCCGCACCGTGATAGCTGTCAATAAATCAGAACGAAAGAAGGTATAACTGAACAAGAACAAATCCATTAAAACAAATGGTGAATTCAAAATTCTCATAATCCCTTAAAAGCAACATCATGTCATATTACCTATATTAGCAATGAAATTCACACGAAACTCGTGTCTTCTGGAAAGAATTGTTAGCGTCCTCACCTGACTTCAATGGGAAATTAAAGAAAACTTTACCCAATCAATGACTAGAGCGTCATATGACGCGAAGATAACTTGGTCCTATCATGGACTGCCACATCGGTAATGAATTTAAAGGGCCATTCACTGCCCTCTGTTGTCAAAATATATGATAGATAACGTAAAAATCATGAATCATAGATAGTATCATCCCAATCTGTTTCAAAGAAATATATTTGTATTTATAGAAATGCTCCCCATTGTATGATTGAATTCAAACCGCCAGGTTCCAAAGTCTGTAATCTGTGGATCCATCTTTGTTCCGCCTGAAGTAACAGTTTGCTTCGATCTCCACCTCTGATGTGTGCCGCCACATGATCTATCGCTGTACATTGAAGATGTTCAAAATTATGCTTGAATTCTTTGCAGTGAGAAACTAAAGGGGCTCCCCATTTTAAAGAATTGATACAGGACTTATGTTCACTCAATCTCGTTTTTAAACTTCTGTCTGTCTTGCCAATATATAATTTTTCGCAAGGACATTTGAGAAAATAAATCACGTGATCAGTCTTACATGTGGTAAAATGTCTGAATTTGTATATTTTACCATCTGTTGGATTGCAAAAACTGTCATTTTCAATCATAATGTCGCAGAATGAACAGGATCCACATTTGGTGTGAAAACCTGTCACGGTATTTTCTCTGACCACAATATCTGCTGGACATAATAGTTCCCTTAAATTGCGTTCTCTTGAAAAAGCTATCTGTAATTCAGAATTGTTGAATAAAGGATGTTGTTGTACAATATCCCAATTTTTTCTGAGGTATATTTGTGTAGAGAGCGGTAACATCCAGGCCCACCATATAAAAGTCATCACCCAACTGGGGCTTCATTCCCTCCAATAGCTGAATAAAATGCATAGAGTCCCTGACATATGAATCGGCCTGTTTTTCCAAAGGATTAAGCAGCATATCCATATATTTAGCTATTGGCTCCAACACAGAGTCTCGGGTAGACACTATGGGCCGCCCGGGTGGACTTTCCAGTGATTTATGGATCTTCGGGACAAAATAAATGCAGGGAACTTTGGGACAAGGATGACACAGAAATTTCTGTTCTGCTTTAGTAAAAATTCCATCAAGAAAGGCGGTATTTACACATTCCACAATTGCACCTTGCAGCCGTTTAGTAGGATCATGATCTATCAAGCTGTAATACTGAGCTTGAACCAAATGACTGTAAGCCTCCTGCATGTATTTGTCCCAGTCCATAACCACCGTAGATCCACCCTTATCTACCCTTTGGATAATAACGCGCTGATCATTTGCTAGCTGCTGTATACCCTGACGCTGAGTGTTGGAAATATTACTGCCATCATCGGTACATAGACCCTCTATCTTAGCTATATCAGCCAGTACTAACCTCTGATAGGCTACTATAGATGGATCAATTGCGCCTGGGGGTACCCATCGGGATCTATGTCCCTTAGGGACCAATTTGATGCTGTTTTGATCATTATTATTGGTGGTGCCAAAATGTAACCGCAATCTAAGGTCTCTAAAGAATCTATAGAGACCACGCCTGGTCTCAAAGGCATCATATCTATTTGAAGGTACAAATGATAATCCCTTGGCCAAAACTCCTTCCTGCTCCCCTGTCAAAGTCACACTGGAAATATTAATGATGTTATTTATTTCTTTGGAACTCTCCTTGTCTTGACTACTTTGCTCCCTTCCTTCTCTCCTACTACGCCTATTGCCTGATCTGGGAGCCTTAAAAAAGAATCAGACATCCCATGGGCGGACTGAACTGGTTTCAAAGCACTAATTGACTTATGCTGGTTGTTGCGTCTGTTGTCATCCCCCGATGACTCACTCGATGACAACTGAAACTGCATTCTCCTTCCCCCGATCTTACCTCGCCGCCCACGACGCTTTTTATCCATCCATCTGTAGACGTATCCTCTGGTGTAATCATGCTCGTCCCTACGAAATTTAGCTACTTTAATAGCTCTCTGTTCTTTAGTATATGCCTCGATCTTAATATTATGTTCTCCCAAGCTTTTGTCAAATGTCAATTTATCCTGAGCACCTTTCATTGCATTCTGCTTATGAAGATGCCAGCTGTACTTTAAAAATGACCTGGTCAATCTTGGAGATAGTGTTATAAAAGGACATGAACACAGAAAAGTGTGTAACTGAAGATGGCCGAACTTGAAATGGCCTACTAGCAGAAATGGTAGTGGCCATCTCTGGGGCAGTTTTGGTCCTATTTTGACAGATATTGAGAGCACTAGTGGGAAGAAGGTTTGAGATGACAAAAGGGTCATTGATTTGGTGAATGTTAGAGCTGAAGAGACAGCAGCATAGCAAGGACCCTGAATCCCCGAGAAGTCCACCCAGCACATCCCTCCGTGTATATGCTTGCCTGTCCAGAGAGGAGAAAGCTGGCCAAGTGGCTGCCTGTCCTGTAAAGAGGCCTATCTGGAAAGGGAAGAAACCCCACAAAGGAGAGAGAGAGAGAGAGAGAGACCCCCCCCACACACACACACTGAGTGCCCAGACTCCAAAGGAACTGGTTTTAGAGTAAATGTCTGCCTCAGGAGGATCCAGCGTGAGTGTCTGCCTCAGGAAGATCCAGCACAGAAGCCTGTTGGTTCAAGTGTCCGCACCTACGCAAGCCTTCCCTGGGGAAGGAGCTGCCCAGCCTATGCCTCGAGCCATGTGAGTGCCTCCAGTTAGCGGCCTGCCTTTAGGGGGTTTAGTTTAGCTGTCCATCAGTTTGAGTAGTAGGTGTAGAACAAAATAAAAGAAGGGGAAACAATAAAAGAAAAGGGGTCCTGTTTTGGGAGGGCTAAATAGGAATTTCCCTTGCTTATCTTTTTAGACCAAGGTACCCAACGCAAGACAGTAGCGATGCTAGCTAAGATTTGATACACCGGTAACATTATATTGTGCACACAAATTGAAAAAAAAAATCTCAGATCTGATTACACTATTTGCATACACATAAATACTTTTCTGAGGGGAGTCTAGGTATATGGGTGCCAATGGAGTTTATAAAGGATCCTAAGGTTTGGGGAATAAGAAGCCTGGTCACTGAGGGACAGTATTTGTACTACATTAAAGGAAAAAGGTAGTGATGTGTATTTATTTGGTGCTGTAATCCGTGAAAGGGCTAGTAGTAGGGTAACTCAGTTTTAGCAACAGGGATGCAAACTAACAGTTGGGGTTGTATACATGTTTGGGATGTTTTGTGTTATTGCAGAAGTGGAGTCAGGGTCTTGGTAACTGTAATTGTAGTTTTGAACACCTTATTGCCTTTGTAATTTATTGCAAAGTATTTAACACCTTGCACTATTTTTTAATTTAATACTATCAAACTTTAACAATTAGTACCAACTTTAAGTAACATATCCAAGTGTTTCTATTTACTTTACTATTTAATCAAATATTTAATATTTTTATTGTCAAATCCCTTGGTTGCATGGAGTTTATTTGGGAACCCTATTTGAAACTGACATTCCTATATGTTTATTTCTTTACTTATTGTAATTACTCGCTCCACCACTAGGAGGCTTACACTCAGCACTTGAACTCTCCAGTTCTATGAGAGACCTCTGAAATCTGCTGATGGATGCCGATCAATTGATCAGACAGTTGAATGAATCTTGGGTCCAAGGCTTTCAGAACAGCCTCAGTAAGATCTGCAAGAGCCACATCCATAAGCGAGGACCATGATGGTGCTGGAGCAGCAGCCATCTTGTCTTCTGGTGCTTTGCTTTGATCACACTATTTTCTTAAAGATTTTCCTGACATCAGGGTAGCAGTTGTTCTCACAAACTTGTCTATACAACAGGCACAGCTTCTGACACAGGATTTGAGTCAAGAAGTCTGGTGGGGAGCAGGCAATACCATTGGGTTAAAGTAGGGCCCCAAAACAGCTATAGGCATACACTCCTTCCGCCGCTCATCACATCACATCCCCCCAAAAAGGCTTTTTTTCCATCACTTCATTGTATTAGATCAAGCATCCTATGGCCTTTTTGTTTGCTCTTTGTTATGTTTCTGAACATTTAATAAAGACTTCTAAAAAAAATAAACAATAAAAAATAGGAAATGGCCATGCAGTAAGTTAACCAGTTCCTGGAGAAGCCCTTACCACCACCTATTTAGCAGGGAGTAAGAGCTCTTGCGCTAACCTGGCAGTAAATAGGCTGCCTGATTACTGCCAGGTAAGCCCCTGGCGCTAACCCCCTATGGTAGCCCGGCAGTAGTGCACTTTAGTAAAAGTGCCCCTAACTTATTATTATTAAACTTTAGTGTCATCAAATTATTGAAGACAGATGACCATTCCTTGTTTAATTGTAATGCCAAAGTTTGAATATCTTTTTCTAGTTGTTCAATATGTAGTTTTTATATTCTGTTAAATTTCGCTGTGTATCTCATGATGTGATCCCTCATGGATGGTTCGAATGCATCCCATAGTGTGATTGAAGAATCAACAGATCCTGTATTTATTTTAAAATATTCATTAATGGCTTTGTCTACATAAGGGCAAAACAGAGAAACAAGAACAGAGCCTCTACGTATGTAACCACAATCAAGGAAGGAGTAGAGGATGAATAAAATGATGATCGGCTGTGGGAATGAGGTCTTCAAGTCTTTATTAAAAGCACCAATACAATGGGACCAGACACGGGCAGTGTTTCGGGCACAGCCACCTGCCTCAGGGGTCACAAATATAACTAAAACCATCAAATGCACTGATGATAATTTGTTATTCCGAAGTGTATTGAAAACTCACTTCTTCAGTCTTGCCATACATTTCTGATATGGTACTCTGTGACATATTGTTTTCTCTGGAACATGCTTCCGTTTCCCACTGGTACAGAACTGAACCAGCTGTTCAAAGAGAACTACCACACAATTTAATAGCTGTATTCTGGACAGTCTGGAGTTTCTTTAGGTTAGAACGAGAGCAGCCGAGATAGATAATATAGAAGTCTAGTCTTGAGTCTAGGAGGGACAAAGATAAGGGATTAGAAGGTATCCTGATCAAAGTAGCATTGTATAGAACGAAATTGGCGAAGCACAAAAAAGCTGGTTTTGGAGAGATATGACAGTTGAAGGGAGGAAGTCAGATGGGAATCCAAGATGACACCTAGGTAATGGAGTCAAGTGGTGAGATGGGGGTACCAAAAAGATTTAATTTAGGGACAGTCAGACCACCAGCGAACCAATAAGCCATGGCTTTTTGTTTATTTAACACCAGTTTGTGATCAGAAAGCCATTTGGAAACTAAATCTAGACAGTCTTGAAGTAGCCCTAAAGTAGGAATGAAAGAATTTGTGTGAAAAAGCAGCAGGATAGTATCAACGAAAAAAGTGAAAGGAGACACCAGTGGATTGTACGAGTGTGGTGAGGGGAGTCAAGAATAGATTAAAAAGGAGTGGCAACAGCACTGAACCCTAAGGGATGCCACAAGGTAGTGAATGGGAAGAAGCACAAGACCTGGACCCAGCACGACCTCGCAACGCTCACTAACCAAGTAAAGAACCATTGGCGAATCATGCAACTTCATCCGGTCTTCTGTAATCAACGGCTCAGAATAGCCTATGCTTGGAGCCAGAACTTAAAAGAAATTTTACAAGACAGAATGACAATATCCACAGCTGGAGTAAATCCAGGCCATCGACCTTGCATGAAATGAAAATTTTGTTCAATGATGTTGGAAACAACAACCTTTAATAATCCCATAGATGGAAGAGAGTACAATTTACGTTTTGCCACGGACTGTGAATCTACCCACGTCGTGTACATAATGGTGTGTCCTTGTCTGAAGTTATACGTGGGCAAAACTACCCGCCCGTTAAAAAACAGACTAAGTGATCACAAGCACAACCTTAAATACTCTCGTGTTGAAGCTCCGGTAGTTTCTACATAGTTTTGAAAACTCACATAAATTTGAGGATTTCAAGTGTGTGGTGATCGATCACATCACCAAGTCTATCCGAGGGGGAGATAGAGTCAGATGTTTAATACAGAAAGAACAACGTGGGATTTATCGATTGAAGTCTTTAATACCACACGATTTAAACAACAGAGTTGAATGGAAAGCTTTTCTTTAGTTGCATGTTCTCATCACGTCCGTAATTGGCCCCGCCCTCTAATTATACCAGAGGAGGTCTCTTTAAATGTTAACGTTTCCTGATTGGCTGGTGGTTGGTAGGAAGTAGGTTAAATTTCCCCCGCCATTTTCGAATCCCTGTTTCAAAAAAGACAGACTGTGGCTCTGGAAGGTAGGAACCAGAACCGCGAGATATATTGTTCCAAGAACTTTCCTCTCTCATGATAGTATATTTATTGTTTCAGTTGCTGTGAGAAGACATGAGGTCCAGCTCCTTATGAAGCACTGAGCGAAACAGGAGCTCGCTGTCGGGCGTGGGCAGTCTCAGCACAGACCACAGCTAAGTACCAATGTTGTACTATTTCACACTGTAGAAATGACTATATTTAAGATTCTAATACAGTGCCAATAGAGGTTTTTTGACTGATGACGATTCTCGCCAGCATGAGCATTAAATTTACCTCACGCAGAGCAAAACGATCGGCTGCATTAATCAAATAGATATCAGCTGTTACCGAGTTTCTGAAGTCTTTTCCTCTATATCCTAAAAAGTATCATATAGAGAGTTATACTTGCCTCAGGTGAATTTTTGATGATACATACAGTGGGGGAAATAAGTATTTGATCCCTTGCTGATTTTGTAAGTTTGCCCACTGACAAAGACATGAGCAGCCCATAATTGAAGGGTAGGTTATTGGTAACAGTGAGAGATAGCACATCACAAATTAAATCCGGAAAATCACATTGTGGAAAGTATATGAATTTATTTGCATTCTGCAGAGGGAAATAAGTATTTGATCCCCCACCAACCAGTAAGAGATCTGGCCCCTACAGACCAGGTAGATGCTCCAAATCAACTCGTTACCTGCATGACAGACAGCTGTCGGCAATGGTCACCTGTATGAAAGACACCTGTCCACAGACTCAGTGAATCAGTCAGACTCTAACCTCTACAAAATGGCCAAGAGCAAGGAGCTGTCTAAGGATGTCAGGGACAAGATCATACACCTGCACAAGGCTGGAATGGGCTACAAAACCATCAGTAAGACGCTGGGCAAGAAGGAGACAACTGTTGGTGCCATAGTAAGAAAATGGAAGAAGTACAAAATGACTGTCAATCGACAAAGATCTGGGGCTCCACGCAAAATCTCACCTCGTGGGGTATCCTTGATCATGAGGAAGGTTAGAAATCAGCCTACAACTACAAGGGGGGAACTTGTCAATGATCTCAAGGCAGCTGGGACCACTGTCACCACGAAAACCATTGGTAACACATTACGACATAACGGATTGCAATCCTGCAGTGCCCGCAAGGTCCCCCTGCTCCGGAAGGCACATGTGACGGCCCGTCTGAAGTTTGCCAGTGAACACCTGGATGATGCCGAGAGTGATTGGGAGAAGGTGCTGTGGTCAGATGAGACAAAAATTGAGCTCTTTGGCATGAACTCAACTCGCCGTGTTTGGAGGAAGAGAAATGCTGCCTATGACCCAAAGAACACCGTCCCCACTGTCAAGCATGGAGGCGGAAATGTTATGTTTTGGGGGTGTTTCTCTGCTAAGGGCACAGGACTACTTCACCGCATCAATGGGAGAATGGATGGGGCCATGTACCGTACAATTCTGAGTGACAACCTCCTTCCCTCCGCCAGGGCCTTAAAAATGGGTCGTGGCTGGGTCTTCCAGCACGACAATGACCCAAAACATACAGCCAAGGCAACAAAGGAGTGGCTCAGGAAGAAGCACATTAGGGTCATGGAGTGGCCTAGCCAGTCACCAGACCTTAATCCCATTGAAAACTTATGGAGGGAGCTGAAGCTGCGAGTTGCCAAGCGACAGCCCAGAACTCTTAATGATTTAGAGATGATCTGCAAAGAGGAGTGGACCAAAATTCCTCCTGACATGTGTGCAAACCTCATCATCAACTACAGAAGACGTATGACCGCTGTGCTTGCCAACAAGGGTTTTGCCACCAAGTATTAGGTCTTGTTTGCCAGAGGGATCAAATACTTATTTCCCTCTGCAGAATGCAAATAAATTCATATACTTTCCACAATGTGATTTTCCGGATTTAATTTGTGATGTGCTATCTCTCACTGTTACCAATAACCTACCCTTCAATTATGGGCTGCTCATGTCTTTGTCAGTGGGCAAACTTACAAAATCAGCAAGGGATCAAATACTTATTTCCCCCACTGTATATAGCGGCAAGTACCAGGAGTATTGTTAAGCATATCATAAGTATTTGCAAGAATATGAAAGAGATGTGGACTATGCTGGACTGGCAAGGGCCTGGAGAGCAGATCTTCATGTGGATAAAACAGTTGAGCACATGCAGAGGAGTGTCATTGTGGAATTGGTCTACAGATGTGAATCACTGGAAAACGGGTTACAAGTGTTTGTTTTGTGTTTACATTGCACCTTGGTGGGCTTTTCAGGCAGAATTTAAAAGCACTGGTACCTGCCCCAAGTGCCATGGGCTCAGTACTACCTTGGCTGATATGTTTTGGACTTGTTTGTGGATTTATCAGTTTTGGAAAAGCATTTTTCTGAATGTGGGACTTATGTGGCATGTTACCTGGCACCTTAACTCTTACAGCTTGGTTCTGGATATTTGATATATCTCTTCCAATTCCTAGAGGTCTAAAGGTTTTTTTTGAAGGGAGCTGTTCTTCTGGGGATCAAGGTCATTTTATCAAAATGGATTATACCATATTTACCTACTTTGTTCCATTGGTGCACCACTATGAATCAACTCTTATCTTTGGAGTGGATGGGTATTGACGATTGAGAATCAAGGGCTGGATGTCACTTGAGCTTCACTTGGGAGCCTTTTTGGACTACATTACCCCATGTGGCTTTCAGCCGTATTTTGAATGGAGGACTTGCAATCATTGGCTGGAACTCTATTGGACAGTTTGGTAGATGCTTGGCGGAGGGGAGATAGGGATTAGGTGGGTGGATGGGTGGAATTGGATACTTGAGTTGGAATATTCTGTTCTTCTGCTATCATTTGGATTTTATGCTCAATGATTGTTGAATAAATATAGTTTTAAAAATAAATAAATAAAGCACCCTTGTTGCAACTGTACCTTATGTACAGGTTATACCTATCGGAGATCCAATCACTAATTGACATAATCTGGTCCCTGGAGAAAACTATGGAGTCTACGGTTATAACTGCACTGATCTATAAAATGCTTCCATAGTTCCAGTTTGATCCTTCAGGTATACACACACATGTATGTACAATATCTATATATGGCATATAATGTACTATGAAGGTAACATGCATGGAATATGCATTTCTACTCGTTTATATCACATTTGTTAAGTTATGCTGCAGACAAAATGACACCACTTTTTAAAATTGATTTCAGGAGGTCACGGGATGCCGTAGAGGAAAGCAGCAGCACGTTGTTCCTTCTCCTCCTGGGCCCTTCCTGGTTCTCTGATCCAAACCACATGAAAAGTGAATAAATGGATGGGAAACAGCGCGTATAGAATCTGACAGTATATGGATTCCTTCGTCATTCATACAGAGACGGGCATGCCGAGCAAAACAGGGAAAAAGGAACAAGTGAAATCATGCAGGCCTTCTGAAACAAAGATGGCACGGAGCCCGGGGGCAGAGCCACCACTATTCAGTGAATCTCAGCTGTAACAAATAACAACTGCGGTGAAAAACATGACAGACCCACAGTTTGCCCAATTATCGCAACAAATGGCGGTAATAGAGAAAACACTGGATTGTGTTCAGTTTTGGAGGCCGTATCTTGTTAAGGATGTAAAAAGAATCGAAGTGGTGCAAAGAAAAGCTACGAGAATGGTATGGGATTTGCGTTACAAGACGTATGAGGAGAGACTTGCTGACCTGAACATGTATACCCTGGAGGAAAGGAGAAACAGGGGTGATATGATACAGACGTTCAAATATTTGAAAGGTATTAATCCGCAAACGAACCTTTCCCAGAGATACGAAGGTGGTAGAACGAGAGGACATGAAATGAGTGAAGGGGGGCAGACTCAAGAAAAATGTCAGGAAGTATTTCTTCACGGAGAGAGTGGTGGATGCTTGGAATGCCCTCCCCCGGGAGGTGGTGGAGATGAACACGGTAACGGAATTCAAACATACGTGGGATAAACATAAAGGAATCCTGTTCAGAAAGAATGGATCCTCAGGAGCTTAACCGAGATTGGATAGCAGAGCCGGTAGTGGGAGGCGGGGCTGGAGGTTGGGAGGCGGGGATAGTGCTGGGCAGACTTATACGGTCTGTGCCCTGAAGAGCACAGGTACAAATCAAAGTAGGGTATACACAAAAGGTAGCACACATGAGTTGTCTTGTTGGGCAGACTGGATGGACCGTGCAGGTCTTTTTCCTGCCGTCATCTACTATGTTACTATGATACTGTGTGCCGAACATAAGATTTAGAAAATCGAGTGGCAGAGACGGAAGAGCAGGAAACAGCAATGGCGACGTCGGTACAAGCCCTCCAGAAACTGGTAAAAGAACAAGGGCAATTGATAGATGAGTTGGAAAATCGTTCCAGACGATCAAATATAAGACTTGTGGGCTTTCCTGAGTCCGTTCCAGACCAAAATCTATAGATGATACTAGAATGCTGGCTCAAAACGGAACTGGCGCTGACAGATAGCATGGGGAACCTCTGTTTGGAGCGAGCTCACAGGTTAGGCCGCAAACAAGAAGGCACGACGCGCCCCAGAGTGATCATTGCAAAGATTCACAATTTTCTCCACAAGGTGGAAATCCTAAGAGGGCCATACAGTAACGATATTCCAGCAGCATCGCCGTGAGTTCAACCCCATATGCAATGCGCTATTCGCCAAAAAAGAAAAGTTCATGTTGGTGTACCCAGCGACACTTAAGATTTTCTATAATGGAAAGTGGCACGTATTTACAACCTATAAGGAAGCAGAAGTATTCCAAAAAGCAATGAATGTGAAAACGGAACCGAATAAAGACTAGAAGGGTATTTGGAAACTGACGCAACAAATAAAAGGACTCGGTGGAGTACAAAATGTTGGACAAAAGGAAGCGCTAATAGCGCCAGGCTGAGGAAGGTATGTGAGTGGACTTCAGCAGTGTTAATAGAGGGCTCATTGTTAAGTAATAATAGCCTAATCACCCACCTATATGGTGGGTCGTGGAAGCAGAATGAGCCAAATGTGAGCCAAATGGATCTGATATCGCAGAAAGACCACCACAAAGGATATACTAAATGTTAGAGGTTAATGTTAGAGCATAATGATAATGATTGTTCCGTTATACTGTTATTCTGTTAATTTGTTAAACCAGCGGAAAGTATAAGAAAATGAATGCATGAGTGTGAAAGCGCGTTGAAAACCGAAGGTTGGGGGGAGGACCGGGGAGGGGGGGGGGGGTGGCATCACTGTGACCTATGATCTCTCCGACTTTGCGGGGGAATGAGAAGGGTGATGTGGAGATTAGGGGTGAATTAGGGGTATTACTAGAGGGAGGGGAAGGGTATGGAAAGGGAGGGAGGGCGAAGGGCAGAGGGGTTGGGGATAGGCACAAAGAAGGGACTACAATTCTGTCTTCCAAATATCATTCTTAGTGTAAGACACAAGCGGATGGCCCGAGAACAGAGCGCAAACTGTGATATAAAAGGGTCAGAGCGAGGCTGGGCGCTCGATCCATATGCGTTCCAGAATAACCCAGAGCCTCAATGGCAGCTAGATCAGTTAGATTTAACACCAGGAATGTGGGAGGTATTACCTCCCCTATCAAATGCACTAAAGTGCTGACAGCGCTGCGAAGAAAGCAAACAGACATAGCGTGCATTCAGGAAACTCGTTTGTCCCAAGAAGAGAATCAAAAGCTAAAAAGAAGCTGGGTGGGAGAAGTTTATGCCTCACCAGCAGAGGGACGTAAAGGAGGGGTAACTGTCCTTATAAGAAAAGGGCTGGTGTCTAAATCAGAACTTTTAATGACTGATTCAAAAGGTAAAATTGTATTATTACACTTATGGCTACAGGGCACAGAAATACTGCTACTAGCCCTATACGGGCCAAATGTGTATGATAAAAATTTCTACTATGACCTAGTACAATTATGCAGGCCATATAGATCTCTAGAGCTGATGGTCATGGATGACTTCAACCTAGTGGCACAACCTATGGAAGATTGCTCGGATCCAAATAGGGCCCACAGAGGAGGCCCAAGGGCTAGAACCAGTGGTGTGCTGCAGCCAGCTTGCTCCGGCTCGCAAGATCCGGTTGTTAAATTTTGGCCGGACTTGCGAGCCGGTTGTTGGAAAGGGCGAGCCGGCTCTCCCTCCCTCCGCCCTCCGGATCCAGTCCCTCACAGATCCTACCTTGACTATTGAATTCTTCGGGGCAGGCATTGTTGCCTGCCCGCTGCTATCACTGACTTTCCTCCGCTGCCTGTTTGCGCTTTAAAAATGGCCGCCGAGACTTCCAGAGGCGGCCTTGCGAGACTTCTGTAAGTCTTGGCGGCCATTTTGAAGCACGATCAGGCGGCGGAGGAAAGTCAGCGATGGCAGCGGGCAGGCAGCACTGCCTGCCCCGAAGAATTTGATGGCCAAGGTAGGGTCGGTGAGGGACCGGATCGGGAGGGAGGAGAATTTGTGAAACAAGTCGGGAGGGGGTGGCAGGGGAGAGAAGGGAGCTGCTGGACATGGGTGGATGGAGGGCAGGGGAGAGAAGGGTCGCTGGCCATGGGTGGATGGAGGACAGGGGAAACGAGGGTCACTGCTGGCCATAGGTGGATGGAGGACAGGGGAGAGGAGGGTCACTGCTGGGCGTGGGTGGATGGAGGGCAGGGGAGAGGAGGGTCACTGCTGGGCATGGGTGGATGGAGGACAGGGGAAAGGAGGGTCACTGCTGGCCATGGGTGGATGGAGGACAGGGGAGAGGAGGGTCACTGCTGGGCATGGGTGGATGGAGGACAGGGGAAAGGAGGGTCACTGCTGGCCATGGGTAGATAGAGGACAGGGGAAAGGAGGGTCACTGCTGGGCATGGGTGGATGGAGGGCAGGGGAAAGGAGGGTCACTGCTGGCCATGGGTGGATAGAGGACAGGGGAAAGGAGGGTCACTGCTGGGCATGGGTGGATGGAGGCAAGGGGGAGAGGAGGGGAGAGAGAATAAATGCTGGACATGGATGGAGGGGAGGGAAGAGTGAGGAAGGAGATAAGGGAAAAGCAAGAGAGGAGAAAAACTGCACATGGATGAAGAAAATAGGCAGAAGCTGAGGACCAGAAATGAAGAAGAAAGGAGGAAAGGAAAGAAATAAATGGAAAGGAAGCCCTGGAAACGGAGTTAAGAGGACAGATAGCAGCAGAATCGGATACTGGGCCAGCATGATCAGAAAAACAGTCACCAGACAACAAAGGTAGAAAAAATCATTTTATTTTCATTATAGTGTTTGGAATATGTTCCCTTTGAGAATCAGGTGCTCAACATTAAAAGTTTATATTTATTTACTTATTTATGGCATTTTATCCCACATTAAACATGAATTAGATTGGAACCTGGGATCATTTAATTTTTTTTTCCTGGAGAGAGTAATGCATTGCCCCCCCCCCCCCCCACCCACTGGCTATAGCCAGCTCTGCAATTTTGGGGGGCGCAGAGGTGGATGGGGGGTGCAGAGGTGGATGGGGGGCGCAGAGGTGGATGGGGGGGTGCAGAGGTGGACGGGGGGGGGGCACAGAGGTGGACGGAGGGCACCGAGGTGGACCGGGGAGAGAGCCTGTTGTTAAAAATTTACCAGCACACCACTGGCTAGAACACTAATATCCTTTATGTGTAGCTTAAATTTGGTTGATACTTGGAGAGCTTTACACCCGGGGCAGAAAGATTTTACCAACTTATCAAGGGCTCATGGGATGTATTCAAGGATAGATTATGCTTTAGTGGCAATCTCTCTGTTCCCAAGTGTGCTCTCAGTAGATACAGGAACGGCAGATATCTCGGATCATGCCATGGTCTGGCTAGATTTAGAGGCGCCAAGACACTATCAATAGCAAGGGAGGGGATGGAGGTTCCCAGTCTACCTATACACAAATCAAGACTTTGTAAAATACATCAAGGCAAAGTGGGAGGAATATGACCAGTTTAATGGGCAACATAGGAACAACCCCACTCTATTTTGGGCAACCGCAAAAGCGGTGATGAGAGGGGAGGTGATTGCATATGTAAATGCCCGGAACAAAAAACTTTCCGGGGCAATCATAGATTTAGAAACAAAATTGCGAGCTGCAAAATGGAAAGTTATAAAATCGTCGACAGGAGCAAACAGAGAAAACTTGCAGGCAGCGCAAGTGGCTCTTAACTCCTTATTGCAAGAGCGAGCCACCAGGGGGCTTCTATATAATAAGTATAGGTTCCAGAAATTTGGAAATAGGGTATGCCCAATGTTGGCAGGGATGGTTAAGACATGGGGGGATCAATGGGTAATTACGGTGTTAAAGGATGGCCAAGGGAAATTACATCATACAAATGAAAAGATAGCAGAAATCCTTCAACAACATTTCTCTGGGATTTATGCAGCCCCACTTAAGGGTGATGAAGTAGCAATAAACTAACACTTGTAGCAGGCTAATCTATCTCCATTAACTGCACAAGAGATAGAATCCTTGAATAGCTCAATTCTGGGGAAGGAACTTCAGGAATGTATAAAGACATTAAAATTGAATTCTGCCCCGGGCCCAGATGGATTGTCAGGAGAGTTCTATAAACTGCTAAATACCAAGCTTATAGACCCATCGATATCATATTACGATCAGGCAGTGCAAAAGGGACAGGTTGCGGAACATGCAAATGAAGCACTAATTGTCTTACTGAAAAAACCAGGTAGAGCAGAGGATTTGCCAGATTCGTATAGGCCGATATCCCTAATAAATGTGGATTTAAAATTGCTATCTAAAATCATGGCAAATCGTCTAGCTAAGATTCTGCCCCGGGTAATTAGTGCAGAGCAGGTGGGTTTCGTCAAAGAAAGGCAAATAGTGGAAAATGTTCGACGGCTATTGCTGGGCATGGCAACATGTCAACGCTATGAGAAACAATCCCTAGCGATAAACCTAGACACAGAAAAGTCTTTTGAAAAGCTGCATGGGGATTATCTATTTGCTGTACTCCAGGCGATGGGATTCAGGGGTTGGTATATTAAAGCGCTCCAATTATTGTATAAGGATCCAGTAGCAGCGTTGATGATTAACGGGGTTAAGACACCACTATTTCCAATAGGTAGGGGGACTTGCCAAGGGTGCCTGCTCTCCCCGCTCTTGTTCATTTTGTCACTGGAACCATTGCTGAGGAGGTTGCGCTCTAGCGAGGACATCCTGGGAGTAGAAATGGAGGGCCATATTGTAAAAACCCTCGCATTTGCTGATGATCTATTAGTGCTCCTCCGCAATACCCAAACCTCTATACCAGGACTGATACGGGAGATAGAATATGGGACATACTCTGGATTTGTATTAAATAAACAGAAGTCACAAGCGCTTCTAGTGTATGGTACAATACCTGAAGGGGGGGAGGGGAGATACCCGTGCTGCCGGACGAGAAACCACTAAAGTATCTATATATCACGCAGAATTTAAAACATTTATACAATAGTAACGTCAAAAAGCTGTTAAGGGACACAAAAGATAGACTAAGAGCATGGCAGGGGTATCCACTGTCATTAATGGGTAGAATAGCCTTATACAATATGACAATAATACCACGTTGGCTATATGTTTTTCAAGTCCTCCCTTTGTATTTAAAAAGTAGGGATGAAAAGCAGCTCAATAGGCAGTTGCAACAGTTCCTCTGGAAAGGGAAAAAAACCAAGAATCCCATTGGTAGCATTGCAAACGCCTGTGGAGTATGGGGGCCTTGGCCTTTTAAGTATCAGGCAAATGACAGTTGCGAGTGGTATGAGACATATTGCAGACTGGTATAAGAAAACGCAAGACTTTTCGGCCACCTCCCTTGAGATAGCTTTGATGGGCAATGTACATTTTAGCTGTTTAATACATGAAAAAGGGGGATCAATGCCATATGAATTTGGTCAATCTATGATACTGCCCACAGCTAAGAAGGTTTGGAAGTGGATATGTAAACTCCACAAATTTTCAGTGAAAGCCACTCCGTTCCTTCCAATATGTGGAAATCCGGCCTTCCCACCAGGAGATATGTATTCGGTCTTTAAACGATGGCAGCAGCAAGGCATACAGTATGTGTATCAGATTCTGACTGAAGAGGGACGCCTGTTACCTTTTGCAGACATACAAAAAAAGTATTCTTTTCCTAATACAGATTTATTCTAGTATAACCAGTTGAAACATTATACTGACTGTTTGGCATGGCAAAACCTGTCTGAAGACGTACAAGAGGAACTTGCAGCAGTGTATTCTTTGTCAGCACAGCAAAAGACTCCATTATTTATTTATTTATTTATTTTTAGCATTTGTATCCCGCATTTTCCCACCTATTTGCAGGCTTGATGTGGCTTACATTGTTCCGTAATGGTGATCACCAATTCCGGAAAAGAGAAATACATAGTAAAATGGAGGTAACAGAGTGGATTAGGTAGTCAGATAAAGAAAGTTCATTTTCATAATAAATAATAAAAGGTATTGGATTAAACTTCAATCATGATAGATTAACTTAAACAATCAGAAATATTAAACTTCAACCTTGATTATTGCTGGCCAAACTTAAACAATTACATAGAACAAATTACCAGCCCAATATTATCATCTGAAAACAAAGAAGTTATACTTTTGTAACATTAATGAGTAGTAGTTTCTAAGAAAAATTTCATTCCACCATGGACATATCTGAGACACTGCATCAGAACTACCTTATGAAAGGCTGGCAACAGCATGGACAGCTAAACTGGGCACAATTTTATCAGCGGATATTTTCAAGGCTCATGTTCTACAATTGAAGAGGTCGACAGGTTTTGCTTGGTGTTGGGAACTACAATATAAGTTTGCAGTAAGAATGCATGTAGCCCCCAGACGGGCCTTCCACATGGGACTTTCACCAGCAGGAGAATGCCCAAAATGCAATAGCGTGGGTGCCACGCTGGGGCATATGTTTTGGACTTGTCCCCACATCACTCAATTTTGGAGGCAACTATTGTCAAAAGTATCGTACATGTGGGGAACAACCTGGACCTTAGACTGTAAACTTTTATTTGGACATATAAAAGTAGTAGCTCCACAGCCTAAAGGATTTAAGGAATTTACAAACAGGGCAGTCATTGTAGCTAAAAAGGTGATTTTGCTAGAATGGATGTCACCGAAAACCCCTACTCTGCAACAGTGGAGGACCCAGATGATAACTTTAATGCGAATGGAGAGACTTGACATAGTGCAGCTGGATAATAAATGAGGACAGCAATTTGAGCGGCGATGGGCCCCATTCTGGCAGACTTTAACGCCAGTAGTGCGGGGCCATCTGCTAAATATATAAAGATGTTGGTGAGAGGAGGGCAGAAGAGTCTTGCGTTAAGAAGGTCCCTGATGGGTGGGAAGGTAAAGGGATGGGTTGGGGGGGAGGCAAATTGAGGGGGGGAGAAAAAGGAAAAGGAAACTGAATTGACATTTAAAATGTAAGATAATTGACTGTTAGATGTTTACTGCAAATCATACTAGACTTAACTTGTACCTGTTAGCTAAATTGTTTTATATTTTGTCAATTTTGCAAATAAACAGATTTAAATATAAAAATTGATTTCATCTCATGGGTTTTTGTTTGATTCTGGTGTAACTAGCCATTCAGCCCATTAAAATGGGCTAGTATGGGGTTTTTCCAAGGCCCCCCCCCCCCCCCCCCCGAGGTCGCCGCTACCGGTCCCCCCCTGGAGTCGCCGCTGCCACGCCTCCACCCGGCCCGGGCCCTCTCTTCGCTATTGAACTTACGTTGCCGAAACGCAGCAGGCAGATCAGCAGAGCTCCCGTCGGCCTTCCTTCTCTGCCTGTGTCCCGCCCTCGTGTGACGTAATGTCGGCGAGGGCGGGACACAGGCAGGGAAGGAAGGCCGACAGGAGCTCAGCTGATCTGCCTGCTGTGTGTCGGCGATTTAAGTTCAATACCGAAGAGAGTGCTCGGGCCGGGTGGAAGGGGGCGGCGGCTGTGGCGGCGACTCCGGGTGGGGGGAGCGGTAGCGGCGACCTCAGGGGGGGGGAGCAGTAGCGACGTCGGCGGCTCCCTCCCTCCCCTTCGCGCAGTTTCCCTCTCTGTCCCGCCCCCGTCATCACGCATTTGTGGGTGAGTACGGTCACTCGCCATTTATATGTTTGATGGGCAGGGTGAAAGAGGGAGGGGAAGGGTCAAAGAAGGTGCCAAAGTGCTACCTGCCATGGTTGTGCCTACACAAGATTTGCTTAAATGAACGTGTACTCTTTTTGTCTGTTTATTTTTTATACAATTTTATACAAGCCTTTTTCATCATGTAAAAACATGATTTACACAAGTTAAAAGCTGGATATAATTACCCCATGTCTTAGTGTTAGAAAACAAAATTCTACTATATTGAATTGCCAGCATCAAGCTTTACAATATCCTCAAGTAATGTAGTACATAAAAAAATTGAGTTAACATTTCCACAGTGATTAATTTATTTTGAAAATCATAAGCAGCCTATGAGTTAGTATTTCACTGAATATAAATATTAAACATTTTTTTACAAAGACTCATAGTTGAAATTCTCATTCCTAAAAATGTGTTACAAAGTTTGATATAAAATTTATAAACACTATAACATAAGTGATTAGAGGCCAAAACCCCCCCCCCCCCCACCAAACTTTAAAAAACTGGTCCTAGTGATTTGTAGAATGTTCTTAAGATGTTGCTGTTTCTCTTTCTGTTCTGTTCACAGAGATAGCTGGCGTGTCTGCATGTAACCTCTTATAGTCCGTATGGAAGAAAAGAACAAAACAGCATGCTCCAAAGCTGCATATACCAGCCATTACAAGGATTGATACTGTATTTAAAGAAGAAAACAGCAACGTTTCAATACATAAGTATGCTTGCAATTTACATTCATTACCTAACTATAAGATTTTAAAAGCATCTTCTTCAGCTTTAAGTTTCAGCCAGTGAACTGGGTCAACCTGCTGAAGAGGCACATTAAAACCAAGATGCATACATTCAAACCAAGAACAATTTGTGGAAGTAAGTGGCTAAGCATAGTCACCAAGAGATTCCCTTACTAAGCTGTGGTAAAAAGGGGCCTTAACATGTGCTAAGGCCATTTTTTACCGCAGCCAGCTATTTCCTCTTTTCTATATTAATGGCCATGTGCTAATGTTGCCACTAGCATATGGCCATGTTATCAGATTACCGCATGTGCATTTACTGCTTACAAAAAGGTGGGGGTAAGGGCTCATGCACTATCTATGTACCCATCTAGTGTGCGGTAATGTAGCTGTGCTGACTGGTTAGCACAGGAACACCCAATCCCTGCCCCCCCCCCCCCCCCGACATGCCCCTTCAAAAATATTTTTTAGTGCGCACACATTTGGCAGTTTCTGCAGTATGCCTGCGTGCATCCCTTAGTACACCATTTTAAGCTGCATTAGGGTCTAACATAGCTTAGTAAATGGGCCCTTAAGAGATCTATATGTGAAAGATGGCCCTGTATCAAAAATATCCCATTACTAAAACAAGAAAGAGAAACAATTGTTGTCTGGGCATACTCTACCAAAAATGCCAGATTTATTAATTCACTTAACCATTCATTTATAGTGATTTTATTTATGTATTTATTTTTTTAAGTCAAAAGCACTTATCCAGATAGCAGTACCTGCTATATGGATAAGTGTCACTGATCAGTATATTCTGAGGTACTATTACAGAATGTCTTGTACTATCCAGTTAGGGGGCAATTCTATAACTGGGTGCTACAAATTAGGTGCCTGCTGTGAGCAATTATACATGTAATTTCTGTTGTAGAATACTAGCATGTTTGCAGTTATGTGCCTACATTTAGGCACGCAACTTACACCATAATCTGACTGGGTGACCAGAGAATTGGATCAAGGGAGAGTGCTAGATATACAATTCAAAAATAGGTATGTGATACAACAGAAGGGGGATTTTTGGAAAGGGTGATAGGAGGAGAGGGATTGGTAGAAAGTGCCCAACTGCAAGAAATACACTATACTACTACTACTACTACTTAACATTTCTAAAGCGCTACTAGGGTTACGCAGCGCTGTACAATTTAACATAGAAGGACAGTCTCTGCTCAAAGAGCTTACAATCTAAAGGACACGTGAACAGTCAGTCTGATAGGGGCAGTCAAATTGGGGCAGTCTGGATTTCCTGAAAGAGTTAGGTGCCGAACTATAAAATGTTCCACACAATCTATATACATCCCAAATGGGTGCAATATCCCAATATTCAAAGGGATATCTAAGGAAATTGTGTTATGTGCAGGAACCAGGAGGGGACCTATATTCAGTCTTGGTGAGATTTTGGAAGCATTATGGAACCATCTTGAACGACCTATGGGTCAATCACTCCCTAGAAGTAATGAGTTATGCTTATTAAACTTAGAACATAATTTGTAATTTGAGTGGGATGAATATTGTTTATTTGTGAGGAAAGTTTGTCTGACAGCAAAGTAATGTATTCTGCTTCTATGGATACCGACAGAATCCTCTACACTGATGCTATGGAGAAATGAAATGCATCGGTTATTGCAAATGGAAAGAATATTGATTCTAAGAAAGGGAGAGAAGAAAATAGATGCATAGGAATATGGTCATATTCTAAATTCATTAACATCAAGAATGAGAAACATGATGCTACATTAATTATGCATATATTTCCAAGATGGAACAGAAATTTTTTTCTCTTTTGACCACAGATATATATATATATACACACACACCTCAATGGTTCAATGTCATGTGAGGGAAAAGCGGAAAGGAGATAGCACCACAATAAAGCTACAATTTGCTTTGGGGGGGGGGGGGAAGCGGGCATGGAATGGGGATTGGGGTTTTTTGTTTACACAGAATCTGATTATATGATTTTGAATTTGAGCTGTGTAGTTTGAAAATGTTTAATAAAAGTTGATCCATAAAATAAAAAAAATGCTGACAGCTGCTGGCTGAAATATTGACCCCAGTTAATATTTAACAATCATCACCCTAGGTGTTTAAAATTAGTTTTACCTATTACTTTTTGAGTGCGCATGACCAAGAGGCATATTTTCAAAGCACTTTGGGAGGCTAAGTTCCATAGGTTTCTATGGAACTTTGGGAGGCTAAGTGCTTTGAAAATATGCCTCCAAGAGTTTCAGATTCAAAATCAAACAGCTGTCAATAGAGTGTATATAAGAACTTCCTATGTGAATCATAATCTGCTGTTTTAATTTTACTTACAAGGCATCACTGAAAGCCAGCTGTCTCTAGAAACATTGGCACATACTAGCTTTACATGAGTTTTTAAAATCAGAACCTTGTATTGTTCACACTTGTGGCAGAAAAATTAAGTCTGTGGTACAGTGGGGGAAATAAGTATTTGATCCCTTGCTGATTTTGTAAGTTTGCCCACTGACAAAGACATGAGCAGCCCATAATTGAAGGGTAGGTTATTGGTAACAGTGAGAGATAGCACATCACAAATTAAATCCGGAAAATCACATTGTGGAAAGTATATGAATTTATTTGCATTCTGCAGAGGGAAATAAGTATTTAATCCCTCTGGCAAACAAGACCTAATACTTGGTGGCAAAACCCTTGTTGGCAAGCACAGCGGTCAGACGTCTTCTGTAGTTGATGATGAGGTTTGCACACATGTCAGGAGGAATTTTGGTCCACTCCTCTTTGCAGATCATCTCTAAATCATTAAGAGTTCTGGGCTGTCGCTTGGCAACTCGCAGCTTCAGCTCCCTCCATAAGTTTTCAATGGGATTAAGGTCTGGTGACTGGCTAGGCCACTCCATGACCCTAATGTGCTTCTTCCTGAGCCACTCCTTTGTTGCCTTGGCTGTATGTTTTGGGTCATTGTCGTGCTGGAAGACCCAGCCACGACCCATTTTTAAGGCCCTGGCGGAGGGAAGGAGGTTGTCACTCAGAATTGTACGGTACATGGCCCCATCCATTCTCCCATTGATGCGGTGAAGTAGTCCTGTGCCCTTAGCAGAGAAACACCCCCAAAACATAACATTTCCACCTCCATGCTTGACAGTGGGGACGGTGTTCTTTGGGTCATAGGCAGCATTTCTCTTCCTCCAAACACGGCGAGTTGAGTTCATGCCAAAGAGCTCAATTTTTGTCTCATCTGACCACAGCACCTTCTCCCAATCACTCTCGGCATCATCCAGGTGTTCACTGGCAAACTTCAGACGGGCCGTCACATGTGCCTTCCGGAGCAGGGGGACCTTGCGGGCACTGCAGGATTGCAATCCGTTATGTCGTAATGTGTTACCAATGGTTTTCGTGGTGACAGTGGTCCCAGCTGCCTTGAGATCATTGACAAGTTCCCCCCTTGTAGTTGTAGGCTGATTTCTAACCTTCCTCATGATCAAGGATACCCCACGAGGTGAGATTTTGCGTGGAGCCCCAGATCTTTGTCGATTGACAGTCATTTTGTACTTCTTCCATTTTCTTACTATGGCACCAACAGTTGTCTCCTTCTCGCCCAGCGTCTTACTGATGGTTTTGTAGCCCATTCCAGCCTTGTGCAGGTGTATGATCTTGTCCCTGACATCCTTAGACAGCTCCTTGCTCTTGGCCATTTTGTAGAGGTTAGAGTCTGACTGATTCACTGAGTCTGTGGACAGGTGTCTTTTATACAGGTGACCATTGCCGACAGCTGTCTGTCATGCAGGTAACGAGTTGATTTGGAGCATCTACCTGGTCTGTAGGGGCCAGATCTCTTACTGGTTGGTGGGGGATCAAATACTTATTTCCCTCTGCAGAATGCAAATAAATTCATATACTTTCCACAATGTGATTTTCCGGATTTAATTTGTGATGTGCTATCTCTCACTGTTACCAATAACCTACCCTTCAATTATGGGCTGCTCATGTCTTTGTCAGTGGGCAAACTTACAAAATCAGCAAGGGATCAAATACTTATTTCCCCCACTGTATATTCAGATTATTAAGATAAACATGGGAAGCCTATGAGAGGAACAGGGGTGTGTCAAGCCATGTGTCAAGTCGTGTGTGGATTTTGTACACAAACTAAGGCACTACAAAGTTGAACCAATAAAATTACTTGTAAAATATAATATACAATTGTATATCAAACCACTTTTGTGGCTTATCTAATTTCTTGCCCCTGTGATAAGATTTATGTCAGCAGAACTAAAACAATGAAATTTAGAGTAACTGAACATAAGTCCAGAATAACCATAGGCAGCAGCAATGCCCCACTGAGTAGCTCATTGGCAACCACCACAACATGCTTTGGGGGTTTTGGATAGAAATCCCAACACAGGTGGTGGGCACAGAAGGCAAACAACCTACTAACTGCACCACGAGCCTATGGCATTAAACTTATTAATGCATATATACAACAGTGAACTGAACTCTCTTTCTGGAGTCTTTAATAATTACCACAACACTTAGGGTATAGTGCTTCAGTACTGTAGTAAATAGGTCTGCCACAGTTTGTATTGACATTGGATGTTTTATGAGTTATGTTGAATTTTCTATTCTGTTGAGATTATTGATTACAATGGTCTTTTTAAAAATAGGCATAAAATAGGTGAAGTTTTGGATTTCTCACATATGCATTCTGTCACCAAAGGTCAACTTACCTTTCCAGTCTAATGGATCAACCCCATCCACGTTACAGGTAGCAAATATAGTATCAGAAAGGGGTCTAGCAAGAAGCTGAAACAATACCATATAGATAATTCCCTGGATTTGGCTGAAATGAATTTTAAAAATGCATGGTATTAATAAGATGCAGTATCTGGCAAAATATTCTAGCTATGAATAAATCATAAAAGGACTGAAAAAAACAAAGCAAGATACATGTGCATATAGTATCCAGTTTTAAAATCAGCACAAATAAATCTGTCTTCATATGGCTGTGTACTCTAGTGAGAGCTTTCAGATTTTGCTGGGGATCAAAACTGAAAAAAAAACAAAACACAACAGAGTACTGGATGCATGAAACACATGCCCAGTGATGAAGATGATGGGGAAAAATTATACAAAACTACATTCCTGTTCTTGGTTTGACTTCTGGTTCTGTTTGTGTCCTCTTGTAAAAGATATTGAGGCTAGAGAGTTGCATGGGGACAGAAACCTAGCTGGAAATCCAACCTGTCCACGCAAGTAATCTCTTCCGTTCCATCCCTGCCCATACCTATAACCTTCAGAAGTAAGTTTTGTTTTTATTGAGTGTTAATGAAAATACAAACAGAAAGTCACAAACATGTGCCAAAACAGGCATAAAACCAATACCCTTCCCCCAACAAAGAGACTGACATGACAACCAAAGAGGTCAATAATCAGTCAGCTCAAATACAGGGAATCCTACTAACAGACTCCTAATTGGCGCTATATGAATACATGTTAATATGCATCAATCCATGTGAGTAAATGCGGCCCTAAGTTTACATAAGGAATATCAGTGGAAGATGTATTTGTGGAGGAGTAGCCTAATGGTTAGTACAGTGGGCTGAGAGCAGTGGTGTGCTGGTAAATTTTTAACAACAGGCTCTCTCTCTCTGAACCACCTCTTCGCCCCCCCCCCCCCCCGTCCACCTCTGCACCCCCCCCCCCCAAAAAAAAAAACATTTGCAGAGCTGGCTATACCCGGGGAGAGAGCGTGCTTTCAAACAATCCTTACATCCAAATTTACCTTCTTTTAATGTAAAAAAAAATCCTTTATCCTCCATCTTTTAAGACACTGCCTACCTGCTGGATAGTGATGGCACAAGGAAAGCAAGTGAAGACTAACTCAAAATAACCTGGCTGTTCCTTAGATGGGTACTAGTATTACGATGTTGAAGATGCGACCATACGATGACTCTGCGGTTATGCTCCACTAATAAGTTAAAAGATTAACTGGATTTCTTGAAAGAATTACATAAACTTAAGATGCATCATGACTAGCGCTAGGGACACACACATACGCTTATTTATTCAATATCACAATTCTTCATACAGCCACAAAACAACCTTTTAGGGTAGATAGTGCTCACAATGAGCTTCTTTTATTACCGACCAGACAGAGATAAGAGTTTTCAGTTGCCACAGTATAAGTTATCACAAGAACAAAATATAAGAAAACCAATATGGGCTGATTAGGGGCTTATATGGCCCATTTATGTATAAACAAAAGAAATCTGCGTGAAACAAAATATTTATTTTGACTAATAAAACCACTTCCCCCTGAAACATGTTCAAAACAGAATAATCCATTTGTCTGTCTAAAAGATAAACTTCTACAAAACAGATGAAGACCTGATTCCATGTGTGCCCCAATGAAAGGAGAGTTTAATTCTACTTCCATTTAATTTCAATATATTCCATCAACTTTATAACACCTGGCTTCCCATGGTAGATTACGACAACAACAGTTAAGCGGAACCCATCAGGAAACAGGATATCCTCACTGAAATTTGGCCATCTGTATTGTATACAGTGTATTTATTTATTTTTATAGTGTAGAAAAATGAGCACAAAATACAGAGTTTAAAATTGCTGTTTCTACCAGCTATAATAATTTCTTAAAATGTGTTAGTGATATTCAATTGTTATTTCATTACATTTATATCTAGACTATATGGGAAGCTTTCAAATAAATTAAAAATCTGTCCAATACGTAAAAAAAAAAAAAAAAAAAAACCAACCTTTTGACCTCTACATTTTAAGGCACTACCTATCCAATTGAAATAGCTTTAGAGTTGGTACACAGAAGATGGGCAATAAAGACAGACAACGTGGATGCAGCAGCTCATAGGTTTGCTTGCTTTGAGGAGATGACATGTGCGGGGGGGGGGGGGGGGCAGTGGCATAGCTAGGGTAGTTGACACCCGGGGCCGGTCATTTTTTAACACCCCCCCCCCCCAAATCCAGTACTAGGCATACCGAGAATACAAAACACTCACGACCTATAGAGCAATTTTACCATACCATAAGCAGTCGTTTCTATGAGTCACACAAGGAAAAGGAAAGCATCTTAAGCACTACAGTGAGCACTAGAACATCAATTCACCTATTGTAAAACGAAACCAGACAGAATAGTACAGATCGTCAATCCTGCACAGTCAATGCCAATTGAAAGCCATGTCTTTTTCACAAACACAGATACACCCTAATCCACTATAGAATAAGTAATCATAAACTTTCTATTTAGACAAAAATTAAACTGAACCCCTGATGCCAGACTCTGCATACAATGCAACACCACAGAAACAGAAAATGTCTCCTAGTACTGTGCAAAATATAAAGACAGCAGATGTAAATTTGAAAAAACTAACAAATACCAATCACCACTTTACAAATTAATAAATAGAAATAAAACAAATACAGAAAATAAAATAATACCATTTTATTGGACTAATACATTTAGCTTCCAGAGGCCAAAATCTCCTTCCTCAGGTCATACAGTATAGTGCTGTTACAGTATCCTATCCTGATCTGAGGAAGGGGGTTTTGTTCTCTGAAAGTTAAGTCAAAATGTATTAAATTAGTCCAATAAAAAGATTACCTTATTTACATGTTCTATTTATAAACATTTATTAACACAGCAAAATACTATATCCTAAAGCAAAATAATAAAAATATATATTTACAGTTTGTTGTCTTTGGTTTCTGCTTTCCTCATCTTCTTTTCACCGTCTTCCTTCCATCCAGCATCTGTCTTCGCTCTCTCTCTGCCATCCAGTGTCTGCCCTCTCTAATGTCCCTTCCATCCACATCTGCCCTCTATTTCTGCCCCTTCCATCCACCATCTGCCCCAGTCTGCCATCTCTCCCTCCCCCTTCCTTCCACCATCTGCCCTCTCTCTCTCCTTTCCCTCTAGCATTTGCCCTCTATCTCTGCCCCCTTCCATCCACTGTCTGCTCTTTCACTCCCTTCTATCCACTGTCTGCCCTTTCTCTCTGCTCCTTCGATTCACCATTTGCCCTCTCTCTTTCCCCCTCCCATCCATTCATGGTCTGCCCTCCCTCTCACTCCCCATTCCATCCAGGATCTATCCCCCCTCTCTCACTGCCCCCTCTTTTCGGCTCCCAGTTCCCACCTGTGGCTACCCCTAGTTCCAGATCCATTGATTCTCCCATCCACCCCTGCCCCAGGCATGACCCCATTCTCCCTCCTGCTCACTTTTCAGACCCCAGTTCCAGCTCCATGCCCCTTCTCCCATCTGTCTCCCACCCAGTCCCTTCTGCTCATCTGAGTCCCCCTCACCCCATCTGTCTCCCACACAGTCCCTTCTGCCCATCTGAGTCCCCCTCACCCCATCTGTCTCCCACACAGTCCCTTCTGCCCATCCTAGTCCCCCTCACCCCATCTGGCTCCCACCCAGTCCCTTCTGCTATCCAAGTGCCCCCCACCCTCACCCCATCTGTCTCCCACCCAGTACCTTCTGCCCATCCGAGTCCCCCTCACCCCATCTGTCTCCCACCCAGTCCCTTCTGCTATCCAAGTGCCCCCCACCCTCACCCCATCTGTCTCCCACCCAGTCCCTTCTGCCCATCTGAGTCCCCCTCACCCCATCTGTCTCCCACACAGTCCCTTCTGCCCATCCGAGTCCC
Organism: Microcaecilia unicolor; assembly: GCF_901765095.1. Lineage (NCBI taxonomy): Eukaryota > Metazoa > Chordata > Amphibia > Gymnophiona > Siphonopidae > Microcaecilia > Microcaecilia unicolor. The sequence continues at coordinate 329,605,982 of NC_044032.1, forward strand.
CCTCACCCCATCTGTCTCCCACCCAGTCCCTTCTGCTATCCAATTGCCCCCCACCCTCACCCCATCTGTCTCCCACCCAGTCCCTTCTGCCCATCCGAGTCCCCTCACCCCATCTGGCTCCCACCCAGTCCCTTCTGCTATCCAAGTGCCCCCCACCCTCACCCCATCTGTCTCCTACCCAGTCCCTTCTGCCCATCCGAGTCCCCCTCACCCCATCTGTCTCCCACCCAGTCCCTTCTGCTATCCAAGTGCCCCCCACCCTCACCCCATCTGTCTCCCACCCAGTCCCTTCTGCCCATCCCAGTCCCCCTCACCCCATCTGTCTCCCACCCTCACCCTGCCTCGTCTTCTCCCTGCCACCCGGTCTTTAAAAAGAAATTGCCGACGCGATAGCGAGCGCAGCACCTCGTGTGCAAGTAAAAGAAGCGAATCCGATCATCTCATTGGGCCTTCCTTCACTGTCCCGCCCTAGAGGAAATAGGAAGTTGCGTCAGAGGAGAGCGGGACAGTGAGGGAAGGCCCAATGAGATGATCGGATCCGCTTCTTTTACTTGTACACGAGGTGCTGCGCTCGCTATTGCGTCGGCAAATAAATTTAAAGGGCTGGTGTGGGGGGGGGGGGGTGCCAGGATGAAGAGCAGCGGGAGCGGCGGCACCCCCCTTTCTGGTGACACCCGGGGCGGACCGCCCCCACCGCCCCGCCCTTGCTACGCCACTGGGGGGAGGCACTGAAAACAGAGATTTAGCAAACTGGCTTCCTTACCGTGGTGGAGTAGATAGGCAGCGCAGCAGCTCATCCGTTTCTTTCAAACCTCCTTGGTCCCAACTCCAAACAGTGTCCTTTGACTGCCGCGTCCTGCCTACGCGGAAACAGCAACTTGAATCAGAGTAGGCGGACATGGCAGCACTATCTACACTTCTTCCCTTGGTTCATTAATCTCATCCCATGGCTTTTCCTACCATCTGTATGCTGATGACTCCCAAATCTACCTTTCTACCCCTGATATCTCACCTTGCATCCAAACCAAAGTTTCAGCGTGCTTGTCTGACATTGCTGTCTGGATGTCTCAATGCCACCTGAAATTAAATATGACCAAAACCGAGCTTCTCATTTTCCCCCCCAAACCCACCTCCCCGCTCCCCCCGTTTTCTATTTCTGTTGATGGCTCTCTCATTCTCCCTGTCTCCTCAGCTTGAAACCTTGGGGTCATCTTTGACTCTTCTCTCTCCTTCTCTGCTCATATCCAGCAGATTGCCAAGACCTGTCGTTTCTTTCTTTACAACATCCGTAAAATCCGCCCCTTTCTTTCCGAGCACTCTACCAAAACCCTCATCCACACCCTTGTCACCTCTCGTTTAGACTACTGCAATCTGCTTCTTGCTGGCCTCCCACTTAGTCACCTCTCCCCTCTCCAGTCGGTTCAAAACTCTGCTGCCCGTCTCGTCTTCCGCCAGGGTCGCTTTACTCATACTACTCCTCTCCTCAAGACCCTTCACTGGCTCCCTATCCGTTTTCGCATCCTGTTCAAACTTCTTCTACTAACCTATAAATGTACTCACTCTGCTGCTCCCCAGTATCTCTCCACACTCGTCCTTCCCTACACCCCTTCCCGTGCACTCCGCTCCATGGATAAATCCTTCTTATCTGTTCCCTTCTCCACTACTGCCAACTCCAGACTTCGCGCCTTCTGTCTCGCTGCACCCTACGCCTGGAATAAACTTCCTGAGCCCCTACGTCTTGCCCCATCCTTGGCCACCTTTAAATCTAGACTGAAAGGCCACCTCTTTAACATTGCTTTTGACTCGTAACCACTTGTAACCACTCGCCTCCACCTACCCTCCTCTCTTCCTTCCCGTTCACATTAATTGATTTGATTTGCTTACTTTATTTATTTTTTGTCTATTAGATTGTAAGCTCTTTGAGCAGGGACTGTCTTTCTTTTATGTTTGTGCAGCGCTGCGTACGCCTTCTAGCGCTATAGAAATGCTAAATAGTAGTAGTAGTAATAGAAGGACCCCTACGCTCGCAATGCATCATGACCTGGCTGTTCTAACCACCGCCTGCAGCTACTACAGGTACGGTAGAGGAGTGGACGACGACAGGCGGGGGTGGAGAGGTTGAGGGAGGGAGGGAGCGGATGCAAGAGGGAAGAAGAGAAACCGAAGGGACAAAATAAAACTTAAAATGCATGGGGCAGCGGAAAGGGCAGCAGGGGAGAGAGAATCAGAACACAGACGGTGCGTGCAGCAAGTGTTTTTTTGGGGGGTGGGCAGCCGGGGGACAATGCTCCCCCAATCACTTGACTACTACTACAAATCTGTCCTCCCTCAACAAACGGGCCCCCCGGCTCATCACAAGTCTGATTAAAATAATTCTTACCAGAGGCAGGGTATGCTGCTTGCTGACGGTGTACGGCACCACGACCAGCTGAGCGCTGCTGAGGCGAACCAGGCAGCGCACGAGTGACGAGCACACAAATACCTTCCCAATGCAGCACGAGGAGGCAGGGCTGCCACACACCACACGTGCACCAATATCAGGTGACAGCTGGTGTGTTTGGGTATGTGTGCCTCCAGCCTCCCGCTGTAATTTGTAGGGGAAAAAAAACTTTGTCCCGTCCCTGCAGACAGCTGAACAACCGGCTCACAAAATAATTCAAAAATTTAACAACCGGCTCTGCAGAGCCGGTGCGAGCCAGCTCCAGCACACCACTGGCTGAGAGCCTGGAGAACTGGGTTCAATTCCCACTGCAGCTCCTTGTGACGCTGGGAAAGTTACTTAACCCTCCACTGCCCCAGGTACAAAAATTTAGATTGTGAGTCTACTAGGGTCTTTGGTTGTATCACAGAAAGGCTATATATCAAATCCATGATCCTTTACTCCTTTACAGTGCCAGTGTCCCCGGCCTCCCTGGTTTGCAGCCCACTGCTCTAACCATTAGGTTACTCCTCCATTCAATATCATCCCCTGCGAAAGGGTCTTAAAATAGCCTTTGTGCATTCACTACTCTATATTGTAGACCGTCTATAATTTTTATTTTTGAAATTTGTTTATTGGTTATGGTCACATATAGGCATATTTTCAAAGCATTTTGGGAGGCTAAGTTCTATAGGTTTCTATGAAACTTTAGGAGGCTAAGTGCTTTGAAAATGAGCATGTTAGTAACCTAGTAGATGACGGCAGAAAAAGACCTGCATGGTTCATCCAGTCTGCCCAACAAGATAAACTCATATGTGCTACTTTTTGTGTATACCTTACCTTGATTTGTACCTGTTCTTTTCAGGGCACAGACCGTGTAAGTCTGCCCAGCACTATCCCCGCCTCCCAACCACCAGCCCCTCCTCCCACCACCGGCTCTGGCACAGACCATATAAGTCTGCCCAGCACTATCCCCGCCTCCCGCCACCGGCTCTGCCACCCAATCTCGGCTAAGCTCCTGAGGATCCATTCCTTCTGAACAGGATTCCTTTATGTTTGTCCCACGCGTGTTTGAATTCTGTTACCGTTTTCATTTCCACCACCTCCCGCGGGAGGGCATTCCAAGCATCCACTACTCTCTCTGTGAAAAAATACTTCCTGACATTTTTCTTGAGTCTGCCCCCCTTCAATCTCATTTCATGTCCTCTCGTTCTACCTCCTTCACATCTCCGGAAAAGGTTCGTTTGCGGATTAATATTTTTCAAATATTTGAACGGGTATCATATCACCCCTGTTTCTCCTTTCTTCCAGAGTATATATGTTCAGGTCATCAAGTCTCTCCTCATACGTCTTGTAACACAAATCCCTTACCATTCTTGTAGCTTTTCTTTGCACCGCTTCAATTCTTTTTACATCCTTCGCAAGGTACGGCCTCCAAAACTGAACACAATACTCTAGGTGGGGCCTCACCAACGACTTATACAGGGGCATCAACACCCCCTTTCTTCTGCTGGTCACACCTCTCTCTATACAGCCTAACAACCTTCTAGCTACGGCCACCGCCTTGTCACACTGTTTCGTCGCCTTCAGATCCTCAGATACTATCAACCCCAAGATCCCTCTCCCCGTCCGTACCTATCAGATTCTCCCCGCCTAACACATACGTCTCCCGAGGATTTCTATTCCCTAAGTGCATCACTTTGCATTTCTTCGCATTGAATTTTAATTGCCAAATCTTAGACCATTCTTCTAGCTTCCTCAGATCCTTTTTCATGTTTTCCACTCCCTCCCGGGTGTCCACTCTGTTACAGATCTTAGTGTCATCTGCAAATAGGCAAACCTTACCTTCTAACCCTTCGGCAATGTCACTCACAAATATATTGAACAGAATCGGTCCCAGCACCGATCCTTGAGGCACTCCACTACTCACCTTCCCTTTCTCCGAGCGAATTCCATTCACCACCACCCTCTGGCTTCTGTCCGTCAACCAGTTCCTAATCCAGTTCACCATTTCGGGTCCTATTTTCAGCCCATCCAGTTTATTTAAGAGCCTCCTGTGGGGAACCTTGTCAAAAGCTTTGCTGAAATCTAAGTAGATTACGTCTATAGCTCATCCCTGATTCAATTCTCCTGTCATCCAATCAAAGAATTCAATGAGATTCGTTTGGCACGATTTCCCTTTGGTAAAACCATGTTGTCTCGGATCTTGCAACTTATTGGCTTCCAGGAAATTCACTATCCTTTCCTTCAGCATCGCTTCCATTACTTTTCCAATAACTGAAGTGAGGCTTACCGGCCTGTAGTTTCCAGCTTCTTCCCTATCACCACTCTTGTGAAGAGGGACCACCTCCGCCGTTCTCCAATCCCTCGGAACCTCTCCCGTCTGCAAGGATATATAAACAATCTTAAGAGGACCCGCCAGAACCTCTCTGAGCTCCCTCAATATCCTGGGGTGGATCCCATCCGGTCCCATGGCTTTGTCCACCTTTAGCTTTTCAAGCTGTTCATACACATTCTCTTCCGTGAACGGTGCTGTATCCACTTCAATCTCATTTGTACTTTTTGCAGTCCATCGCGGTCCTTCTCCAGGATTTTCTTCCGTGAAAGCAGAACAAAAGTATCTATTTAGCAAATTTGCTTTTTCTTCATCATTATCCACATAGCGGTTCGCAGTATCTTTTAGTCTCACAATTCCCTTTTTAGTCATTCTCCTTTCACTTATATACCTGAAGAAATTTTTGTCACCTCTCCTTACATTTCTAGCCATTTGTTCTTCCGCTTTCGCCAGACGTATCTCTCTCTTGGCTTCTTTCAGTTTCATCCTGTATTCCTCCTCGTGTTCCTTTTTTTGAGTTTTTGTGTATTTCTGGAATGCCAACTCTTTAGCCTTTATTTTCTCAGCCACTTGCTTGGAGAACCATATCGGTTTCCTTTTTCTCTTGCTTTTATTTACTTTCCTTACATAAAGGTTCGTGGCCCTATTTATAGCTTCTTTCAGCCTGGACCACTGTCCTTCCACTTCTTGTATTTCCTCCCAGCCCATCATCTCCTTCCTCAGGTATTCCCCCATTTTACTAAAGTCAGCACGCTTGAAATCCAGAACTTTGAGTTTTGAGTGGCCGCTCTCCACTTTAGCTGTAATATCAAACCAAACCGTTTGATGGTCACTGCTGCCCAGGTGGGCACCCACTCGGATATTTGACACGCTATCCCCATTTGTGAGCACCATGGGTTCCGTCACCATTTGTCTGAGCAAACCGCTTTGTAAAGCATCCACGATCTCTCTACTTCTTTCCAATTCCGCAGACGGAACCTTCCAATCCACATCCGGCAGATTGAAATCTCCCAGCAACAGCAACTCTCTCTTGTTTCCCAACTTTTGAATATCTGCGATCAGGTCACAACATCAATAATTTACAAGCACATTGCGGTAACATTTCTGTATCTCTTTTCCATTTCTATATCTAACATGCTTCCACTCACTCAAAACCTAAGCTATACCTAATCTGTACTCTCTGCTTCCTGATACATTAACTGTTCTCCATCTCACAATTACCACCCCCATCCTTATCTCAACCACTGCTAATAACAACAATTATTTCAAACCCTTCTTCCCTCCCCACCTAATCCCCAACAAACCCTAATCCCCCCCTTCCCTCCCCCGGAGGTCAGTCACATCAAACACATCTTTCTTCTTTTTCGGTCACATATTTAGAATACGGTCTCTACCCCCTGGGGGTATAGTCTGCCAAAACGGGGTCCATATTCGATAGAATTCTTTCTCTGTGTATCTCGAGTCTTGCTTGTAATCCGCCACTCTTCTCTCGAATCTCATATAGTCTATCATGTAGCTGTGCCACTGCTGCACAGTAGGTGCTTTATTTGTAATCCACTCGAGGAGAATTAGTTTTTTAGCTATCATCGTTGCTCTGCGAGTGAAACCCGTAAGCCCAGCCGGGACGGGTCGAATTAATGTTGCACAACCAAACAACATTAACGGGCTACACATCCAAGTCATGCCCCACATTCTTGATGTATTTTGTGCTAGGAGCTTCCAAAACTGCTGAATGGCTGGGCACGCCCAGAACATATGGCCCACGAGTGCTCCCTCCGCCTCACATTTGGGGCAAGCCCCATCTGGTGAAAGCCCCATATGGAATGCTCTACGTGGCGAGACGTGGGACCTCACTGCAAATTTGTATTCCATTTCACAGTAAGTGATCATCTTTGATGACCTCTGGATCGACACAATGTATTCCCTTATTAGGTGCAGCGTCACATGGGTATCCAATTCTGTACTCTACGCTTGAGCTAATGTTTTAAAGTCTGGCTCTGTGATTGCATCTCTCAGGTATCTGTGGTGCATCGTTAATGTAACCTTATTTTGAGACTGTAGCGAATAGGCTGATGAAAGCAGTGGCGTTCCTAGGGGGGCGGACACCCGGGGCGGTGCCCCGCCCCCCCGGGTGCAGCACCCCCCCCCCCCGATGCAGCGCGGACCCCCCCCCCAGGTGCAAGCCGCTGGGGGGGGTGCCGCAGCGCGCGCCTGCTCAGAGTTCCCTGACTTCGCGCGTTCGCTGCAGCTCCCTCTGACCCGGAACAGGAAGTAACCTGTTCCAGGGCAGAGCAGAGGGAGCTGCAGCGAACGCGCGAAATCAGCGATCTCAGAGCAGGCGCGCGCCGCGGCACCCCCCCAGCGGTGTGCACCCGGGGCGGACCGCCCCCACCCCCCCCCCCTTGGTATGCCACTGGATGGAAGTTCCTCCTGCACGTCTTCTGTTAAGCATTCCCATGGCAGACTGCGCTCTATCTAGAAATTATGCTTATGCATGCTGAAAGACTCCTGTTAAATGTTATAATCACGCTAAATGCTTTACCTAAATGCTTCAATTATTAATAGGCTTCATAGCTTGTCTAAAGAACTCTCTCTGAATGACAAAAAGCGTTTTATACCTTAGATAATTGCTGCATGCCGAAATACTCTCTCCCAATGCTCTAAACACTTCATCTAATTGCTTTAACAGTGTACAGGCTTATAACACGCTTGAAAATCTCCCAGTACATGCTACAAATATCACCAACACCAACCAACACCTTCACAAATATTACCGACACCACCAACACTACCCACACTCTCCCGAACACCGTCCACATAAACCCAACATGAACACTAATAATTTACTGATAGTAATCTATCTCATTCCTATAATCCACTACGCATGGACCACCCCTAACTTCTACAGCAACCCAACCACAACACACCAACTATATATACAACCTACCAATAACTCACCAAACCAAAAAAACAATAACCAACCAAAAGGCAACGTTTCCACCTATGAACACCACCAACAGAAAGAGAAGAAAACCAACAACAACAAATCCAACAATCGAGGAAACAGACAATTAATAAAAATAAACACATCTAACCTCCCTACAGAACCATACCGCTCAATCCGAATAGGATACATCAACGCAAGATCACCGGTAAGCAATTCCATAGACATACTAGACTGGACTACCACAGAGAAACTAGACCTTCTATTCATCACGGAAACATGGTTTCACGGCCCCACAGACCCCGCCATCAAAAACACATGCCCACCAGATTACAAAATCACCCACTGGACAAGAAATGGAAAAAGAGGTGGCAGAATAGCCATAATTTACAAATCCGAGTTCACCATCACAACTACTGGTGAATCCACCTCACCACAACTCGAAATAGCCTCGACAAGAATCAATCATCCGAACCTACAAGGACACCTCAACACAATTTTATTCTACAGACCACCAGGAAAATGGAAAGACTCCCAAGCGCAACTCATGGACTTCATCTCGAACACGTGTGTCTCAGCCTCCAATATCTTCATTATAGGAGACATCAACCTACATCTTGAAGACGACACTTCAAAAAACACACTAGAATGTAAAGAATTCCTGAAACTCTGGGACTTACACGCTCCAAACACCCAACCAACTCACGAAAAAGGCCACACACTGGACATCATCACACACAAATTCGACCAAGATTCAACTATCCGACTCACAGACACAAGATGGATACCCACACCATGGACAGACCACTATAAAGCACATATCTCCCTCCTCTGGCGAAAAACACACAGAAACGCAGTCAACAAAAACGAACGAACAACATACACTATGAGAGGAAAGATAGACCCTACATCATTCTGGCAACAGGTCTACCAAAATGAACGGCCACTAAACACTGACACCGTACAATTCCTCCTAGAATGGGATAACATATGTAAAACAACATTAGACACAATTGCCCCAATCCAAACCAGAACATCGCACAGGAAAAAATCAAATCCATGGTTCACCGAAGAGCTGAAAGAACTGAAAACGCAAGTCAGAAAACTAGAACGCGCATGGAACAAAAAGAAAGATGAACACACACTGAATGCATGGAAATCACTTCGGAGGAAATACAAATACACCATAAAACAGACTAAAAGACTACACTACAAAACTATGATTGGACCAAACTACAAAGACACGCACAAACTCTTCCACCTTGTAAATAAGCTGCTAGACACTTCACCTGTCATAAACAATAACAAAGAAATACCAGGGGTCGATGACCTCGCGAAATACTTCAAAGAGAAAATCACACAACTACGACTTAGAATACCCACCAGCCCCACCGAATACACAACATTCCTGAACTGTCTAGACCCTGAAGATGGAAAACACCCAGCAGACAGGATCTGGACCGAATTCGAAGTACTGTCAGAAGACCTTATCGTTAAAACGCTTAAAAGATTCGCCAAATCCCAATGCAAACTAGACATCTGCCCAAGTAACCTCATGAAATCAGCTCCTCATCAATTCATATTAGACTTAACGAACCACCTGAATTTCATGCTACAAAATGGTCTTTTCCCAAAGGAAAAAGGAAAAATCTTACTCACCCCAATACCCAAAGACACAAAGAAAAACGCTAGTGAATTAACTAACTACAGACCAGTTGCATCCATACCACTAATAACTAAAATAACAGAAGGAGTGGTAACCAAGCAACTCACAAGTTATCTCGACAAGTTCTCAATACTGCATGATGCCCAATCAGGATTCCGTTCGAATCACAGCACAGAGACAGTATTAACTATCCTACTGACCAAATTTAAGCAACGGATCGCAACTGGCTCCAATATACTCCTCCTACAATTTGACATGTCAAGTGCCTTCGACATGGTTGACCACGGAATCCTATTACACATTCTTGAATATTTCGGCATCGGAGGCAATGTCCTAAATTGGTTCAAGAGATTCTTAACCTCACGCTCATACCAAGTCACATCAAATTCAACCACATCTGCTGCATGGACACCTGAGTGCGGAGTACCGCAGGGATCTCCCCTCTCACCAACAATTTTCAACCTACTGATGACCCCACTAGCAAAACTTCTATCAAACCATAACCTTAACCCTTACATATATGCCGATGATGTAACGATATATATTCCTTTTAAACAAAACATCAACGAAATCTCTAACGAAATCAACCAAAGTCTACACATCATGAACACCTGGGCAGATGCATTCCGACTGAAATTGAACGCAGAAAAAACTCAATGCCTCATACTAACCTCCCAATACAATACAACAAAATTTACTACTATCAACACACCTAAACTAAACTTGCCAATTTCAGAAAATTTAAAAATCCTCGGAGTAACAATCGACCGCCACCTTACACTTGAAACTCACGCGAACAACACAACAAAAAAGATGTTCTTCTCCATGTGGAAGCTGAAAAGAATAAAACCATTCTTTCCAAGATTTGTCTTCCGCAACCTGGTACAATCACTCGTATTAAGCCATCTGGATTACTGCAACTCATTATACGCAGGCTGCAAAGAACAAATAATGAGAAAACTTCAGACAGCTCAGAATACAGCGGCCAGACTCATCTTCGGAAAACCAAAATACGAAAGTGCAGCACCATTACGCGAGAAACTACACTGTCTCCCACTTAGGGAACGTGTCACCTTTAAAATATGCACATTAGTGCATAAAATCATTCACGGTGAAGCCCCTGCATACATGTCTGACTTGGTAGACCTGCCACCCAGAAACGCCAAAAAATCATCCAGAACTTTCCTCAACCTCCACTTCCCTAAGTGCAAAGGCATAAAGTATAAAGGACTACATGCTTCAACCTTCTCCTACAGGAGCACGCAACTCTGGAACACACTACCACGCGGCCTGAGAGCGGTCTACGAGTTGACAGACTTCCGCAAACGATTGAAGACCTATCTCTTTGACAAAACATACCGCAAGGATCAAAACATATAAATCCCATATACATCATAACAATGCCTCAAGATATTACCCCACGTACTCCACGTCCCCGAACTCTCCCATTCAATATCTACCCACAGATAAAAACTGTCTACCCCATCGCTCGCTTGCTATTATTCGATCAGCGTAGTAAGTCCCCTACACCATATCCTTTAGTTTCCACGCCCCAAAGGCGACTGATCTGACCCTGTCTTCCTTTATCTGTTCACAATGTAACCCATAATCGTAATGTAATGTAATGTAATGTAATGTAAGAAACTGTATTTCCATCACTTACAATGTATTGTAAGCCACACTGAGCCCGCAAATAGGTGGGAAAATGTGGGATACAAATGCAACTAAATAAATAAATAAATAAATATAGTGTCTGAGTTGCATGTAATGGATGTGATCCTTTGGTTTAAGTGAAAACTGGGTTTTGAGTTCTTCAAAAGTCTTTATCCACCCCTCCTCTGTCAAAGCTTGGAAGAGATATGTTAGGTCGCTTCTCTGCCATCTGCGGAAAGCTTGGTATATAACACCAGGCGGAAACTGAGGATTATCACAAATTGCTATGAAGGGGGTAACTTTCCCAGAAAATTGGTGATATCGACAAGTCCACTGCCACACTGCTTTGGCCGTAGTAAGGATATGCGACTTTTTTAAAACTTTGGGAATTTTGCCTCCTCCAATGTGCAACAGACAACTGAAGTGGGTTTCCTGCATCAAAGCCGTCTCCATCTCTGTAGCTGAAAACTCTGATGTAGCTCGATACCAATCTGAGATGTGGCGCATTCCACTAGCCACTGTGAGAAGTCGTATGCTTAGTAGACCCAATCCAAATTCTCGAGGTATTTGTAAGGTTGAAAGTGGTATGCACGCTTTTCGTCCTCTCCAGAGAAACCGCTGTAAATGCTTGTGTAACGTTCTTTCATCTTCATGTCTGAAGAAGAGTGGCAAAGTCTGAAAGATATAAAGCCATTTTGGCACTATCATCATATTGTACATCGCAATGCGGCCTATGAGTGACAAGGGGTAATTCTCCCACATCCGCAGCTTGGTACACGTTATTTCTAGCAGGGGAGCAACATTCGCGGAGTAGAGGTTGGTCAGGTCCTGCGGTACCTGGGTTCCCAGGTATTTAATCTTGTCGCCCGCCCAGGCTATAGGAAGATCTTCAGCTCCAGTGTGGGTTTTATCCGGATATACTTCCAAAGCTAATGATTTACGTATATTTAGGGTAAACCCGGATATCTGCCCAAACTCCTGTATCAATTTAATTACTTGGTCTAAGGAGCTGTAGGGCTGTGCTGTAATTACCATAAGATCATCTGCAAAGGCTAGGGCTTTGATTATGTCTGTCCCCACTCGCATTCCTGGTATTCCCTCTGTATGTTTTATTACCCTCAATAAGGGCTCTAATGATAAGCTGGTGATAGAGGGCATCCTTGTCTAGTTCCCTGCGCAATCTTGAATGATTGGGCTCTTAAGCCATTCACCAGTACCGCTGCGGACGGGTTTGCGTATAATCGCTCTATAGAACCTGCCCCCAAATCCCATATGTCTCAGGACTGCAAACATGTATTCCCACCCCACTTGGTCGAAGGCTTTTTCTGCATCCAGCGAGTATAGTGAAGCTGGAGTCTCTGTCAGCTGGCTGGTTGCCATGGCTAGCAGTAATCTGCGAACATTCTTTGTTGCTTGTCTAGTCTTAACAAAGCCTACTTGCTCCTCACCCACTAGTCTGGGTAATATCGCAGCTAGGCGATTAGCCAGTACCTTAGCCAAGATTTTAAGGTCTACGTTTAGGAGCGAGAAGGGCATGTAGGAGTCAGCTTGATTTTCTGGGTGTCCTGGCTTCAAAATTAATGATATCAGGGCTGTATTTGCATGCTGGGGACTGGCCCTCCCCAATGACCTGATCAAAGTATTCGCATATTGGAGGGTAGAAGGAACTGGGTAACATTTTATAAAATTCCCTCATGTACCCGTCCGGACCTGGCGCGGACCCCGCTGGGAGGGACTTGACTACTTCTTGTATTTCTTTTGCTGTTAAGGGTTCTTCTAGATCTACCGCTTCCTGCTCTGTCAATCATGGGAGCCCCGCCCGGTCTAAGAACTTCTGTATGTTTGCAGTCTCTGGGACTCGCGATGAATTATATAGGGTGGCAAAAAATTTAGTAAAGATCTCCGCCACTTTTCCATAGTGCTCTTTTTTTTCCCTAGGAAAAAGGTTCTGGTACTCATACAAGGCCAACCTTAGGGGGTGGGGGCACTATCCATAGCTTCATCCCCACAGTAGCCACACCCCCTTTTACCAGCAGCAGAACATATAAAAGGGTTATATACTAGAAAAAGAAAACTTTGCAATGCTCAATATACTCAGCTAAAATTTGTGCAGTTAAATTAGATATAGCTTGTAAAATAATGACCCCTGACCCTGTACTCTGGACCCAGGGCCAGCACAAGGGTCTGTGGCACTTTGAGTCAACTTTTTCTTCTGCACACCCTCCACATCAGCTCCCTTGTAGCCAGCCAGCATTCCTGCATAACCCCACCTCACCCCAAGGAACCTGGGGGTGATGGGGGCAGCATTGAGCCCCACTTTCTTTTATCCTAGTGGCTGCTTTTTTCAAAATGACACCGCTAAAGGATTCAAGCTGCAATATAAGAGAAAAACAAAAAGCAGCCTGATCCCCGACCCCACCGACAGTGCTGCAGGATTAGAGGTCAATGGCACCATTTCAAAGAAGGTTCTAGAACATCAATATACCTACTGTGAAGACTAAACAAGTCAGATTACTAAACATCCCTACATAAAATTTCCATGTTAAAAGAATATCTGGTCTCAGTAACACACTTAGAACACGTGAACACAAATTAAAATACAAATATATACACAAGGGGGGGGAGGAGTCAAGATGGTGGTATGCTGGGTTCCTGAACGCCGGTGTGGTTTGAGCTCCGTTTAAATAAAAAACACGGAAGATGGCGACCAAGCAGGATGTGCGATGAGGACGCTCCTAGAAAAACTTTCTAATAGCGATATTTCTTATAATAATTATGCCGAAAAGGAAAGGAAAGCCGAGGGGACCACCTCTCCCGAAGCAAATTCCTTCCCTACCTGGGCAGCAGTCCATGTCCGCATATCTGGTTTCAACTCCTATTGCGGACGTATCCGCTAGCGGGGCAGGGAAGAGCCCCGCTCAGGAGAGCGATGTATCGCTCAGTCCGCTGGGACCTTTGACCCCTACGCCGCCGCGGACGCCCGGAGGAGCTGTGCCGAGCTCTAAAGGAAACGAGAGCTCGAAGGAGTGGCGCTCTCCGGAGACGCCCGTGCCGCCCATGGAGACGTTTGGGATGGCGCAGGGAGACCAACGAACACCAGAAGATCTAGCTGGGGCAATTGGCGGGAACTCGCCTGAAACAACTGCGCAGGCAACGGCTTGCGCCTTTGCGATTGAACCGCTGATTAAGCCTCAAGTGGTGTCGCTGGACTCTATCTGGGCAGCCCTGGAATCGCTTCACAAGGTCTGTACCTCATTTATTACGCTATCACTGAATAATTCTTCTCAGATAAACTCTTTAAAAGTTCAAATGGAGGGAATATCACTAAAGCAGACCAGTCTAGAAACACAAGTTGAAAAATTGAATCGGCAACAAGCTCAGATCTCCGGGGATCGTCTATTAATCCATAGAAAAATTGAAAATATGGAAAATTGCTCAAGAAATCTGAACTTGCGATTATTAAACTTTCCAAGATCTCAATTTGTGTCTCCTAAAGACATGTTTGCTAAATTTTTGAAGGAAATATATAAATATTCTGAACAAACAATTCCCCCAATTCAAAAAATCTACTACTTGGATGTGAAGACTCCTCCATTACAGGAAAATTTTGCACAGGATATACCATCTGAAACGCTAGACTTGACAAACTTTCTAGAACAGTCGAAGGATAATACAGAGACTAGAGCTACCCTGATTGTATCTTTTGTTTTTCTACAAGATAAAGAATCTTTATTGAGACTTTACTTTAAAAACTTGTGTCCTGAATTTAAAGGTAGCAAGGTTTCTGTATTTCCAGACATTGCTCGATGGACTCAACAAAGACGGAAAAAATTCCTGCTTATGAAACAAGAATCATTAAATATTGGAGCAATCTTCCAATTACGTTTTCCATGTAAATGTATATTGATACTTAAAGAGAAGAAATATGTGTTTTTCGAACCAGATCAATTGAGATCATTCCTTGATATGAAGCGAGACTAGGTCTAAATCCAGATAAATGTGTCCTATATAATTATGGATAACCACTGTTTGTTTTCTTTTGAATTTGATAGTTCTTAGTACCAACTTCCTTTGGTATTATTAGATCTTGAATCCCTCAATTTGTGGACTATAATAACCAACTGAATATATATTTCTGTTTGTAAAAATTTATCTATTAAGTTAGAATATTTTTCCCAGATTGGTTTATCTTATCAAAGAGTTATTCTTTGTGTATTTCATATTAAAATGATAAATAAAGATTTAAATAAATAAATAAATAAATAAAAAACACGTTTTCCTTTTTTTTTTTTTACCTTTGCTTCTTAACACAAACAAAAGAGAAAGGTAAGGGCCCCATCTGCTCTGGGTTCGTTGCCTCCCATGACTCGGGAATCTCAACCCCGGATTGAAGGATTTTTTGCTCAGCCAGTGTGTGGAACAAGAAGTGGTGACCAAACCCCTGTTGTGGGTGCTGTTGGTGTTAACTCCGACCCACTTGGGGGTGAGATTTCTCTCAGTACTCACGGGGGTGAGCACTTGACGCCAGCCCTATTGATAATGCTTCTGGGTCTTGTTCGAGAGAGCAGTTCAAGATGGAAGTGGTGAGTCCAGCCTGGGTGTTTTCCGGAACCCTCCTTCTTCTCTCTCCTCAGGCTGTGTAGAAGCGCACCAAGTTACAAAGGGAACCATTCGGATTATTCCGTTGGAGGAGCCAGTTGGGCTATTAACCTCTGTGCCAGGAGTCTCTAACCATAGGCGCTGACTCTGTGGGTGCTCGAGCACCCCCAATATTTCACCCACCGGAAGTTCGTTCCCTCCCTCCCTCCTCCCTTCAAGTTCCAGGCCCCCTCCCTCCGAATTTTAAAAGTCATCTATTTTACCTCGTCAGGGTTAGGGCGGCAGCAGCAGTAAAAAGCATGCAGACTCGGCGCCTAGTTGTTTTCCCTTCTCTCTCTCTCAGCTCTGGTCCCGCCCTCATTTCCTGTTTCCACAAGTAACATAATAAGTGATGGCAGATAATGACCTGAATTGTCCATCCAGTCTGGTCAAGTCACATTCCTTATCAATTCAAGATTAAATCAACAATGAATGTGATATTATATACTTTATCATGGTCTTTCTTTGGTGTTTCTGAAACACAGATCTTAGAAGTCTGCCCGGCTCTGTCCTTATGTTCCATTTATGTCAAAGCCCACTCCAGTCTATTCAAACCCATCTTGTCATTTGCGGAATACAGACTCTAAAAGTCTGCCCGGCACTGTCCTCACATTCCAAATTACTGGTGTTTCCGTCAAAGCTCACTCCAGCCCATCCTAAACCGGACTGCTATATGTGGAACTCAGACTGTACAAGCCAGTCCAGAACCGGCCTTAGCTGATACAGCCAGAGCTGTCATCTAAGCACCACTTGACATGCAAACATATATGCAACCCTTTAAGTTTTGTTTTTTTATGCCATTTGTTTTCTAATTAGAGATCCTCTGTGCTCATACCACACCTTTTTGAATTCCGCCACAGGTTTTTTTTATTCACTACCTCGCTCGGGAGGGCATTCCAGGCATCAATCACCCTCTCCGTGAAAAATAATTTTCTGATATTACTCCTAAGTCTACCATCCCACAACCTCAATTCATGTCCTCTTCTCTGGAAGAGATTTGTTTCTATAGTAATACCTTTCAAGTATTTAAACATCTGTATCATATCTCTCCTGTCCCTCCTCTCCTCTAGGTTATACATATTTAGGTCTTCCAGTCTATGTAAATTAAATATCTTCTTTAGCATCTGGCTTGTTTATCCAATATTGCACCCTTTGTAACACTTTATATGTTGAATAATATATACCACATTGGAAGATGAGCATGTGAAGGATTCCTTTATGGTGAATATTTTTCCTTTGTGAATGACTGTGGGATCCTGTGAAATGTTTTGGCATAGTTTGAAGCTGGATATATTGCAAGGATGTGTGCCACTCCCTTCTTTTTGAGTTTCTATCGAGAGCTTGCTTCTCACTAGTTTGTGTTTTAAGTAAAGTGGCTGTCGGAAGGCCAGCACTGGTGGGGATGGGAATATCTCTTTCAGTAGCTCATCCTCCTGGAGTAGTGGCTGTAGATTTTTCTCAATTTTTCTAGCTCTGGGTTGTATGCCACTACAAGGGGGATTCTGTCTGTGGCTTTCTTTTCCTTGTTAGTCCAATAAAAAAGGTATCATCTTATTTTCTTTTCTATGTTTTCTTTTATTTTATTTCTATTGATTACCTTCAAAAGTGGACTAACATGGCTACCACATCTCTCTACTCAAATATATTTAACAGAATCGGCCCCAGCACCGATCGTTGAGGCACTCTGCTACTCAACTTTCCTTCTTCCGAGTGAATTCCATTAACCACCACCCTCCGGAGTCTGTCTGTCAAACAGTTCCTAATCCAGTTCACCACTTTGGGTCCTAACTTCAGCCTGTTGTTTATTCAAGAGCCTTCTATGAGGGACCATGTCAAAGGCTTTGCTGAAATCTAAGTAGATTACATCTAGTGCACATCCTCGATCCAATTCTCTGGTTACCCAGTCAAATAATTCAATCAGATTTGTTTGGCACGATTTACCTTTGGTAAATCCATGTTGTCTCGGATCTTGTAAGCTATTGGATTCCAGGAAATTCACTATCCTTTCCTTCAGCAATACTTTCATTACTTTTCCAATAACCAAAGTGAGGCTTACCGGCCTGCAGTTTCCAGCTTCTTCTCTGTCACCACTTTTGTGAAGAGGGACCACATCTGCTCTTCTTCAATCCCACAGAACCTCCCCCATCTACAAGGATTTATTAAACAAATCTTTAAGAGGACTTGCCAGAACCTCTCTGAGCTCCCTCAGTATCCTGGGATGGATTGCCCGTCTGGTCCCATGGCTTTGTCCGCTTTCAAATTTTCAAGATGCGAGTGGATTACATTTTGTGTGTTTAGATCCAGCAGGAAGGATAGGATTTGGATCCTGCTTATTGGGTTTTGATGCCATGTTAGCTACAAATAAATAAAGAGAGATTTTGCTAAGAGCTGCTGGAAAACTATGTTTGATGAATTCCCAGGATGGAGCTCCTCACTTAGGCAGCCAATATCATTTGTGTCCTCTAGCACCCCCTTTAAAAATTAATAATAAGCTTTTTTGTTGGTTAGACTGGCTTTGAAGTGGTATTTGGTCCTTTGAACATGTATTAAATGTCCTTCAGATTAAACCCTCCCAACTCCTTCAGTCTGAATTCTTGTCTGATTCTCAGTTTTTCAATGGCTACATTTGAAGCACAGTATCAGTGATGGCTGCACTCTGAAGGACTTAACCAGCCAACAACCATCAATCCTATCATTTATCAATAATCCGTTCAAGAAAGGACGTATTGCCTCTAATCTGTACAAGTTGTTTATTAAATCACTCTCTTCACATAAACTGGGCATTGAACGCTTTTGGGAGGAAGAGACAACTCCATTTATAACAACCCCAATGGGATTTATTTTGGTCCAAACTTAACCGTCCATTATGCTTCTACTATTCAATCTTTGTACTTCTTTCTGCATAGAGTGATATGGACTCCTCATAAAATGTCTGTGGCTGGTCTCTCCTCAACAAAGTGTTGGTCATGCAAAGTAGAAAATGGGACCTTAACTCATCTTATTTATGAATGCACCCACACCAAAGAATTCTGGATACAAGTCTGGAACATAATTGCAAATATCTTGAATATAAATACTCAGCTGTCTTTCAAGTTATTATTTTTGGCTCTTCAGCCTTGGAATATGTGTTATCTAAAGAAGACATGAAACTCCTACACATTTTCCATCCTATTTACTAAGTCGCACGGCAGTGCTGACTCAGCCCATTCAAAGTGAACGGGCTGTGTCAGCATTAGCGCATGGCTTAGTAAACAGTGGGACTTATTAGCTATAGCAAAGAAATCAGTGTTCTTAAATTGGAAAGTCAATTCTCTTCTGAACGTTTATTTTTTGGTGGCATACAATACTATGCAAACAAAAATTTGAATTTTCCTTTGCAGAAAATTGGGCAATATTATTTGTTTCAAAAACATGGTCCAATCCAGCTAATTAACTATCCAATAACTCATGAAGATAGCATTCTTTATTTCTATCTTATAATATTTTGTGATTTTGTATCTATGTGTATTTAAATATTTACTATTGTATAATATGTTCTGTATTCTCTCTGTTACTCAAACTCTTCAATAAAATCTCTTGGAGTTAAAAAAAATTAAATTAAAATAGAACATAATTCAAATAATGGAGATCATTAAAGGCTCCAAAACATAAAGCTGGTTACCCATCATGACCCTATAAAAACGGTTCCAACTGTAGAGAATCCAAAAAAATAAAAGGGTCAATATTCAAAGTGATTTAAGCAGGTGAGAGAGGCCACACAAACACACAGAGGGGCATAATCGAAAGGGATGCCCAAGTTTTGTTGAGGATGACCTCACAATACATCCTGATGGAGGGGCGGGGAAACCTGTATTATTGAAACAAGATGGATGTCCATCTTTTGTTTTGATAATACGGTCGGGGACGCCCAAATCTTGAAATTTTGGTCGTCCTTAGAGATGGTCGTCCCTAGATTTGGTCGTTTCTGATTTTCGGCGATAATGGAAACTAAGGATGCCCATCTCAGAAACGACCAAATGCAAGCCCTTTGGTCGTGAGAGTAGCCAGCATTTGTAGTGCACTGGTCCCCCTGACATTCTATGACACCAACCGGGCACCCTAGGGGGCACTGCAATGGACTTCATAAAATGTTCCCAGGAACATAGCTCCCTTACTGCTGAGCCCCCCAACCCCCCCCCTAAAACCCACTACTCTACACCACTACCATAGCCCTTACGGGTGA
Organism: Microcaecilia unicolor; assembly: GCF_901765095.1. NCBI lineage: Eukaryota > Metazoa > Chordata > Amphibia > Gymnophiona > Siphonopidae > Microcaecilia > Microcaecilia unicolor. Next base: position 329,625,859 of record NC_044032.1, read on the forward strand.
AGAGGGCACCTAGATGTGGGTACAGTGGGTTTCTGGTGGGTTTTGGAGGGCTCGCTGTTTCCTCCACAAACGTAACAGATAGGGGGATGGGTCTATGTCCGCCTGCCTGAAGTGCACTGCACCCATTAAAACTGCTCCAGGGACCTGCATACTGATGTGATGGAGCTGAGTGTGACATCTGAGGCTGGGATAGAGGCTGGCAAAAAATATTTTGAAAGATGTTTTTTGAGGGTGGGAGGGGGTTAAAGACCACTGGGGGAGTAAGGGGAGGTCATCTACGATTCTCTCTGGTGGTCATCTGGTCATTTTGGCCACCTTTTTGTGCCTTGGTCGTAAGAAAAACAGGACCAGGTAAAGTCGTCCATAATTTTCCATTATGGGTCAAGGACGTCCATGTGTTAGGCACGCCCGAGTCCCGCCTTCACTACACCTCCGATACGCCCCTCTTGAACTTTGGCCGTCCCTGTGAAGGAAAGCAGTTGGAGACATCCAAAATTGGCTTTCGATTACACCCATTTGGACGACCCTGTGAGTAGGACACCCATCTTCCGATTTGTGTCAAAAGATGGGCGTCCTTCTCTTTCGAAAATGAGCCTGACAGTGTACAGAGCTTTCTATGCTCTAACTTCATATTCCAGGTAGTTTTTGGGACAGCATCATGCCATGCCAGCTGCAGCCTCAAAATGGCTGTTGTGACCTCTAGTGGCAGTCTCACTGTACTCGTTAATACCATGAAACTGCTGATAGAATTTACCCCAGCCATTTTGAGGTTGCAGTCAGCATGGGCAGGAGCAAATGGGCATCACTCTTGCCCCTTAAATCACTAGGCCACCACAAAATATGCAGATAGGCCCAAGGGAGCCTTCTGTGGGTGGGGGGTGCCCCAAGAAGGACCACTCTGTTTGGGGGGCTGGAGGTGTGAAATTAGTACCCTCCAACCTCCCCCCTTATTCCAGTCCCTTTATGTGGGTTCAAGAATAGCATAAATGTCCTATGTGGGTCCTGACTGAATACTGGCAGGGACCCACCTAACTCCCAGAAGGCAGAAGCAATCTGTTCATTCCCAGATATTCAATTCCAGTGCCTGAACATGGCCCAGCACTGAATATCTAGGTCTAAATTAGCAAGTGATGGTCAGCATGCTGACTGCCACCAGCTGAATACTGACATGTTAATCCTTATTTGCAAGGATATTTAAACAAAACTTTAGTGCCTAGAGCTAAAACTCTAGACTTTAAAGCCAAAAACATTTTCGGTCTGAGTTGTGTGGATCTAGCCACATCAGGAAATCTAATGTATGAAATAGCTTTTTTTCTTCCACAATTGCAGTTTTGAGATTAAGTTCACTTACCCTGAGATGAAAATTAATCCTGTTGAAGTCCCCTCACCTACTGGATATGAGCTTTCCACAGAAAGTTCCATACAAATTGGATAAATGGAGAATCCAAACAACCCAAATAGTGAACAAACCACAGCAAGTAAAGTCATTTGATTTCTTACTTGAGAAGCCTGAGAAAAAGAAAAAAAGATAACAAAATGTAAAACTCAGGGGTCAGCACTGTCAGCAATGTTGTTTAATATGTATTTACAGCTGCTATATGATGCTGTCAGGTTCTCGAGGCAGAACCGGAATACGTGAGCCCTTGGGCCACTGCCGAGGAGCGGCAGAGCAGGCAAGACCACCCCGGAACTGGATATACAGAACAGCAGGACTGGAACTCTGGACTGGAGTAGTACTGAGGCAGGCAACTAGAACAGGCAGAAAAGGAACAACTTCACCTGCGCTTGACCATTGTTCCTCCGGAGTTGAGCTCTGGAGTGCGGGTGGCCGGCAGGACTTGCAGGATAAGGCAGGAACTGAAGATCCTGAGGACCCACCTTGGGTCCGGGGTACACGAGGGAGACTAGGCTAAATACTAGACTCGGACTGAAAGCTGCATGCAGCCACTAAGCCAGAAACACAAGACAGACCAAGGGGACAAAACGTACACAAAGGCTAGGCAGAGAAGGATTCAGGATATACACTCAGGATATACACACTAGCTAGGCAGAAGCAGGACTCAGGAAATACAAACAAGCTAGGCAGAAACAGGACTTGGAATATACAAGCAAGCTTGGCAGAAACAGGACTCGGGATATACTAGCAAGCTTGGCAAGCAGACAGAAGCAACCAGGAACTAGCAGAGTCTTTGGGCAGGCAGCAGACAATAGAATAAACCAGGAGCAAACAGAGTCTTTGGGCAGGCAGAGGAATAAACCAGGAGCTAACAGAGTCTTTGGGCAGGCAGCAGATAATAGAATAAACCAGGAGCAAACAGAGTCTTTGGGCAGGCAGCAGACAGAGGAATAAACCAAGAACTAACAAAGTCTTTGGGCAGGCAGAGGAATAAACCAGGGATAACAGAGCCAGGGCTGAAGCTTCAGCAGCTCCAAACACAGACAGAGAGAAAATGGCTAAAGCTTCAGACTCCAAATGCAGAGCAAGGCAAAGGAAGGACTAGCAGTCCACAGACACAAAGCAGAAGGGCAGCGCCCACACAGAAGGACTGGCAGTCCACAGACACAAATAGCAGATGGGCAAGAGCCCCAGAGAAAGGCTAAGAAGCAGCGCAACAGTGCTCTCACCTCACGGCCTATAGGCATAACACTCTTACTTACTATGCAAAGGCCCTGAATGCAAGCACAGCACTTCCTTATGAAGGCTCTCACTGATGATGTCACCTACTGCAGAACAGGAGCAGGGAACACACTCACACCAAGGAGAGGCTTGGAACACATAGGAAGAACTGGCAGGAGTCATCTTGGAAGCTGGCACAAAACAAGCGGGAGTCATCTTAGATGCTGGCTCCCACACAGGTGAGGTCTAGTGAAGCAATCAACACACAGAGACAGAGACAAGACTAACACAGAAACAGACAGAAGCCAGCATAGATGCTGACCCCCAGAAATAAGGTAAGTCTGAGGGTGGTCACGACCACAGACGTGACAGATGCAATGATGTTTTTGCAGGTTGATTTTAGGATCTATGCCAATGACATTCAATTTTTTTCCCACAGTGGATAAAGATTTTGTGACTGAATGTATTAGATGGCAGCACTGTCTAGAGCAGAGGTTTTCAGCCCAGTCCTCAGTGCATACCCAGCCAGTCAGGGTTTTCACGATATCCCTAGTACTGAATTTAATGGGGATATCCTGAAAACCCTGATTGGCTGGGTGTGTCTCAAAGGCTGGATGGAAAACCCCTGTCTAGAGAGTACTGTACATTACTAGATGGGTGAAAATAAATTAGACCTGAATCTAGGTAAAACTGAAGTTATGTTGATATGACATAGGGCTCATAGACTTCTACAGCCTATGCCCTGAAAATGGTAAGTACTAAGATCAGGTATACATATGAAGCATCACATACCTATGTAATGAGTTTATCTTGTTGGGCAGACTGGATGGACTGTACAGATCTTTATCTGCAGTCATATACTATATTACTATGACACATCTTTATCTAGTAAGGTTAGAAGAAAAAAAGATGAAGATTAAGATCATGATTCTACTCTAAGCTTTACTTTCTCTCGTAGGTATGGGTCGAATGCTCTTTGTGATGTTTACTATTTTGTTAAATATGGAGTTCCTTTCTTCCTTTTATAATTTTGTCTTTATTGCAATTGTACATCGCTCTGATTTGCCATATAACAAGAGTGATTTATCAAGCCTGAATAAACATAAATATACTGTGAGATTCCAATTAAAAATCAGATTGTGAGTCTTGGAGTGATACTTGATTTGCAGTGGCTAAGGTTGTTCAAACTTGGTTTTTACCAGCTACATGTGTTGAGCAAAATTAAACCTATGCTTTCTAAATCTGATTTTCAAATGGTGGTTCAAAACTTGATATTGTACAGATTGGACTACATAAGAACATTTTTTTAATTACATTTGTACCCCGCGCTTTCCCACTCATGGCAGGCTCAATGCGGCTTACATGGGGCAATGGAGGGTTAAGTGACTTGCCCAGAGTCACTGGTTCAGACCAATTGCCCACCTAGCCCAGTATCCTGTTTCCAAAGGTGACCAATCCAGGGTCACAAGTACCTGGGCAGAAACCCAAATAGTAGGGTTTCTACTGCAATAGTTTATATTTGGGTCTTTCTCAACCATTCTGCAAGGCACTGCAAGTTATACAGCATGCTGCAGTACGTTTAAGAGTGGGTTTAATACAATTTGATCAGGTCACTAAGCTTTACATTAGCTGCCAGTGCAATTTAGAGCACAGTTTAAACTGTTGGTGCTGATTTTTAAGACCTTGTCTGGTATTGCACCAGTGTATTTTAAGGAAGTCTTACAGCTTCATACCTCTGTCCACTCACTACGATCTATAGGACTGTGACAACTGTTATTGCCTTCTTTAGCAAAAATGTATTATGCAGATACTTGGGACAATGTTTCGTCTCTCATTGAACTTTAATATTGAACAAGTTGCAGGCACTTTGTACCTTTTCTCGACTGTTTCTATGATAAAGAAGAATTTTAAATCATAGTTGTTTGCACAAGCATATTGTAGATACAAAAGCTGCTTGATAGTCAAGGATTATTGATTTCATATATTCTTGGAAAAAGGCAATACCCAAATTGCAATGAAACAAAATATTGATACTAGAATACAGATAGGCCTGAAAATGAAAGGCAGATTTAAACAAGTTTAAAAGTTCATTCTTCATACATTACACAAAGGTGTATTTCACCGAGTAGATGGTGAGATGTGTATGTATAAACGGGGGATTGAATAGGTAGAAACAGTGTGGGTGTGAGTCAACTCCTCCCTTCCTCTTACTTTATATCTTCCTTTCCATCTCCCCTCTCTTCCCATTTCTTTCTGTACCTACCTCATTCTCTGCGTCATATCTGTCTCCTTTTCAGCCAACAGAAAGTGGGAACCTTTCCAGCTCATCACTCTTTATCACACCATCCCCTCTCCTTTAGCTACTATCATGGGTCTTTCAAAGTCAGTGCAATCGTATGAAGTGCCCTAGGCAACCCACCCCTCTCAGTTAAGTCCCTAGCCTATATTTATTTCAAAAACGTATAACCTGCTTAAATCTAAACAGCTGAGATTCTGACAATTAAACTGAACAATCTTGATTACAACAAAATCACCCTTCTTAGAGAAATCCTGTGTATAACAGATATCATAATTTGTTTTGGATAAATTATATTCACATAATGAAGTCATTACCAAAAGCCATTATGGGCTACTTGAAAATGGTCCACCCTCCCTACATATAATATTACTGCTGACTAAGACTGCTTTGCTACATCTGGTCCAGTCTAACAGACTGAAAGAACAACTGATGCTAGCATCACCGTTTCAAAAGACAACTCGATATCAGAAGATTTACAGTTCTCTATTCTCTGTACTTGGAGTTAAATATGAAACACTCTACCTACTGCCATCAGAAAACAGCTACCTTAACTTCAGGAAGAGGCTAAAAACCTTTCTTTTCCCAAAGACTGCTTCATAATAATCCTAGTACCACCCACTATCTTTCTCACAATATTTTTGGTCTTATACATTACATCAATGATATCTAATTTTCTCAAACCTCATGGTAACACTATCTGCTTTTGTCTCACCTAGAATGTAAACTGCACTGAACCCTGGAAAGGGGATATTAGTGGTATACGAGAATTGAATTGAATTAATAGTACATGTTATTGTATCACCCTGACTACAGCTGACTACACCCCTACCCACCTCTGCTCAAGAAGCTACCGCCTTAGACATTGCATGGTTAAGTCAGCCCCTGGGATCCTCCCATTCTTCAGATGGTGGGAGCCTAGTCTTCCCATCACTCGTGAGGCTTCTAGTGCTCTCTGTGAGTCCATCCGTACATGCAAAAACAAGCATGAATGCAGCGAGACAGAAAGACATTGATCAAGCTTCAGCAACAGGCACGCATTCTAAAGTGAAATGCACCGCAAAATTTAATTTATTTTCATTAAACATATTCTGCTTAACTCAAACAGTTTTAGGCAGAGAATAAGAAATGCAATAAATCATTCCATCAGTAAATACATTATCACAGAAAAATTAGCCTAAAGTACACAAAAAATGAAGTAATATCAAAATGTGCTAAATAATCATCCAAAATTAGAAAGCATCACAAAAGCAGTACATATATATAACAATCCAAAATCCATGAATAACAGATCAAATAGCTATTGCAAACTATAAGAATCTTTTAAGAATAATCCATCCAATATTCAGTGGCACTCAACTGCTGTACCCAGGTAAGTGTAAGGTTAGCACATTTTGTCCTCTGAAAAAGAGGACACATGTCACGCCTCCCTGCCCCGCCCACCCACACCATGCCCCTGCCCCGCCCATACCACATCCATTTCAGATCCTCATCCCGCCCCGTCACATATTCCCCTCCCCCGGGTCACATATTCCCCTCCCCTGCCCCCCGTCACCTCCCCTCCCCCTTGTCACATATTCCCCTCCTCTTACTTACTATCTACTGCCCTGGTGGTCTAGTGACCTCTTCGGGGCAGGAAAGAGCCCCCTCTTTCCTGCCCTGATTGCTGCCTGCCCTTGCCCTGCATCCTTCTCAGTCTCGGCTGGGGATTCAAAATGGCCACCGAGAATTGACGCGGCCTCTCGAGACTTCAACTCTCGGCGGCCATTTTGAATCCCCAGCCAAGACCGAGAAGGATGAAGGGCAAGGCAGGGCTCCAGGCAGGAAAGAGGGGGCTCTTTCCTGCCCCGAAGAGGTCACTAGACCACCAGGGCAGATAGTAAGTAAGGAAAGGGGAGGGGAGACCCACGGCACCGCTCGCCTGCCCATTTGTCCAGAAATCCGGACAAACGGGCGGGCAAAACCCGCCGGACGCCCCGGACATGCCTTCAAAAAGAGGACATGTCCAGGGAAATCCGGACGAATGGTAACCCTAAGCCATACCTGGATTTTCAGCTGCATTATCCAGATAATACTGCTGGAAAATTCTGCAGACTGCCTAGGGCTATCTGGATAGCACTGAGGCAGTCCATGGGTGGACCCAGGATTTGCCCAGAGACCAGCGATACTCATCAAATGCTGCTGAATTGTCTTTTTTTGATACTGCAATTAAAGGACAAGCTCCAAAATGGTTTTCTTTATACTTGGAAAACAGATCTTGCTAGGTTGCCTTTGGACCTTTCTACTCATCTTACTTGTCTCCTGGAGTATGTGACAAGGCAAGCCGCAGAGATTCCCCAGTGGAGCAGTTGAGCCCAGAACTACGGGTTCCAGAAGTCCTTGCAAGAATGAGAGAAGAGAGTAGTCCTAAAAAAATGGAATGGATTCCCAGTCCCAGCAGGGGGAGCAATGGTTTGAGGCAGGGTGAGCTTGTTACTCCCTTTCCCACTAGAGGGCGAGGGAAGGATGAAGCTCAGTTTCCCTGGCTTCACCATCAGTATATAATTCCCTCCAGCTGTGAGAAGGGGAGAGCAGATTTCCTGTAGGCTCTCAGTCATCAGGAGAGAGGGGAGATGAATGGAGAGAGAAATTCCATGGATTATGTGGAGGAAGGAAGTAGCCTGCCACTAGAGCTGCCTAAGGGAGAGGAGCCAGCTACCATGGAGTGGGAGAATTCAAAGGTTGCCCTGCCCAGCACTTGAAGGCAGTGGAGGAAGTCACACCGGGCGTGGTGCTAAGAGGTGGGAGAAACTGCCAACCCTGCTCCTTACAGGGTTCCCTCTGTGCTGTGAAAAGGCAGGTGATTTGTGGTATTGGTTTGATGTGCAAAGACTGTCCATGAAGATTTGTTCTGAACTGTTGTGCTATATTGAAAGTGTGCTGAACTCTTGCTAAACCCTTCTGAAGGAGGGGGGAAGGGAAAGCTAATGCCCTAATAGAAGACCTGAGGGCTTGAGGAGCTGAGCGCTTGCTGAGGGATTTTGGGACCCGGAATGTACCTTTTTTTCTTTTGAAGATTATCTTATGAGGACTGTACCTTTTTCTTTTGAAGGCTATATTAAGAGGGCTGTACCTTTTTGTTTTGAAGAATATATTATGATTTTTGGTATGAAATTGCCTTGATAATAAAATACTTTGGCCCTGAGTCCCAGTATCAGCAGCATTCTGTCCTGGAACCCTGGGAGCCCCGCTGGCTTCCTGGCTCTACCCAAGAGGAGGAAGTGGACCCCCCCTTTACAAGTACGAAAAGGCTTCTTGTTGGCTCCTACTGCCTTTAATATTTTTCCTACCCTTTTGGTCACACTCATAAAAACGTTTTGTGTAAATAGGCATTACTGTGCAGAACAGATCATGTGCAACTGACTTAAGGTATGGATCCTAGGAACCCTGAGTGACAACTGTTTAAAACTTAATTCAGATAAATGTTGGTCATGTGGCTATCAGACCATCAGAAAGCACTGTCCTGTGTATCACTTCTAGGAGGCTCTCCAATCTCTTGTAGACTCTATTAAAATACTAGGCTGTTGTTTTCACTTTAAGCTCACCTTCAAAATGAAAGTCTCATTAGTTGTATAGTCATGTTTCTTTGGTTTGAGGAAAAATCAGGCTATCCATCCGTTTCTTGATGACGAGGCCGTAAGAACTCTTATAAATTTGTTTGTACTCTCTCAATTGGATTATGGGAACATTGTTTAATTTGATTATGTAGCTTGATAAAGCCTATTCGGCTGGTATAGGGGTGTGCAAGCATAATCAGATCTATAGACACATGACTGGGGTAATGTCAAATTTCCAGCCTGATTGCCTATTATATTGGTTTATCCAAATGTGGACATCAATTGACAGAATTTTGTTGCACAAAGTTTATAAGAAAGAAAAAGAAAAAAAAGAATAAGCATTACAAGTATATAGAAATTAATAAATCACAGAATGGGTGTAAGCTTTGGAGGGTTTTCTGGCCAATGATGAAAAAGGTGTCATGTGGCAGTAGTAAAAAAAAAAACAACTTTTGAAATTTTCATCGTATGGCAGACTTTTGAGGCCTTTTCTTCCATGTTTTGATTTTAATTAAATCTAGCATTGACTTTCAAAACCACAATATGAATCGAGATTTCTCATGTGCTAATGTTGCCATTAGCGAGCAGCCATTTTTAAAAATTACCAAGGGAGAACTTACTGATACCTATTTTGTGGGTGGTAAGGGCCTCCCGCCTTATCTGTGCACTGACTAGTTATATTACATAACATTTTGGTCTTGTATTCCACAAACACCTCTACAATTCTATGTGGATCACAAAAAAAAAATAACTAGATCAGTTTATGCAGGAATTAAAACATTATTTCAAATTCTAGACTATAATTCATCCCACATATTTCCTAAATAGAAAAGCTTTAAGTTGCTTAAGGAACAACACACAATCACTCAAGGAATGCACCAAAATAGGGACACAGTTCCAGACTGACACTGTCTGATAAGGACAAAGATAACTGTATAATAAATAGATAGGAATCTTAATAAAACTTGGCCTTGTAATAACTATTTAAAAGAAGAAAAAAATCTTATCAAGTACAAAGGGACATTGCCATATGAAGATTGACAAACTTTAGTGCACAACTTAAAATAAGAACTTGCCATCACTGGTAGCCAATGGAATTTGTAAAAATATGTTGTTACTGATTCATCCATTCTAAGAGAACATATCACTCTGATCATTAAATTTTGGCTCGTTTGCAATTTTTTCACATGCATGCTACATAAACAACGTTACAATAATCTATTTTAGAAAGTAACAGTGATTGAACCACTAATCAGAAAACAGGCAACTCATAATATCTGTGAATGGACCTTAGCTTTCCCACTCTCTGCCCGACACGCCCCTTCAAAAAAATTATTAAAAATATTTAGTGTGTGGTTAGTGTGCACCTGTGTTAGACCTTTTTTGCTGCATTAGGCACATGGCCGTTAATAAAATTTTAAAATGACATTTTTATGGCTTTGGTACAAATAGCCTTAACACGTGGGGAAAAACCTGCACAAGGGTGTGCTAAGGTCACTTTTTACTGCAGCTTAGCAAATGGGCTTAGTTAGGTTGCTCTATTACTTCTAGCTCACACTGATTTGTTTTAGTTGCTCTGTGTGAATCTCACTGATTTTTGTTTTGGATAATTATTATTTATTTTATCACATTTGATAATACCTCTAATTGCCATATGGCAGCTAGGCGGTTAACAATAAAAGCTCAGAGGAGCAGAGAGAGAATAAAGCTAAAAACAGAGAGAGGCTAGGGAGAAAAGAGACATAGTAAATAATGTATGAGTGTAGTAACTGTTGTTTTGGTAATGATACTTTTTTGTACTTTGATTTTATTACTTTAATCCACTTTGAACTCTGGCTATAGTTAAGCATAAAAATAAATAAATAAATAAACTCCTGCCCACCAAGAGGCTAAACCGCAGCAGACTGGCAAAAAAAAAACCTTAGTAAAACAGTCAGGCCTAAAAGGTGAGCAAGCCTGAGGTAATGACACTTGGTCCAATGGAGTGTCTAATCCAATTACTTTAAAAGCAATTAAAGGGATCTCAGGCTGGCTAACTTCAAATATATCTAAACAGATGGACTCACAATTGGGAACAGTGGTTGATAAGATGGTATCTGGCCTGTCTGAGAATTTGGCATACTAGCACAATGACCATTTATGAAAGTGTAAAGGCTTAGAACAGTATTTATGGAAGTTAAGTAAGCGAGGGCCATTTTCCGCAACCTGGTACAGTCGATGGTGCTGAGTCACCTAGATTACTGCAATGCACTCGATGTTGGCTGCAAAGAACAAATCATCAAGAAACTGCAAACAGCCCAGAACACTGTAGCCAGACTCATATTCGGAAAAACAAAATTCGAAAGTACCAAACCCCTAAGAGAAAAACTACACTGGCTTCCACTTAAAGAATGCATCGCGTTCAAGATCTGCACTCTAGTTCATAAAATCATTCATGGAGATGCCCCGACCTAAATGTCAGACCTTGTTGACTTATCACCCAGAAATGCCAAAAGATCAGCCCGTACATTCCTTAATCTACACTTCCCCAGCTGCAAAGGACTAAAATACAGACTAACACACGCGTCCAGCTTTTCCTACATGAGCACGCAGCTGTGGAATGCACTGCCACGTAACTTAAAAACAACTCATGAACTAATCAACTTCCGTAAATCTCTGAAGACCTATCTCTTCAACAAGGCATACCACAACGATCAATAATTGTAATGGCAACACATCACCACTTCACCTTACATCATGATTAGTTCTTTCTATGACTGTTTGCTTAATTCTATTATGTCATCCTAATCTCTATGTAACACCAACTATATCCTTAGTCTGGAATGGCGAAGGCCGTAATGGAACATTGTAAGCCAAATTGAGCCTGCAAATAGGTGAGAAAATGTGGGATACAAATGCAACAAATAAATAAATAAATACCATGCAGGTCTGAGCTGGTTTTGCCTCTATTTTCTGAGGGAGTAGGAAATCATGACTGTGGTGGAGTAATGGGAGTGACAAGTTGCTTTTGGACTCTGACTTTGTTGAGTGTTTTACAAGTGCTTGCTTCTGGCCTCTTGGAGTTCATGGGAGAAACTGTCGACAATATGGAACATTTCTGTGTGGGTGGATTAGTTGATTGACTGGCCTGTAGGCTCAGTGATAGTGGAAAGTTAGGGTTTAAAGCGTGTGGCCGTAGGCGATGGGAGAATGGAGGGACTGGGAGTACCAAGCAATAAAGGGGTAGGAATGGTTTGTATCTTGTTTCTATGAGGGGTGTAGGGAGGCAGTGGGGTTGGTAAGTGTGATATCTTCCATTGTGGGGATTCAGTCACAGGATTTTTGAGTTAATCTAGAGGGGTGAGGCATGTAGGGTACTTGCGCTTGCTGCCTCTGGAGGGTTCCGTAGGCGGTTAATTGATTTGGGTTATAATTAGAAATTTTCTTGTTGGCTGGAGATAGGAAAAACCTGTGCAATAACAAGGGATGTATACTTGACATCTGGGCACTACACATCTATAGTGGTACTGACTCTGACAATGTTATACATGGATAATGGGGGGGGAGAACAGCCTTCCATCATGCTTTTGGAATGCTATTCTTGATTGTAAGTAATCTTAAGAATGTTGAATAAATCCATATATGATTCATTGGTTCACTGATTAAGACTATGCATATTTTGCACTATAGAAAGTGAAAGAAGAGCATTTGAAGTTGAAGAGTGATTGGACAGATATTGTTCAGAATTACCTAAACAAGTTTCATGCTTGTAATAAGTTTCAAATTTTAAACAATAAGGTTTTAAAAAATGGATTGGAGAGGAGGAGATATGCACCTGGACCTTTGTGCACCTGGAGGTTTTTTCATTATTGGGACTCTCATGGACACCATCTGCCGACCCGCTTACATCATCTGCGCGTGCCGGCACCAGGGATAAATTCTAGTGTCTCTCTGTGGCACGGCTGCAGGGTGTGGCCAAAAGGGCTTGCCCTAAGGAGCCCCTTTGGCGCTCCAGTGGAGTCCAGGTGGGTACAGATCTATATTGGTACTTCTGGAAGTCTACATCTGGTAAGAACTGCGATTTTTTTCACTTTGGGGAAGCGTAAAGCCAAAGTCAAACATTTGACTGTGAGTGCACTCCCAATGTGCCTGGGCCAACTGATCGACATCTGGTGCCTATGAGTAAGGTCCTTCCCTCCCCTAGCTTTCTCAGGAGTTAGTGCAGGAATGCACATTCTCTGCCCTGACACACCCCTTCAAAAGAATATATATATATATATATATATATATATATATATATATAGTGTGTGGTTATAGTGTGCACCTGTGTTAGGCCATTTTTGCTGCATTAGGCACATATCGTTAATTAAATTCTAAAAGGCCACTTTTACGGCTGCAGTAAAAATAGCCTTAGCACATGGGAAAAACCAGCACAAGGGTGTGATAAGGCCACTTTTTACTGCAGCTTAGTAAAAGGACTCCTTAGTTTATTAGGTTGATCTATTACTTCTTCTAGCTCGCACCGATTTTTTTTAAGTTGCTCTGTGTGAATCTTACTGATGCTAATCGCCATATGGCAGTTAGTTGGTTAACAATAAAAGCTCAGAGGACCAGAGAGAATAACACTAAAAATAGAGAAAGGCTAGGGTGAAAAGAGACAAAGAAAATAATGTATGACCATTTTTGTAATGATACTTTTTTGTGCTTTGATTTTATTGCTTTAATGCACTTTGAACTCTGGATATAGTTAGGCTCTAAAAAATAAAATTGTGCCCAAGAGGATAAACTGCAGCAGACTGGCAAAAAACAAAAAGATTGGTAAAACAGTCAAGCCTAAAAGGTGAGCAAGCCTGTGGTAATGACAGGTGATTCATTAAGCTCAGGGGATAGGCTGACCCCTGACCTGCCTACGGCTTCCCATCTATCCCCTGCTGAGGGTTTGTCCCTAGAAGGTCCCCCCCCCACCCCCGGCAGACTCTGCCTTCCCCATCTACTGATGTTTCTATTCAGCGGTACTGTTTCCTAAGGAGGTTCCAGTATTTGAGGCTGGCCCTTCAGAGGTATCCCTGTTAGATGTTTGGAATGTGGTAAAGAGAACTGAAGCAATGCTCCAGGGTCCAGTATAGCAGCTCTGTACTTTTTCTCAGGGTGTGGCTTCCAAAGTAGAAGTTCTGGACTCTAAGGTTTCTTTGTTATATACTTCCTTAAAGAAAGTAGAATCTCAACTTGGTGTTTTGCAAACAAGTGGGTACATCCGGTTTAAAGGATAGTCTGTACTTGTGTAGGCAACTTGAAATGTTAGAAAAACAGATGAGATCTCTTAATTTTCCTGTGGGTCCATTACTATCTGTGGAGATCTTACTGAGAAAATATTTCAAGCAGGTTTTGAGTTTACCTGATGCTGATACAATGGTGATTGTTAAATGTTACTATTTGCCTAATAAAGTTTTGGATGGAGGGAAGGCAGAGGGGACTCATAATGTTCTATCATCTAAGACTGATATTATCGCAAATTTGATTGCTTTTCTTGAGACCACTCAGGATGAAATTACTCAGGGTTCAACTCGGTTAGTCTCTTTCTTCTCAGAAGCATATGAAGTGATGGTTATGAAGAACTATTTTAGGAAGAAAGATTTCCTTTTTTGTGAAGGAAAGCTCCAGATATTTCCTGATGTTTCCATGGCCACCCAGGCTAGGCGTAGACAATTTCTAGAAAACTAGAGTTTTAGCTCTGGGAGCCTCTTGTTTTTTGAAGTTTCCTTCAAAGTGTTTGATTTCCTTTTCTGAAGTGCATTACACGTTCTTTGAACTGGATCAGCTGGAAAGATTTTTGTTAGATAAGAAAGCTAAGTAGTATATCAGTTAGGCAGTTATATGTTAGCAAGCCTTAAGTTTAGGCCAGGTAGGATGTTTATTCTTTTGTTGATTATTTTTTATGGTATTTATTATTCTCTTTCTCCTTTTGGAATGTGGACTAAATTGTTTCTTGAGTGCTCTTGTATTTATTTGGAAAACCTTGAATTAAAAAAACAAAAAGGGATTGGGTGGGTCAGCTATACCATGCTTCACACACTCAGCATTGGGGAGTGTGCATATTTATTTACAAAAACTGTTGCTTCTGACTAATGCTAGAATCTGGGTGGACCCAGAAGAGGAACATATAAATTTTGGACTGCTCTCCATGTTCTGAAATGTTTATATTTGCTAATGTTTATGGACCTAATGAGGGGCAGAGCCTTTTCTACAGCTCTCTGATTGACACTTTGCCCCACTTGCTATATCTAAGATAAGAGGGCACATTATAAGAAAAAAAAATTACACATTGTTAAAAATACAGTATAAAAAGTCCTATTACCAGCTACTATCATCAGGCAGTGAGCAAAGACAAAACACTGAATAAAGTGAGATCCAATTCTTGATTTAAGCCACGCGGATGTACAGTGTTAAGTTCAAAAATGAGTCTTTGTTTGGTTCGTAAGAGAGTGAGATCAGCATCAACCCCCCACCCACCACCACCAAACACACACCCAAATCTGGGATTTTTGATCCTGTTGACAAAATATTTGAGATTATCAAGATCATATGCTGCCTGTAGCTATTGATACTGAACTAATATGTCTGTTAATACAACTTTTATGCTCTATTAATCTAGTTCTAACCTTCGTTTTGGTTTTGCCCACATAAAGAAGTTTGCATGGACAAATGATGACATATACCACATAGCATGTGTCACAATTACTGGAAAAGTTCAGTTTGAACTTTCTACCTGTTGAAGGATGGGTGAAAAAAAAGAGTGAATGCATACAAAACAAGATTGGCATGGAGGGTACAGACCACTTCTGCTGCTTGTGCAGTCTTACATCCTGTCTTAAGGAGTCTCTCTTTTATCAGCTTCCCTGATAATAAAAAGTATTTAGTTTTAATGTGGTTATAGCTTTTCTTTCTTCCTTTGTAAAGTTTGAGTACAAATAGGCATTCTTCTTCCATTGTTCAGTTACGTCCTGGATCACTAATTGTTTAAACGTGGAAACAATTGGATACAAAGGTCCTGAAGGAGTCTAGCAGATAAGGGGGTAACTGTTGTGGTCCTCAATAGAAAAGATTATGAAACACAAGTGATTAGGCAGTTTTCAGGTTCTACTTTTGCTGAGGACCCTACTGAGAAGTTAAAACTGGAAATAAAGGGGGGTCACGTGATGCTCTGAAGAGAGGAAGACGTGGTCCCGCGTCCTCCTAGGCCCTGGCTCCTTACTAAGCATTAAAACTCTGGAAAAATAGCGAAGCGAAGCCTCAGCAGCTGTATACTGGCAGTGAAAGTCCTTATGGACAAATATCTGAACTCGCCAGCGCGTACGATGGCGAGTAGAGGACCTAAAAAGGACAAAGATAAAATGAAGGCGCCAAGCGGAGCTGATGATGGGCAGCACGCGAGCGGAAGTGCGCCCTTCACGGCGGAACAACTGCAACAAATTACCGAGGCAGTAAGTGCAGCAATAGACTCAAAATTGGAGAAACTATATACACAGGTCTCTAATTTGGAGGCAAAGCAAATCGATACCGCGCAAAGAACAGGAGAACTGGAGCGCCGGGTATCAGAGATAGAGGATTCAGCGGGGCCTACGGCGCTTAAGCTCCAAAACATGGCTGCCACAGTGGAAACTTTGAAAGAGAAGCTAGACGACCTCGAGAATAGGTCGCGACGGGGAAACCTGCGGATAGCAGGACTGCCAGAAACTGTAAATGACAGAATGCTTTCATCGGTCTTAGAAGCATGGCTATCAGAGGAATTTGCGCTGTCTGACAGCGCAGGAAAGCTTTGTCTCGAGAGAGCGCACCGCATTGGCAGGCGACAAGATGGACAACAGACTCCGCGGACAGTAATAATAAAAGTGCACAATTATTTGCACAAAGAGGAGATTTTGCGCGGATTCAGACAGAAGCGAAATGAGTTGCGGTATGAGGGACATCCTGTGCGCATATTCCAAGATTACTCGGCAGCTCTACAGGAAAAGCGTCGACGATTTACGCCATTATGCCAGAAATTGCACGAGCGGCAGGAAACATTTATGCTGCTATACCCTGCAACTTTGAAAGTGAAGCAGGAAGGAAGGTGGAGAGCATTTAACGACATACAGGAGGCACAAAAGTTTGTCAAAGACCTGGAAGAATCTGGACAGACTGCGGCGCGAACCCCAGACAAAGGATGATTGTTTACAACTGAGAGTCATTTAACAGAAGGTACAGTTGCCATCACATGGAGAGGCTAATAATAAGAAACGGACATGCTAATTTCCAGTGTTAGAAGAGAAAGTTAACACTCAGGGGAGCGGGGGGAGGGGGAGGTGGGAAGCCCCATATGCCCATCTATGTTAATGGGTCAAGGTTACAGGGCTAGGTTTCAGGGGGGAGATGGGGAATTGGAGATGGGGATGGGGGGAAGGGAGGGATATGAGGGGAAAGGGCAGATAGGAACACAAAATGGCAATGATGAGTGGTTGAGTGCACGGGATAGGAAGAGTTGGCGGGAAAAGTTGGTGCAGTGGCAGAGATTAACATGGAGAATTCTTAGGGTGGGTCATGCGCGAGGATACAAAATTTCTGAGGGGAGGCTGGGACTCCTGGGAAAGAAATATATTGGTAGCTTAACTATCTTAATTATGTGTGAGAATACAGGCTAAGTCATCAAAGGGGAATACAAGACTGATATCGTGGAATGTGGGCGGGGTCACTTCCCCAGTAAAAAGGGCAAAACTCCTGGGCGCCCTGAAACGGCATGGGGTGGGAGTGGCCTGCTTACAGGAGACGAGACTTTCCTTAGAGGAACACAAGAAATTACACAGACACTGGGTAGGTGAGGTGTTTTGTTCACCAGCGGTGGGACGACGCGGAGGAGTAGCGATCCTGATAAGTAAACATGTGGCAATACAGGCTAAATTATTGTTTGCAGACACTGAGGGTCATTATGTAGGAGTACAGATAAATCTGCAAGGGAAAAGCTATTTAATAGTAACAGTTTATGCCCCCCAGACTGGTGGAAAGAGATTGAGGATCTTTTTGCACAGTGCCAGAGACATGGAACAGATCCCATAATAGTGGCTGGGGATATGAATCAGGTTTTAGATCCCTTGTTGGATAGAACGGGGCGCACACGGGAAGGGAGGGCTAACGGGGCCGGAATACTGGAGGCCTTCTCTGATGGACTGGGCTTGGTGGATCCTTGGAGATTGTTACACGAGGAAGAGCGTGATTTCACGCATACCTCGAGGGCACACGGAACCCAGTCCAGGTTGGATTACATTCTGGTGTCACAACAGCTGTTTGGGCGGATAGCGGAGGCGGAGATAGGCCCAGAGGAAGTTTCAGACCACGCCATGATCTGGGTAGACGTGGAGGCCCAGCCCTACTATCGCGCACTGGGGGGGTGGAGATTTCCGGCATACCTTTATAATTCCCCTGAATTCACTGATTACCTCATAAAAAAGTGGGAGGAATTTGCGGAACATAATGAACAATCTGTAGAGACCCCGGGCCTATATTGGCCTACGGCTAAAGCCGTAATGCGTGGGGAGGTGATTGCGTTTGTCAGTAGGAGGAATCGCAGGATAACGCAGAAGATAGTGGAGCTAGAAAGGCAGGCTAGATCGGCTAGGAAAAGATATGCGAGCAACTCTACTAAGGCCAATTTGGAGGCTCTGACTGCAGTACGTGTAGAGTTAAATAGCTTGTTGCATGACAGGTATTTGAAAGCAACAATAGTTCGCAAATATAATCTTAGTCGTTATGGAGACCGGCCGGGGGGTATGCTAGCACGATTAATCAAAGGAACCCGTAAGCAGTCTATTGTTGCTAGGCTGCGAAGCCCGACTGGGGCGTACACTTCTAGGCCAGAGGAGATTGCGGAGATACTTAAACAGCATTTTGAAAGTTTATATTCAGAAGAGAGCCGGGGGTCGGAGATGCGCGATAAGATCAGAACATATTTGCACCGGGCGCGACTCCCACAGTTAGAGCAGGAGCAGACAGATTTTCTAGACTCCCCCCTGAGCACTAAGGAAGTGATGAAGGCTATAAAAGCATTAAAGATGCACTCGGCTCCGGGCCCGGATGGGTTTTCCGGAGAATTCTACTAGATGCTTAAAATACAAGTGTTAGGCCCATTGATGAGCTTCTACGAAGAGGTGACTGCAGCGAGACAGTTCCCCAGACATGCTAATGAAGCGCTGATTAGCTTAATACAGAAACCAGGGAGAGATGCCACAGACCCAGTGGCATATAGGCCAATCTCGTTAATAAATGTGGACATAAAAATTTTGTCGCGGGTCTTGGCGGAGCGGTTGGCACAAGTGTTACCATCTATAATAGGAGGTGAGCAAGTAGGCTTTGTCCGAGACAGGCACTCTGTGATTAATGTGAGGAAACTGATAGCAGCCATGACAGAGGCTCCCGAGAAGACACCCAAGGGCATTGTTATTAGCCTAGATGCAGAACGCGCTTTTGACAGGGTGGTGTGGCACTTCATGTATGAGGCCTTACATTGGATTGGAGTGAGGGGATGGGCTGCAAAAGTCGTACAGGCGCTATACGCAAATCCGAGGGCAAGATTAGTAATCAATGGGGTTCAGACCGCAGAGTTCCAGATCATGAAAGGAACAAGACAGGGCTGTCCACTTTCCCCACTACTGTTTTTGATAGTATTAGAACCGTTATTGTGTATTATTAGGGAAGCCCCGGGGATTAAAGGGATACAGGCGGGAGGAGAAGAAATAAAATTATTAGCATACGCGGATGATTTGCTGCTGTTAGTCGATGACCCGCAGCGATCAGTGGCCTGTTTGATAAGAGAGATTGGGCAGTATGGGGACCTTTCGGGCTTTCGTCTAAACATGTCTAAGTCTCTGGCACTCCCAATACTAGAGTCTACTAGAAGTACCTGGGAAGGTCCCTTTCCCTTTAAATGGACAGAAGGAAAGCTGAAATATTTAGGGGTGGAAATACCAGTGAATTTGTCCATGTTATATAAAGAAAATGTACGGCCACTGTTAGCAGATGCTAGGCGTCTGATGGGTATCTGGAATTCTTGCCCCCTTTCCCTGTCAGGGCGCATAGCCCTATACAATATGATAATAGCCCCTAAATGGCTATACAGGTTTCAGATGCTGCCGCTGCACCTGCGAGGGCGAGAAGAAAGGGAGTTAAAGGTAATTTTGAGGAAATTTCTATGGTATAATAAGCGCCCAAGACTCCCCCTGGAAGTACTATATAAACCCAAGACACATGGGG
Source organism: Microcaecilia unicolor (assembly GCF_901765095.1). Classification (NCBI taxonomy): domain Eukaryota; kingdom Metazoa; phylum Chordata; class Amphibia; order Gymnophiona; family Siphonopidae; genus Microcaecilia; species Microcaecilia unicolor. The sequence goes on from NC_044032.1 coordinate 329,645,627, forward strand.
GCATGGGGCTGCTTAATATTAGATACCTTACCATTGCGTGCACCATGAGGCATGTTAGAGATTGGCTGGCGGGTAGTAGTCAATTCACGAACACGCAGTTGGAAGCCTCACTCACACCTGGCATACACTTAAGTTGTCTGCTACACACCACAAAGAAAAGACCGGCAAAACCGCCTAATATGAACTGGTTCATACGCTCAGCCAGGGCAATGTGGAGATGGCTGTGCCGCAGACATGACTTCTCAGCGGCAGCTACCCCTTTCGTCTCTCTGTCTTTGAATCCTGAATTCCCGACAGGGACAATGGGGAAAACATTTGAGATCTGGAAGAAGGGCATCTGTTATTTATATCAACTGTTGAATGAAGAGGGACAACTTAGGTCACTTGAAGAGATACAGAAAGAGTTTGACTTGCCATTTGCGGACTACTATGCGTATGCTCAGGTTAAACACTATGCACACTCTCTGGGAGCGTTTAATTTAAGCGAGGATGTGCAGGACACGCTTTCGACTGCACTCACACTGCACTCACAAAATACAGTGCCTCTCCGTTTTCACCATAAGCACCTCTTGGATACTACGGAGGACATTGATTATTGTATAACGGCGGAGAGCTGGACGCGAGAGCTCGAGACAGAACTTACAACAGAGATGCTCCAGAACTTTTTACAATCTATTTTGCGCAGGATCCCCTTCATTAGACAGTGGGAACGGCAGTATAAGTTTGCTACGCGAGCATATATAGCTCCGATAAGAGCGAGGAAGGCGGGATTTGGAACAGGAGACTGCCCTAAGTGTGGAGCAGACATGGCAACCCTGGGACATATGTTCTGGGTCTGCCCGACCATTAGACAGTTCTGGATACAATTACTGACAGATATCGGCCACTGGTGGAAGCAGAAAGTAGTGGTTAATCCATTGATTTTGTTTGATGTGTTCACAATAAAGAAGCCCATACCATCTGGATATGTTGGATTTTTACAAAAAGCAGTTGCGATTGGGAAAACAGTAATTTTGCTCAAATGGAGGGAAGAGCAAGCACCCACAAAAGAGCTGTGGAAGTCGAAAATGACAGAGCTATTACACTTGGAATTATGTGGATATACTCCTTCTAGTGGAGGGAAGAAAGACTCGTCCGCTTTTAGGAAAGTCTGGGAGAGATATTGGAATACACTTCATCCCATGTCAAAACGGAGAATTTTGCAAAAACTGGATGACAAAGACCAACCCAGGAATGTAGGGACAGACGGTGGAAGACACCTTGACCACTCAGCCATTATGAGCTAGGGAGGGAGGGAGGGGGTGGGAGTGAGAGAAGAACATGAAGGGACAAAGGGGAAGACAAGGGGTAGCAGGGTGGGATGCTTAATCTCAGCAGAGGAATTTTTCTAGAAAGTGATTACGATGAGGAAGTTGTATTTCTATTTGCTCTGCAGTATATTTTGTTTTGTTATCACTTAAAATGTTTGGCAAATATAGAATTGATACGGGATGTAAGCTGGGCAGCAAGGGGGAGGGAGGGGGAGAAAAATTATAACTGTTTAATGATTCTTAGTCACTGGTAGGAACTATTGTATTGTATACCGTATTGAATTGTTGTTATATTTCTGCTAATAAAAAAGATTTAAACATAAAACTGGAAATAAAAAAAAATCACTGAGAAAGAGGTCAATGAAGGATTTTTGACTACAGCTGAGTTTTAGTTCTTGAATCTTCAACATCTTACTATTCCAATTTTTTATATTCTCCCAAAAATACATAAGAGATTAAAAGATCCTCCCGGTTGCCCTATTATATCATCTAATGATTCCCTCCTGGAACCATCTTCAATATATGTGGACTTCTCAAAACCTTTGGTGGAGCAGAGTGCCTCATATATTAAGGATACAACCCAGTTTCTGTGTATTCTGCAGGAGATTCCTAAATTAGTATTTCCGGTGTTGATGATCACTTTGGATGTAGTACCATTATATACCTTCAGGTTGAAATTTTCATTGTATTGGAGCAGGTATTTGACAGCAGCCCAAAACCTCATCAAGTACTGACAGTTTTTACTTGAACTTTCTTGATTAACATTGAAAGCAAATTTTTTTTTCTGTATTCTGACCAACTGTATCTTCAATTATCAGAGGTGGCTATCAGGCTCGTTTTTGAAAGAGAAGGACGCCCATCTTTCGACACAAATCGGAAGATGGGCGTCCTGGTCACCCAAATCGGCATAACTGAAAGTCGATTTTGGGTGTCCCCAACTGCTTTCCGTCACGGGGACAACCAAAGTGCAAGGGGGCATATCGGAGGCATAGTAAAGGCGGGACTTGGGCATGCCTAACACATGGGCGTCCTCGACCCATAATTAAAAAAAAGGGCGTCCCTGACGAGCATTTGGATGATTTTACCTGGTCCAGATTTTCTTATGACCAAGGCACAAAAAGGTGCCCGAACTGACCAGATGACCAACAGAGGGAATCGGGGATGACCTCCCCTTACTTCCCCAGTGGTCACTAACCCCCTCCCACCCTAAAAAAAAACAGCTTTCAAAATATTTTTTGCCAGCCTCAGATGTCATACTCGGCTCCATCACAGCAGTATGCAGGTCCCTGGAGCAGTTTTAATGGGTGCAGTGCACTTCAGGCAGGCGGACATAGGCCTTTCCCCCTCCCTACCTGTTACGTTTGTGGAGGGAACAGCGAGCCCTCCAAAACCCACCAGAAACAAACTGTACCCACATCTAGGTGCCCCCTTCACCCGTAAGGGCTATGGTAGTGGTGTAGAGTTGTGGGTAGTGGGTTTTGGGGGGGTTGGGGGGCTCAGCAGACAAGGTAAGGGAGTTATGTTCCTGGGAGCATTTTACGAAGTCCACTGCAGTGCCCCCTAGGGTGCCCGGTTGGTGTCCTAGCATGTCAGGGGGACCAGTGCACTACGAATGTTGGCTCCTCCCAGGACCAAAGGGCTTGCATTTGGTTGTTTCTGAGATGGACGTCCTTGGTTTCCATTATCGCCGAAAATCAGAAACAACCAAGTCTAAGGACGACCATCTCTAGGGATGACCTAAATGTCAAGATTTGGGCGTCCCTGACCGTATTATCGAAACAAAAGATGGACACCCATCTTGTTTCGATAGTACAGGTTTCCCTGCCCCTTTGCCAGGATGTCCTGTGAGGACGTCCTCAGGAAAACCTGGGCGCCCCTTTCGATTATGCCCCTCCCCAAGTGCTACCTATGCCCCTTCAGTTGCTTGTTTGTATATGATCAATTTTGAGCAAACTTGGTTGAAGCAATACCCTGATTTCCATAAAATTATCAGATGGTGGGGAAGAATCCAAGATGGCTGCATCTCACTAAGACGCTGCGGGTCTCGATCTTTCCGTCATAGAGATAATGGTGAAACGTCGAGGGAGAGTAGCGGCTAGAGCTTCCCCGCTGCCTCCCTCATTACCTGGTCCTATTGATCGGTTTTTGAGACCGCAGGGTGTTGTCTGTGACAGCGGAGTGCCGTCAGTTGGAAACGCCGGTGATCTGGAGAATACGGCTTTCTCTGGCCCTGATGTCACCTTAAGCCCAGCTATGCGCTCACCACCTCTCCAGCCAGTCGGCGTGAGGTCCTTCCTCTTAGGATCGACAGGGTCCACTCCGGAAGGTGTTGAGGGCCCAGCAGAGCGTCGAGAGGAAGTCTCGCTAACATCAGAGCAAGGAATGGAGGGCAGTTTGCCCATGGAGTCACCGCGGATTGAGGGGAGAGGAACTGAGGGTCAGAGTGTGATTCATGGACAGTCTTCTGAAAGGTTTGAAATACCTAAAGCGTTAGTAGAAAAACCAAAAGAAGTGACACTAGAAGCATTATGGGACTTGGTATCTAATTTGAGACAAACTTTCCTAAAACAAAGTAATGAGGTTTTACCGAAAATAAAATCTTTGGAAATTGATTTGCAAAAAAAAGAAGAGGGGAGTTTAAAGTTTTAAACGATAAATTTGAAAAACTGGATCAAAGGGTTATGAACTGTGAAACAATGCAACCTATCATGATTAAAGATTTGACAAGTCTCAGGACGAAAACTGAAATGTTCGATAACTATATTAAAAATCATAATCTGAGATTTCTTAATTTTCCTAGATTGCAGAATGTAACTCCTCTAGAGATGCTGAAACGCTATTTGCGAGAAAACTTGAATATTCCAGAACAAAACCTTCCACCTTTTATCTTGGCATATTATATTCCTGGGAAAGATCTGAATCGATGAACTGAAAAACCAATAGATGTTTCTCTTTTGCTTGAGACTACTGACTCTGAATTAGCAACAGCCGGTACCTTGGTGGCGACAGTCGCACTGTTACCAGATAAGAATTGGATTTTCCGTATGTTTTTCCGTAATAAAGAAAAAACTTTTTTAGGTTTTAAAATCCTTCTGTTTCCTGATGTCTCTAAGGAGACTAGACAATGGAGGAAACAATTCTTACTCCTCAAGCCTGAAATTTTGCACCTCGGGGCTTCCTTTTTTTTAAAGATACCCCTGTAAGTGCATAGTAAGACTTGGGGGGGGGGGGGGGAATATGGATTTACAGAACCTGCACATGTATCGGCATTCATAGCCTCAGCAAAAATGGATAAGCGATAAAGAAATAAGACAACCCTACTTAGTGAAGTGTAATATCCTGTATTTTTTCCTTTTTTTGTTTCTCCAGTTGATTTCCTAATTCTTGGATCCTCAATTTATGGACTTGAGTATCTTTTCCTTTGAAAATGTGAATGTTCTTATTTTTTCTTTTTTCCTGGCTTCTACTTTTAGAGCTAAATGTGTTTTTTTTTTCTGTTTGCTGATACTTTCTAAGCAAGATGTTTCTTGTAATATTTTGAATAAACGAATAAATAAATAATTTAAAAAAAATTATCAGATGGTGCAGATATACAAATGATATATTTATTTTATGGATGGGGATATCAATTCTTTTTCAATCATTTGTGGAGTGGTTGAACAATAGAGAAGAACATATAAAATTTATGTCTCAAAGCTCTACTACAGAAATCTCTTTTTTGGATGTATGGGTTGTCCAAGAAGAGTCTGCTTTTCAGATGCTGGTACACAAGAAATTTACAGATACTAATACGCTTCTACAATTTAACAGCAGTCATCCATAATGACTAAAAGAGAGCTTAGCGTATTCTCAACTGTGGTGTTTTTGTCAGATATGCACTGATGTTAAAGATTTTACAAGACAATCCAAAGAGTTAATGATGAACTTGGAGAACTGTGGTTATCCTAAGAAAACAGTACGACAGCCATAAACAGATAGGACAGTAGAAAGAGAGAGAGAAAAAAGTTAATTAGGTAGCATTTTGAGTGCCATTGCTAACAGATAGGTCCTGAACCAGGAACCTGCTTAGTCCACAAATGCCTCAGAAAAAGAAATGACCACCACAATCCAAAAACAGGGATAGGACAACTCACAATGGATATCCAAAGGCAAAGAGTACCAATGAAAAGGGGCAATTGCAAAAAAGGTTGTACGGAGTGTGGATTCAAGCCTTGTTTATTTATTTATTTGTTACATTTGTATCCCACATTTTCCCACCTCTTTGTAGGTTCAATGTGGCTTACATAGTGCTGGAGAGCAGTTGCAGACTCCGGTGTAAACAAATACAAGGTGAAGTTGTGATAGGATAAGGTTTATGTGGTAGGACCACATAGAGGAATCGTTCAACGGGAGAGTTCGGTGATGGTCATTACGAACTTTATTGTTGTTGTGTCGCAGAAATCAGGTATTTACGTTGGATCTGTAGGGTATGCCTTTTTAAACAGGTGGGTCTTGAGTGTCTTTCTGAAGTGTAGATGGTCGTAAATGGATTTCAAGTCTTTTGGTATTGCATTCCACAGTTGTGTGCTAATGTAGGAAAAATTGGATGCATAAGTTGATTTGTATTTGAGTCCTTTGCAGCTTGGGTAGTGCAGATTTAGGTACGTTCGTGTTGATACGGATGAGTTTCTGGCTGGTAGGTTGATTAAGTCTGTCATGTAATCCGGTGTTTCACCGAATATAATTTTGTGAACCATAGTACAGATTTTGAAGGCAATGCGTTCTTTGATTGTAAAATATAAAGGGGGTGTAGAGAGCTGATGACCCAAAGAAGAAGGGCGTGTTCGAGCAGGTCTATATGGCGTGGTAAAACATGCCAAGTACAAAGAGGTATAACGGTGGAGGGTTTTAAATGCTAAGGTCAGGAGATTGTGAGCTATGTGGTACTTTATCGGCAACCAATGATGCAGCTTTAGAGGGGAGTTACATGATCATAACGACGGGCACTAATGAGTAGACAAATTGCTGTGTTCTGGACTGTTTGGAGTTTCTTAAGAGAAAGCACAGGAAGACCAGTATAGACAACATTACAGTAATCCAATTTGAAGGCAACCAAAGTGTAAAGTAAAGTAGCACAGCCATCCTCCTTGAGTTTACCAATCCAGTTGATGGCAAGTTACATAAGTTAATACACCAGACAGACTGTTACACATCTTTTGTATTATACATAATTGGTTGCCCATATAATAAGTTTTACATGGAAAAACTACTAGACCTTTCGAATACGGGTGAATGAGCATCAGTCCAATATTGGTAGGAACAGCCAGAATGCACATTTGGTATACTCACTGTATGTTAAAATCGCATAGGTTTGAAGATCTACAATGCTTTGTCATTGATCACATTGAAGGGAATAGAAGGGGAAGGGATCAGAGGAGAATTTTTACTAAGAACTGAAGAAAGATGGATATACAAGCTTAATATTTTAGAACCTGCAGGTCTAAACATTAACATCGATTGGAAAGTGTTCCTCTGAATGGAGTGGTAGCACTTTCCTGATTGGCTGTAGTCTCGACATTTTGATTGGCTGTGAAGTAACTGTATGAAGGAACTAGTTGGAGCTCTCTGATTGGTCTGAGCTCTCTCATTCGACCTGGGTAGAATGATTGTTGCTGACTGGCTGACTTCTAAGTCAGCATCTTTTACTTACGTATGTGCTGTTCTGGATCTCAAAGCTAACTCAGGCAAGCACAGAATCAGCTCCATCGAGTAAAAGAATCCTCTTTATTCTAGATTATCAAATGATTCAACATGCAGAGAGAATAATTACACTGTTTTGTCTTTTAGAGAGGCTGGTGCAAACAGCAATTCTTTTGAAGCAGCTCCTGATGAAGCATCCAGTGAAACGGGCAGCTCCATTGAGCAGATGGTACAGCTTCAAAGATAAGTACTGAGAAACGTTTGCACTACACTTATTATTGCACTGAAAACTTCTTGGACTGAATAATATGTATTTTTGTGCATATTGTATCTGAATTGAGTCATTAAGCTCTGTAATACTGGCAGTGTAAAAAACAAGAAAAAGGTCTCACTTAAAAAAAAAAATCTCACCTTTAAATGAGGGGAGGTTTTTTAGACCAAGGATGTGTCCAGTTGTAAAGCTATTCCACAAGTACTGCCATAAGCGATTCAGTCACTGAAGTCTTTTTCCTTCTCCTATGTGGCAAGTCAGTGTGAGTGGATAAGAGTATATTTGAACCAAAATTTCACATAAAAAAGATTGACTTTTAAGCTTGGGGGTGAAATTCACAAGCCTTTTCTAGGTTGTGGGTGTTTAATAAGAAAATCCTATATAATAAAAAGCACCTCCAACATTCTGAGGCTGTCAGCGTGGACAAAAACCTTGAAGCGTTCGTGCTCCTGTATCCAACTCCTTACATGATGACGTCTCCCACTCCCCGAAACGTCAACAACGACTGTGCCCAATCACAGCACAGCGGCGTGAGCCAACGTCACCTCCAACGTTTAAAAAAAAACCCGGCAAAAGCGCAATACATTCAACACACGAAGAAGAAAGAAGAAGGGCATCAAGTTTCCACCGCTAAAGATGCTCCCCCCGCCTGATAGCGTGCTGCAACCGGCCCCAAAGTTCCCCGATACGCCGCCGTCACTTACCACACCTCCATCCTTAAGCACCACCCGCGAGACACTCGCATCCCATCATGGTGTCTGCGAGTTTACCATTCACAGGCACGAGATAGAAAACTCCAAGCAAACTACGGTGGGGTAAGGGAGCAGAATCGAACAAACAACTCCACTCCTCATTTGAGTGTCCATTAACGCAATGCACACAAAAACAATTACTTTGTTTGCCAGGGCTCATGTGGTCTGATCTATGAAATGCTAAACAGTTTTGCGCTGTCAAGGAACCAGTTTGCACTGCCGGATAAATTCCAAAAAGAATTTTCTCAGACAGTGTGCTTAAAGCTTCCTGTTATGCAAGTTACAGTGTTAATCTGTGTTATGACAGAGTGTAGTCATCTGCTTTGGCAGAAGTTGGAAATATTGCACAAAAATCCTCTTTCTGCTATCTAATGGATGCAATTTGACGAACAAATTTTCTGCTCAAGTGGTAAAATAATTGCATTGGATTTCGGATTTAGCTCAGACCTTTCCAGTTGTAGCTGAAGGCGAGTTACCTTACAGACAGTCGATCACAGTGGCAAATACAGAGTCGTAGTGGCCAAGGAGGTAGCAGAAAAAACAATGCAGACATCATGATAACTCGGAGCCTCTCATTCTCTCTCACATACACACTCCATCTCTCACCCATACACACTCTAAGGAAAGGGGGGCATGCAACTCCGAGGGAAGGGGGGGCCAACAATTCGGAGAGGAGGAAAGAGAGGGAGAGTGGGAGGGAGGGGGGCCTGGACCTCAGAGGAGAGGGAGGAAGGAAAGGAAGGGGTCATGGAACTCCAAACCCCCCACACACACACTCACTCTCTGTCTCTCACATACACTCTCTCTCACACACTCTCACACACACACAGTCTTTCTGTCACTCACACACTCTCAGACACAAACACACACTCTGTCTGTCTCTCACTCATTCTCTCTGTCACTCACACACACACACTCCATCTATCACACACACTTTATCTCTCTCACACACACACACACTCTCTCTCTCTCTCAAACATACACACTCCGAGGAAAACCTTGCTAGCGCCCGTTTCATGTGTGTCAGAAACGGGCCTTTTTTACTAGTCCTATATAATAAAACGCACCTCCAACATTCTGAAGCTGGCTGCATGGCTGAGGCATTCCTGCTCTCTGTATCCATCTCCTGAATTGACATCACGTACTTCCGGGTTCATCACAAGCAGAAGTGACCAACCACATGAGGTTTCTCGGCTTCAGAATGTTGGAGGTGCATTCTATTAAATAGGATTGGTCAGTTCCTTGAAGCACAGCCAGAGCTCAGCGTCCTGCACAGTAACGCTCAGACACCAGAGAGAGGGAGGGAGGGGGGACTGACACCAGAGGGGGGGAGGTATCTCTGTCACACACACTCTCTCTCTCTCACACACTCTATGTCTCACACTGTATCACATTCACTCTCTATGTGTCACACAGCCACTCACACACTCTCTTGGTCTCATACACTCAGTCTCACAGAGAGTCTGTGTCTCACACACACTCTCTCTCTCTCGCACACACTGTGTCTCACATACGCACTTGCACTCTCATTCTCACACACACACTCGCACCCAGACTCATTCTCTCTCTCTCTCTCACACACACACACACACACTCATTCACTCTCTCTCTCACACACAGTCACTCTCACATACACTCTCTCAAACATACACACTCCGAGGAAAACCTTGCTAGCGCCCGTTTCATTTGTGTCAGAAACGGGCCTTTTTTACTAGTAAGAAAATAAGAATAGCCATACTGGGTCAGACCAATGGTTCATCTATTCCAGTATCTTGCTTCCAACAGTGGCCAATCCATGTCACAAACACCTGGCAGAAACCCAATTAGTAACAACATCCATGATACCAATCCTGGAGCAAGTAGTAGCTTCCCCATGTCTATCTCAATAACAGATTATGTACTTTTCCTCCAGAAACTTGTCCAAACCATTTTAAAACCCAGATACACTAACTGCTGTTACCACATCCTCCAGCAACGAATTTCAGAGATTAACTATTCTTTGAGTGAAAAAATATTTCCTCCTATTGGTTTTAAAAGTATTTCTATGTAATTTTATTGAGTGTCTCTGGTCTTTGTACTTTTTAAAAGAGAGAAAAATTGATTTACTTTTACCCATTCTACTCCACTCAGGATTTCCCTCAAAAAGCCAATATAGGAGAGTTCCTGAGTTCTGGTGGAGCTGCCTCTCAAGGTGGCTGCACATTAATCGGGCTGCCCGTGCTATTCCCTGTAGCTTACCCTAATTACCTGTTGTTGCAACTGGGACACTGGAGGTTCCACGGAGATGCAGGGCAGAAATTGAAACAGGAGCTGTTGGTTTGTATGAAGCCTATTGGGTTATGTGGTGGTAGTGCAACCAGTGCAGGATCCATCTGGGGAAGTGACTGTGAGTGCCAGATGAACAGGTGAGGGCCTGGGCACAGACAGAGGGTGTGGAGCTCTGAATGTGGCTTCTTGTGGAGCTATAGCAGCAGAGGACAATTGTGAGCAGCACAGAGTGTCTGAAGAAAAAATGGGGAAAAAACTGCATGGTGCGTCACAAGGGAGCATCGTGTGTTGAGTGCACAGCAAACCTTTCTCACTATAACATTATGTGCAGGCCACAAATCCCATGTGAAGGCAGTCAGGTAAGTTGCACAGATCCAGCCTCACAGACCCCATAAGTGCTCTTCTGTTTCTCACACCAATGGAACAGACAGCACCTAAGAGTGGGGTAGTGTGGCTTTACTTGGTGGGTCACACCTGAAAACCTCTGGTTTCTGCCTCTGAGGTAATCTTTTTACAGAGAGAAGTTGACCCATTGAGTGCCCTCCTTTCTACTCCTGAGGGAAGAGTCTATCTGCGTGACCCATTCTTTTTAAGCACTGGTATCTCAACATAAAACTGAGACCTGTCAGTCTTCTAGAAAGATCAGCAGAAATAAATAGAATACCTACTCTTGCTCTGTTAAGCTGCATGTGACAGAGCTCAACTCTATTTCAATTTTCTTGTTTACACACCACCTAAACTGCAAGCTCTGATCTAGGGCAGCTCTATGTTTCTGAGACAAAGTAGTAATAGAAAATGCCCAGTTGATTTGTCTAAGCAAGTGAATTCGAAGACAGCTCTCTCCTTGATGCCTCCTCCTCTATTAGAGACCACTATGATATTCACTTAGCAAGAAGCTCTAGAACAGATGATCAGACAGGGAAGAGAATGCCTATGCCTCCCCTCAGGAATTAAGAGTAAAGAACATAAGCCTTGCCATACTGGAACAGATTAAAGGTCAATCAAGCCCAGTATCCTGTTTCCAACAATGGCCAATCCAGGTCACAAGTGCCTGGCAATATACCAAAACAATATAACAGAGTTTTTCCTGTTTATCCTAGAAAAAAGTAATTGATTTTCCAAAGTTTATCTTAATAATGGCTTATGGACCTTTCTTTTAGGAAATTATCCAAACCTTTTTTTAAGCTAACTGCTTTTACCACATTCTCTGGCAACCAATTCCAGAGTTTAATTACATGTTGCGTGAAGAAATATTTTCTCCAATTTGTTATAAATTTTTTAGTTGCTTTATTGTGTGCCCCCTAGTCCTTGTATTTTTGGAAAGAATAAACAGGTGATTCACGTCTACCATTTCCACTCCACTCAGTATTTTATAGGCTTCTATCTTATCTCCTCTCAACCAAGCTGAAGAACCCTAAAGGAAGTTGTCCCATCCCCTTTATCATGTTCATCGCCCTTCTATGTGACTTTTCTAATTCTGCTATATCTTTTTTGAGACGCAACCAAAATTGCACACAGTTATTTGAGGTGCAGTCGCATTATAATATTCTCAGTTTTTTTCTCCACTCGTTTCCTAATAATTCCTAATATTCTATTTGTTTCTTAGCTGCCGCTGCACAATGAGCAGAGGCTTTCAATGTATCATCAATGATAACATCTAGATCCTTTTCATGGGTGGTGAATCTTAATGTGAAACCTTGCATCACGTAGCTATAGTTTGGGTTCCTCTTTACTACATGCATCATTTTGCACTTGTTCACATTAAATGTCATCTGCTATTTGGATGCCCAGTCTCGTAAGGTCCTCTTGCAATTTTTCACTATCCTCTTCTGATTTAACAACTTTGAATAACTTTGTGTCATCAGCAAATTTAATTTCCTCATTAGTTATTCCCACCTCTAGATCGTTTATCTATCTACTTATCATTTCTATAGCGCTACAAGGCATACGCAGCGCTGTACACCATACACAGAAGACAGTCCCTGCTCAAAGAGCTTACAATCTAGATAAGACAGGTAAACAGACAGAACAATTAAGGGTAAGGGAATAAAGAGGTGAGGACAAAGGACAGGGTAAGTGAGTTAGGAGTCAAAAACAGTGGTAAAGAGGTGGGTTTTGAGTTTGGACTTGAAAACGGCTAAAGACTGGGCTAGACGTACAGGCTCAGGAAGTCCATTCCAGGCATATGGTGTAGCACGATAAAAGGAACAGATTTGGAGTTGGCAGTGAAGACTACAGTTAAGAGATTTACCCGATATAATTCTCCTTGCTGTTTCATTAAACAGCCTCAGAACAAAGTAGCTGCACATCTTTAGCAATAATCCTGGCGGGGATCACAGTTTCACCCAGATGGCTTCATCAGGGGAAAAGAATCAAAAATGTTGCTTTCTGTAATCAATTTTATCCATCGATGTTCAGGGCTCGGTAAACTCCTTCGTGATTAGCTGATTAGGTATCATTCTACTTCAACATTTGAGTCGAAGGGTCAGATTTGAACATTGAAACACAAAAACACGCAGCTATAGTATCTCTACCATGGGTATTCCCTCTGGGAATAGAAACATCCACATTTTACTCAATTCATAGCAAGAGATGCTGTTACCATGATGAACTATGGCATGGTTCAATATTTCATGGAAGGATTTGATTTACAATTTGTTATTTACAAAATATAATATATACAGTATATATATAGTTACTGAAAACTACTACAACTAATAGAATCCAGACTGCATTAAGAATTTAACTAATTACATCCACAAACAAAATATAGATAGGCATCACACGTCATGAAAAACAGAACCAATATGCGACTGCCTCTGGGAAACATGACTAAAAGTCACCAGAAACAGCCTCTCCAGAGGTAACATAGTAACATAGTAGATGACGGCAGAAAAAGACCTGCATGGTCCATCCAGTCTGCCCAAGACAAACTCATATGTGTATACCTTACCTTGAATTTGTACCTGTCTTTTTCAGGGCACAGACCATATAAGTCTGCCCAGCAGGATTTCCCGCCTCCCAACGACCAGTCCCGCCTCCCATCACCGGCTCTGGTACAGACCGTATAAGTCTGCCCTCCCCTATCCTCGCCTCCCAACCACCACCCCCTCTTTCCCCCACCTGCTCCACCAACCAATTTCAGCTAAGCTTCTGAGGATCCATTCCTTCTGCACAGGATTCCTCTATGCATATCCCACGCATGTTTGAACTCCGTTACCGTTTTCATCTCCACCACCTCCCGCGGGAGGGCATTCCAAGCGTCTACCACCCTCTCCGTGAAAAAATACTTCCTGACATCTTTCCTGAGTCTGCCCCCTTCAATCTCATTTCATGTCCTCTCGTTCTACCGCCTTCCCCTCTCCGGAAAAGATTCGTTTGCGGATTAATACCTTTCAAATATTTGAACGTCTGTATCATATCACCCCTGTTCCTCCTTTCCTCCAGGGTGTACATGTTCAGGTCAGCAAGCCTCTCTTCATACATCTTGGAACGTAAATCCCATACCATCCTCGTAGCTTTTCTTTGCACCGCTTCCATTTTTTTAACATCCTTTGCAAGATACGGCCTCCAAAACTGAACACAATACTCCAGGTGGGGCCTCACCAACGTCTTATACAGGGGCATTAAAACCTCTTTTCTTCTGCTGGTCACTCCTCTCTCTATACAGCCTAGCAATCTTCTAGCTACGGCCACCGCCTTGTCGCACTGTTTTGTCGCCTTCAGGTCCTCAGATACTATCACCCCAAGATCCCTCTCCCCGTCCGTTCCTATCAGACTCTCCCCGCCAAACACATACGTCTCCCTTGGATTTCTACTCCCTAAGTGCATCACTTTGCATTTCTTCGCATTGAATTTTAATTGCCAAACGTTAGACCATTCTTCTAGCTTCTTCAGATCTTTTTTCATGTTTTCCACTCCCTCCGGGGTGTCCACTCTGTTGGAAATCTTGGTGTCATCCACAAAAAGGCAAACTTTACTTTGTAACCCTTCGGCAATGTCACTCACAAATATATTGAACAGAATCGGCCCCAGCACCGATCCCTGAGGCACTCCACTACTCACCTTTCCCTCCTCCGAGCGAACTCCATTCACCACCACCCTCTGGCGTCTGTCTGTCAACCAGTTCCTAATTCAGTTCACCACTTCGGGTCCTATCTTCAGGCCGTCTAGTTTATTTAAGAGCCTCCTGTGGGGAACCGTGTCAAAAGCCTTGCTGAAATCTAAGTAGATGACGTCCATAGCACGTCCTTGATTTAATTCTCCTGTCACCCAGTCAAAGAATTCAATGAGATTCGTTTGGCACGATTTCCCTTTGGTGAAACCATGTTGTCTCGGATCTTGCAACTTATTGGCTTCCAGGAAATTCACTATCCTTTCCTTCAGCATGGCTTCCATTACTTTTCCAATAACCGAAGTGAGGCTTACCGGCCTGTAGTTTCCAGCTTCTTCCCTATACTACTACTACTACTATTTAACATTTCTAGAGCGCTACAAAGTGTACGCAGCGCTGTACAAACACAGAAGAAAGACAGTCCCTGCTCAAAGAGCTTACAATCTAATAGACAAAAAGTAAAGCATTTAAATTTAAAATATTTAAGCAGTCAAGCACAAGAGAACAGTCACAGAAGGACAGAAGATGTTGAAGGGTGGTCAGTGTGATTAGGTGTAACTCTGGTTGGAGTAGTGGGAGAAGGTGATAGAAGAATAGAAATGGGTGAGGTAAAGTAATGAGTGGGTTGATAGGGAGGTTATATAAGACATGTCACTCTAGGGGTGGGTGGGTAGAGGGGTAGGGTGGGTAGAAGCAGGAGAAGGTATTCTCTGCAGCCTATCTGTGAGATGGAAAATGCTCTCTGAAGCTGCTGCTATAAGTTGTTAGTTTTCTCTCCCTGAAAGAGATCCAAGCCACACCCACGAAGTTCAAACTGTCAGTGGGGAGGGTGAGGGGAGGAAATGGCAGTGCTTGATGAAAAAGAGAGCTCAGTTTTCCCACTTTTGTGAAGAGGGACCACCTCCGCCGTTCTCCAATCCCTCGGAACCTCTCCCGTCTCCAAGGATTTATTAAATAAGTCTTTAAGAGGACCCGCCAGAACCTCTCTGAGCTCCCTCAGTATTCTGGGGTGGATCCCGTCCGGCCCCATGGCTTTGTCCACCTTTAGCTTTCCAAGTTGTTGATACACACTCTCTTCTGTGAACGGCGCTCTATCCACCTCATTCTCAGGTGTACTTTTGCCAGTCCCTCTCGGTCCTTCCCCAGGGTTTTCTTCAGTGAAAACAGAACAAAAGTATCTATTTAGCAAATTGGCTTTTTCTTCATCATTTTCTACATAGCGTTTTGTTGTATCTTTTAGTCTCACAATTCCCTTTATAGTCTTTCTCCTGTCACTAATATACCTGAAGAAGTTTTTGTCTCCCCTCCTTACATTTCTAGCCATTTGTTCTTCCGCTTGCGCCTTTGCCAGAAGTACCTCTCTCTTGGCTTCTTTCAGTTTCATCCGGTATTCCACCCCGTGTTCCTCCTCTTGAGATTTTCTATATTTCTGGAATGCTAACTCTTTAATCTTTATTTTCTCAGCCACTTGCTTTGAGAACCATATCGGTTTCCTTTTTCTCTTGCTTTTATTTACTCTCCTTTCATAAAGGTCTGTGGCCCTGTTTATTACTTCTTTTAGCCTGGACCACTGTCCTTCCACTTCTCGTATGTCCTCCCAGCCCATCAGCTCCTTCCTCAGGTATTCTCCCATTTTGTTAAAGTCAGCTCGCTTGAAATCCAGGACTTTGAGTTTAGAGTGGCTGCCATCCACATGAGCCGTTACATCAAAACAAACCGTTTGATGGTTACTGTTTCCCAGGTGTGCAGCCACTCGGACATTTGACACACTATCCCCATTTGTGAGCACCAGATCCAACGTGGCTCCCTCCCTCGTGGGTTCGTTCACCATTTGTCTGAGCAGAGCACTTTGGAAAGCATCCACAATCTCTCTACTTCTTTCCGATTTTGCAGACGGAACCTTCCAATCTACATCCAGCAGATTAAAATCTCCCAACAACAGCACCTCTCTTTTCTTCCCCAACTTTTGAATATCAGCTATCAGATCTTTATCTAGTTCTTCCAATTGTGTCGGGGGTCTATAGACAACACCCACGTGGACCAAGGTTCTATCCACTCTTTTTAAGGTGATCCATATCGCTTCTTCCTTTCCCCAGTTCCCTGTCATTTCAGTCGCTGCGATATCATTTCTCACATACAGAGCTACTCCTCCACCTATACGTCCCTCTCTATCCTTCCTAAAAAGATTATAGCCTGGTATGTTTACATCCCATTCATGGGAACCATTGAGCCATGTCTCTGTGACTGCAACTATGTCCAAGTCAGCCTCCAAAATCAGGGCTTGAAGGTCATGAATTTTATTGCTTAGACTGCGAGCATTTGTGGTCATTGCTTTCCATGTACATTTCCTAGTATGTGTTATGGTTTTAGTGATTTGTGAGGGTGTTTTCTCTTTGGGTACCTTCTCATATTTGTGTTCCACCTTCCTTGCTTTTTCTTTTTTTTCCGCTTCAGTTTTATTTTCAGGAACATCATGGTGCTGTAGTGGAGCAAAAGAATTTTGTAGTGGCAACACTTGTGCGGGCGGATGCTTCTGTGTCACATGATGAAGTCTGCCTGAGCCTACTGTGAACCATCTGTTCTTATGTGGCTTTATTCTTTGAGGCAGTGGTGAGAAGTTATGATTCTGCACAGTCCTATAAGTTGCTTTAATTGCATCTAATTCTTGCATTACTTTACAGAGCTCTTGTTTTAAAGTAGATAGCTGAAGACAGATAGGACAAGCTTTAAGTCTCCAGATGATTGGCCTTGAAACTAAAGCATCACAATTATTGCAGAGAATAAAAGTCATCCTGATTGGTTGAAATGGGTATGAACAGGTGTACTACGTTGGAGTAACAGCCTGCAAGACTGCCTGTGTATGACTGTGGAGTAAAGTTAATGAGGTTTGGTTTGTCTATAAATGAGTGGACAACCCTGGGGTGGGTGGGTTGTGGGGAGGGTGGGTGGGATTATAAGGCCCAATGGGTCAGCTAAGTGCTGCTATCTATCAAGGGAATTCTTTAGCTGAATGGACCAAAATGGTAGTGTCTGATCCAGCACTTTACACTTTATTTTACTTTTTAAAACTGCCCTAGATATTAATAACTTTCCTTTTAAATAAATCTAGATATTGCCAATAATTATAGCAGTGTAGCAGCTATGTAAAAATGCCCCTCCCCTCTATCAGAGTTTGGCAGGAACAGAAAGAAAGAAAGAAAGAAAGACAGACAGACAGAAAGAGAGGTTTCCCAGTGCTAATTAAATTGATTAAGCAACAAACCTTAAAAAGTTAAGACAATATCAGGTAGGTTTCTCACCTAACGCCAGTCAGTCAAATTGAGAAGTATGGGATTTAGGGGTCAGAATAAACCTGTCCTTTTAGAAGGAGCTTGGTTCAGTCCCAGCACCTAACGCCAGTCAGTCAAATTGAGAAGTATGGGATTTAGGGGTCAGAATAAACCTGTCCTTTTAGAAGGAGCTTGGTTCAGTCCCAGCACCTAACGCCAGTCAGTCAAATTGAGAAGTATGGGATTTAGGGGTCAGAATAAACCTGTCCTTTTAGAAGGAGCTTGGTTCAGTCCCAGCACCTAACGCCAGTCAGTCAAATTGAGAAGTATGGGATTTAGGGGTCAGAATAAACCTGTCCTTTTAGAAGGAGCTTGGTTCAGTCCCAGCACCTAACGCCAGTCAGGTACTTAAACCACTCAGTTCATTTTTATTACACAAGGGGTTAGAAAATCAGATTACTTTTATTTATTGGGATTTATTAAACGCCTTTATGAAGACATTTACCAAGGCAGTATACATTTTTACATAGTGTGAGGAATATGAGGGTGAGAGGGAGAATGAAGGCACATGGAGGAACAAGGAAGCTCGAGAGGGAGGGAGACTGGGTAGAGAAAGGAAGGAGTCTTTTCCCCTGGGGATTGGAGAAAAGGAAAAGACTACAATTCCCAGCAGCCCCCGAGTAGGTCCCATGGTAGAAACAGGGACTTCAATCCCCAACAGCCCCCAGAGGAGAAGGGCAAGGGAGTTGGAAAAACCTGTCCCTGAGAGCAAGGATGAGGGAAGGAAGGAGTTCTGAACCTGCCCAATCAAGCAAATGGAGAGCAGTTGAGCAATGGGTGTGGGGAGGAACCTATGGACTGCCAAGGGAAAGAAAAGGGGGAGGAACTAGAGCAAGAGGAGCTGATGGAGATTGCTGCTCTGACTAAACTTGAAGGAAAGGAGGTGAAACAGGAGAGGGCTGCTCATGAGGAGAGCCTGGTAGAAGAAGGGAAAAGGTGGCTATCCCACGAGGGGGGCTGAGAGAACAGGTTTACCATGGAAGGGTCATGCAGGTGGTGGTCAGGGTATAATGCTGGCCTGGTTGGGGAGGGACCCTTGCCACTCTCCCTAGGTTGATTCCTTTTGAAAGGGAGAGAGGAGGAGTGGTGGTTTTGGGCATAACTGCTATACATGAACTGCTGGGAGTTTGAACCCTTTCTGAACTGCTGTGTTTGGGGAATTGTTTTGCCTAACTGCTGACCTGAACTGCTGGGGAAGGTTTGAACCCTTTCTGGAGAATTACTTTGCATACCTGCTATACATGAACTGCTGGGAGTTTGAGCCCTTTTTGAGCTACTTTGTTTGAAGAATTGCTTTGCATAACTGCTTTATATGAACTGCTGAGATTTTGGAACCTTTTGGGGTTTTTTTTGTTTTGAATACTATGCTGTTGAACTGCTATGCTTCTTGAGAAATGCTGTGGTGGGAACTACCTTTGGAGGAGCAGTTGCCACAAAGGGATTACAATAAAGTATAATCAGCTGGGAATGGGCCGTGCGACCCCCAAGTGGACCCGGAGGGCAACAGACCGATGGTAGGATACTGCTGGTCCAGATCGATGGTCTCACCTGGAGGATCGAGCGATCTCGTGGTCATCCTCTCCGGACGGGTCGCCGAGAGCCCTGAGAACCGACCACAGATTCCTCCCAGGCCCGGGAATGCAGCGCTACCCTGCCGGGCCTCATCCCCCACCTGCACCTCCAGCATTACAGGGAGGAATGCGGCCTATCGTAGTGATTACCTGTAAGGTCAGATGGAAAGTGCTGACGAACCAAGCCGTCCTGCTGACATCCTCCCTGTATGGGCTGCCGAGAGCCAACTGCAGCATTTCCCGATCTCACACAGCGCCACCCTGCCGAATCTTGGCGCCCACCCACACCTCTAGGAGTGCCTGCCGGCCGGCCGGCTGGCCGCCCAAAGCGGCAGGGAGAGAAAGTGAACGGAAAGCACTGCGCACATGTCGGGGAGGACAGGCAAGAGGAGTGGCAATTGGCAGCGATGCATGGGACCTGCAAAGCCCGCGGCCAGGCCACGCTGTCCCGTGCCGCACGCGCCGGCTGTTGTGGTGGGGGCAGCTCGTGCCCACTCGAGGAGCGACCGGAGACTCCATGCCCAGGAGCAACTCTCTGTGAACAGATCACGAGTGGTTGCCCAGAGAGAGAAGCGTTGGAGAGAGGGAGATCTCGGGTGCCTGCTGGTACAGAAAGGGAACATTTGGCTTGCCTGGAGTCATTTGGGAACGGGTACGGTGGAGGCTTCAATCAACACTGGAGATTTTCTTTGCATGGGAGATGGCACTTACCTGAGCCCCTGATGAAAGACCTGTAGTTAAAACCCATGGTGTCAGGCGTTTTCAGAGCAGGGGAGCTTGTCAGGGTCTCTACTATTGCTACTTGCATCGTACAGCATCCACAGTACCCACTGATGTCTCTAATGCCTTACTAACTATTGGCGCTGGAAAGATAAGTATTTTACACTATCCTGAACTGGCATGGTTACCATGAGACGCTGAATGTTGAAATTTGAACGCAGGCTTTCTTAAAAAAATTGGAAAAAGTTTTGAAAAAAACGAAATTGACTGTTCTTATCATGATGATTAATAACTTATGAACAACCACTGTTATGCACACTTAAGTTTATTGCACTTTGGAGTTTTTTTTACCTGATGAATGAAGAGCTGCCTGCCGCCTGACTCATTAACCCATCATTGAAACCTACTTCAATACTGATCTCCACAGCCAGAATGGCAAGCTGAAATAACACACAAGATCAATACACCAGACTCACACCAAAGAACATCCAGTCATCAGGAATAGCCCCATTTCTAGCCACAGGCAACATAAACCAAAATGAATACTCTCAAACCACTCCTAATAATTTACTCATTATCACTGATCCACTTTACACTGACCACCCCTCTAACAAACAATAATATCATACGCATACTGCAAAATCATCAGACACTAATTAGACATACCACGCCTCATCAATAAGACAACAACCTTAACAAAGGAAGAACTCTAACATATAGACAATTAACTCTGAATGCAAAGAAGGGCCCAAATAAACTCACCCCACCTAAGAGACAACTACTACTACTTAACATTTCTAAAGCGCTACTAGGGTCACGCAGCGCTGTACAATTTAACATAAAGGACAGTCCCTGCTCAAAGAGCTTACAATCTAAAGGACAAGTGAACAGTCAGTCCGATAGGGGCAGTCAAATTGGGGCAGTCTGGATTTCCTGAAAAGTGAGAGTTAGGTGCCGAAAGCAGCACTGAAGAGGTGGGCTTTAAGCAAAGTCTTAAAGATGGGCAGGGAGGGGGCTTGGCGTAAGGGCTCAGGAAGGTTGTTCCAGGCATAGGGTGAGGCGAGGCAGAATGAGCGGAGCCTGGAGTTGGCAGTGGTGGAGAAGGGTAGTGAGAGGAGGGATTTGTCCTGTGAACGGAGGTTTCGGGCGGGAACGTAAGGGGAGATGAGGGTAGAGAGGTAGTGAGGGGCAGCAGACTGAGTGCATTTGTAGGTAAGAAGGAGAAGCTTGAACTGAATGCAGTATCTGATTGGAAGCCAGTGAGGTGACCTGAGGAGAGGGGTGATATGATTATATCGGTTCTGGCGGAATATAAGATGTGCAGCAGAGTTCTGAACAGATTGAAGGGGGGATAGATGGGTAAGTGTGAGGCCAGTGAGGAGTAGGTTGCAGTAGTCAAGGCGAGAGGTAATGAGAGTGTGGAAGAGAGTTTGGGTGGTGTGTTCAGAGAGAAAAGGGCGAATTTTGCTGATGTTGAAGAGGAAGAAGCGACAGGTCTTGGCTATCTGCTGGACATGTGCGGAAAAGGAGAGGGAGGAGTCGAAGATGACTCCGAGGTTGCGGGCAGATGAGACGGGGAGGATGAGGGTGTTATCAACTGAGATAGAAAGTGGAGGAAGAGGAGAAGTGGGTTTTGGTGGAAAGACGATGAGCTCAGCCTTGGACATGTTCAGTTTCAGGTGGCGGTTGGACATCCAGGCAGCAATGTCGGATAAGCAGGCAGATACCTTTGCCTGGGTCTCCGCGGTGATGACTGATGTGGAGAGATACAGCTGGGTGTCATCAGCATAGAGATGATACTGGAAGCCATGAGATGAGATCAGGGAGCCCAGGGAAGAGGTGTAGATTGAGAAGAGAAGGGGTCCAAGGACAGATCCCTGGGGAACACCAACAGATAGCGGGATGGGGGTGGAGGAAGATCCATGAGAGTGAACTCTGAAGGTGCGGTGGGAGAGATAGGAGGAGAACCAGGAGAGGACAGAGCCCTGGAACCCAAATGAGGACAGTGTGGCAAGGAGTAAATCATGATTGACAGTGTCAAAAGCGGCGGATAGATCGAGGACGATGAGGATGGAGTAGTGGCCTCTGGATTTGGCAAGGAACAGGTCATTACAGACTTTAGAGAGTGCTGTTTCTGTCGAGTGAAGAGGGCGAAAACCGGATTGAAGTGGATCAAGGATGGCATGAGAGGAGAGAAAATCAATGCAGCGGCTGTGAACGGCACGCTCAAGTATTTTGGAGAGGAAGGGTAGGAGGGAGATGGGGCGGTAGTTGGAGGGACAGGTAGGGTCAAGTGATGGTTTTTTTGAGGAGAGGTGTGACTACGGCGTGCTTGAAGGTGGCAGGGACAGTTGCAGTGGAGAGAGAGAGAGGTTGAGGATATGACAGATGGAGGGGGTGACAGTATGAGAGATGGTGGTAAGTAAGTTGGTGGGGATGGGATCAGAGGAACTAATAAAAGTCCACACAATACCAAACGCAGAAGGCCCATACCAAACAATCCAAGTGGGCAACATCAATGCCAGATCCGCAGTAAACAAAACAGCAACACTAACAGACTGGATTACGGCAAAAGACCTGGACCTACTCTTCATCAGTGAAACCTGGATCCACGACCAAAAAGACCCCTTAATCCTAGACCTGTGCCCTCCAGGATACAAAATCACACACTGGACCAGAAAGGGAAAAAGAGGCGGAGGCATAGCACTAATCTATCGATCTCACTTTACCACTGAAACCACTGCCGAGTCCATGACACCCCAACTTGAAATCGCATCAATCAGAATCCATAACAAAACCCTACGCGACTATTTAAATTGCGTCTTGTTTTACAGACCTCCAGGCAACTGGAATGAAGGCCAGACCAACTTCATGGTCTTCATTTCAAATACATGTATGACCAACTCCAATGTAATAGTACTAGGAGACATCAACCTTCATTTAGAAGACCCAAATGAAATCAACGCACAAGAATGTAAGGAATTCCTTCACCTATGGGATCTCAATTGCCCCCATATGGAAGCAACCCACATCAAAGGGCACACACTTGATCTCATCTCACACAAACTCTCACCAGAGCAGAACTTAACAATAACAGAAATGGACAGAAACACTCTGAACAGATCACTATAAACTAAACCTATCCCTACACTGGCGAAAGAAGGGAGTACACCAAATACAAGAACACACATCATACACATCAAGAGGGCATGTAGACGTGAAAACATTCTGGCAACTGATACACAACAATGACAGCACAAACAGAATCCATGAACTACCTCCTGGAATGGGATGAAAGATGTAAATGCATACTAGATGAAATAGCACCTTTACGAACAAGAACTTCAAGCAAGCACAGCTCGATACCATGGTATTGATGAACTGTAAAAGCTAAAAACACAAACTAGGCAACTCGAACGAGCATGGAAAAAAACAAAAACACTCTCTCAACACATGGAAACAATCACAAAGAAAATACAAATACGCAATAAGACAGACCAAAAGAACATACTTCAAAACTAAAATAGGAACAGATTACAAAGACACTAAGAAACTATACCAACTTGTGAACGAACTCCTAGATACCAACCTGGTCACTGCATCGAACACAGACACCCCATCTGCAGATAAACTTGCTAAGTACTTCAACGAAAAAATTGTAAACCTACATAACACACTACCCCAAGGCAACTCTGACATCGAAAACTTCCTAAACAAGCTGGACCCAACCATTGGAGAACACCCGGCTGACCGCACCTGGCTAAACTTTTCCCTCCTTACCGTCGATACTGTAGCACAGGCGCTCAGGAGGTTTGCCAACACTCACTGTAAACTGGACACCCGCCCCAACTACCTACTGAAATCTGCCCCTGACCGCTACATAGCAGATCTCACATCCCACCTAAACTACATGCTTAAGCAAGGTCTCTTCCCAAAGGAAAAGGGCAATATTCTACTCACCCCGATACCAAAAGACACCACAAAAAAAGCAAATGAAATCACCAACTACCGACCAGTAGCATCCATCCCATTGTCAGTCAAACTGATGGAAAGCATAGTAGCCAAACGTTAGTTAACAGACTATATAAACAAATTCTCAATACTACATGAATCACAGTCTGGTTTTCGCCCATTACACAGCACAGAAACAGTACTACTCACTCTCCTAGCCAAATTCAAGTAGGAAATAGCAATAGGCAACAACATCCTCCTCCTCCAATTTGACATGTCTAGTGCATTCGACATGGTAAATCATAACATATTAATAAGATTACTTGACAAATTCGGGATTGCTGGAAATATACTCAGCTGGATCAGGGGCTTCCTATCCACAAGAACATATCAAGTAAAATCAAAAACAAACATATCACCACCGTGGAAAGCAGACTGCGGAGTACCACAAGGATCACCACTATCGCTGATCCTCTTCAACCTAATGATGACCCCACTAGCCAAGACCTTATCCAACCAAGGCCTTAACCCTTTCATCTATGCAGACGATCTCACTATATTCATTCCTTACAGATCTACACTGTCAGAAATTGCTAATGAAATCAAGATTGGCTTGAACACCATGGACTCTTGGGCAAACACATTTCAACTAAAACTCAACAAAGAAAAAACCCATTGTCTCATCCTTTCATCCCAACACACCACGGACAATCCCACAACTATCAACACCCCAGACCACATCCTCCCTGTCTCAGACAGCCTGAAAATCCTGTGCATTACATTGGACCGCAACATAACACTAGAGAGCCAAGCAAAATTCACAACAAAGAAAATGTTCTACTCAATGTGGAAACTCAAACGCGTGAAACAATTCTTCCAGAGGAAAACATTTCGCAACCTGATACAATCTATGGTACTAAGCCATGCAGACTACTGCAATGGAATTTATGCGGGATGCAAAGAGCAAACTTTAAACTTCAGACTGCTCAAAACATGGCAGCAAGACTCATCTTTGGAAAAACAAGATTTGAAAGCGCAACCCCTCCATGAAAAACTACACTGGCTCCCAATCAAAGAACGCATTACCTTCAAAATCTGCACCATGGTTCACAAAATCATCTACGGTGAAGCACCAGGATACATGACAGACTTGAACGACCTTCCAACAAGAAACACATCAGAATCAACACAAATGTACCTAAATCTCCACTACCCAAGCTGTAAAGGACTCAAATACAAATCAACTTACACAGCCAGCTTTTCATACATCAGCACAAACTGTGGAATACACTACCAAAAGACCTGAAAACCACATACGACCACCTACACTTCAGAAAATCACTTAAGACCCACCTGTTTGAAAAGGCATACCCTACTGACCCAACATAAACACCTGATCCCAGCGACACAATAACACTAAAGTTCGTAATGGCCATCACACAACTCTTCCGTTGTATGATTCCTTTATGTGGTCCTACCACATAAACCTTATCCTTCCAAAACATCACCTTGTATTTGTTTACTCTGGAGTCTGCAAACAGCTCTCCGGCACTATGTATGCCACATTGAGCCTACAAATAGGTGGGAAAATGTGGGATACAAATGTAATAAATAAATAATGATCTGACCTTGTGGATAGATGTCTGATCTTTAGCAGTGGATTGCAGCACACAGCTCAGCTAAAGGGCCAAGGGACTCAAGAGTCTCCCGGTGCAAGAGACTTTTCCAAGAGTCTCCCGGTGGTGGAGACCTTACAATATGTTAAAAAGCAGCAGTCCCAGCACAAACCCCTGGGGAACCCCACTATCTACTCTTCTCCACTGAGAATAATGACCATTTAACAATACCCTTTGTTTTCTTTTAACCAGTTCTTAATCCACAATAGGACACTGTCTCCTATCCATGGCTTTCTAATTTCCTCAGGAGTCATTCATGAGGTACTTATTAAATGCCTTTTGAAAACTGAGTGCTTTGTCCCCTGCAAAAATGGATGAAAATACATGGAATTTGGTTCTTACAGAATTCAGAGCAGCTAAATCTGAAATAGTCTTAGTTTTGACTCCTTTGGAGGAGAGATTCAAGCTACTTATAATGCGAGTGGATGCCTTAGAAAGGAAACTGCTAGAATTAGCAGAAGAACCGATGGAAGATACACACGCTAGAGGTAGAATACTGGCACAAATAGAGACACACCAAGATAAGCTGGAAGACCAAGAGAATAGAAGCAGAAGCGTGAACACGAAGACAGGAGTGCCAGAATGCAGAGAAGAGACGGATACAATTACATAAGTGCACAAACTTCTCAAGACCTGTTGAAACAATAGTTGCACCACCCTTTGAGATTGCAGGGCACACCATGAGCTGAGAACAAAGCCAGATCCAAATCTACCTCCCAGAGAATTTGTAGTAAAGCTGCTCAGATACCAAGAGACTGAAATGGTGTTGCAGAAGATGCAGCAGATTAAGTCCTGCAGCTATGAGGGTTCTGATATTTAAATTTTCCCAGATCTTAGGATTGAAACCTTAAGAGGATGAAAAGAACTTTTGCACTATAGGAAAGAAATACAAGATAAAGGCTGGAAAATCGGAATGTGGTTCCCAGCTAAGCTGATGCTGTCTGTGGAAGGTCAGTGTAAGTTTCTGCCATATCCTAAGGAGGCAAAGGCTTTTTTTTTTTTTTTACAGAATTATCACAAAAAAAAAACAATTCTCAAACCATTTGCCAGGGGTTAAACTATCTGCAAAGCATCTATATAAGTGTCTTGACTGTTACAGATAACCTATAAGGCATGAGAGTCAAAATGTTTAGTGCCCCCTTCAGCTGGATGGAAACTTTCTTAGCCCTCCAAGTTAGATCACTCTTCAGATTTAGTAGAAGAATTAGAACAGGAGAAGAGGAGTGACTTGTCTTGCTCTCCCCACCTAGGAAAGGTGATACAGCCTGTCCCATTATCTGAAGTGGCATCTGAGGAGGGATTCGGAGGCCAGGACTAATTTGAGAGCACCGAACTGATATATATAGTCCTGAGATTAATTTTATGTTGGCTGCCATTTCGTTTCTTCTATAGTTGATAGCTTTATGATATTATATGTTCTCTTAAAAAATGGGTGTATGGCTATTGTCGCATATTCACTTACGAGTTGAAGAATGGGCATCCAAATGAAAGTTAATGTGAGCAAGTGAAAAGTGGGAAAGAGGAACCTAAACTATAGGTAGGTGATGCAAGGTTCTACATCAGTGGCGTTCCTAGGGGGGATGACACCCGGGTGCAGTGCGGAACCCCCCCCCCCCAGCAAAAGGACACCCCCCGCGAAGGAACCCCCCCCCCCCCGGGTGCACGCTGCTGGGGGGGGTGCCGTGCGCGCCTGTCCTCTGTTGTTCCATGCTTCTTCTCTGCCCCGGAACAGGAAGTAACCTGTTCCGGGGCAGAGAAGAAGCATGGAACAACGGAGGACAGGCGCGCGCGCGGCACCCCCCCCCCCCCAGCGGCGTGCACCCGGGGCGGACCGCACCTACCGCCCCCCCCCCTAGGAACGCCACTGTTTCACATTAGGAGTCATTGCCCAGGAAAATGATCTAGGTGTTATCAATGACGATACGTTGAAACCCTCTGGTCAGCGTGCAACCCACAATGTTAAGAATTATTAGGAAAGGAATGGAAATAAAAAATGAGAATGCTATATTGCTCTTGTATTGCTTCACAGTGCAACTGCACCTCGAATACTGTGTGCAGGTCACCGCATCTCAAGAAATAAATAAAATAAATAAATTAGAATTAGAAAAAGTACATAAAGGGGCAACAAAAATGATAAAGGGGATGGGACGACTTCCCTTTCATGAAAGGCTAAAGCGGCTAGGGCTCCTCAGCTTGGAGAAGAGATGGGTAAGGGGAGATATGATAGAGGTCTATAAAGTTTATTCTTTCCAAACATAGTAGAACTAGGAGACATGCAATGAAGGTACTGAGTAATAAATTTAAAACAAATCAGAGAAAATATTTCTTCAGTCAACATTTAATTAAACTTTGGAATTTGTTGCCAGAGAATGTGGTAAAAGCAGTTAGCTTAGCAAGGTTTAAAAAAGATTTGGCTAATTTCCTAAAAGAAAATTCCATAAACATTATTAAGATGGACTTGGGAAAATCCACTGCTTATTTCTAGGATAAGTAGCATAAAATCTGTTTTACTATTTTGGGATCTTGCCAGGTACTTGTGACCTGGATTGGGCACTGTTGGAAACAGGATACTGGCCTTGATAGACCTTCAGTCTGTCCCAGTATGGCAAAGCTTATGTTCTTAAGTTTTTAAGAGGAATGCTTTTCCGGGTTATTATAATGGGGAAAGATGAGCCAACAAAGGGAAAGTAGTTTTATAAGGGCAGAATTGGGAATAACCTTGGGAAATTTGTGTTTGGCATCTCAGGGGAACCTTGACTTACGAGGAAGGTGGGACAGACTATTAAGGAGATGTTTGTTAATGGGGATGTGTGTAACTGATAGCTTCTTTGTAGAATAGCGACCTGGAGTGTAGGTGGGTTAATCCACCCTATAAAGAGAAACAAGTACTTGGGTCCCTTCAGGATGCTCATCCAGACATAGTGCTCTTTCAGAAGATGAAAGTACCACCTAAAGCGAATGCTACATACCTGTAGAAGGTATTCTCCGAGGACAGCAGGCTGATTGTTCTCACTGATGGGTGACGTCCACGGCAGCCCCTCCAATCGGAAACTTCACTAGCAAGTCCTTTGCTAGCCCTCGCGCGCCCGCGCGCACCGCGCATGCGCGGCCGTCTTCCCGCCCGAAACCGGCTCGAGCCGGCCAGTCCAGTATGTAGCAAGACAATACACTTCAAGGGAAGACACAACTCCAAAGGGGAGGCGGGCGGGTTTGTGAGAACAATCAGCCTGCTGTCCTCGGAGAATACCTTCTACAGGTATGTAGCATTTGCTTTCCTCCGAGGACAAGCAGGCTGCTTGTTCTCACTGATGGGGTATCCCTAGCCCCAGGCTCACTCAAAACAACAACATTGGTCAATTGGGCCTCGCAACGGCGAGGACATAACTGAGATTGACCTAAAAAATTTACCAACTAACTGAGAGTGTAGCCTGGAAACAGAACAAACAGGGCCCTCGGGGGGTGGAGTTGGATCCTAAAGCCCAAACAGGTTCTGAAGAACTGACTGCCCGAACCGACTGTCACGTCGGGTATCCTGCTGCAGGCAGTAATGAGATGTGAATGTGTGGACAGATGACCACGTCGCAGCTTTGCAAATTTCCTCCATGGTGGCTGACTTCAAGTGGGGCTACCGACGCAGCCATGGCTCTAACATTATGAGCCGTGACATGACCCTCAAGAGCCAGCCCAGCCTGGGCGTAAGTGAAGGAAATGCAATCTGCTAGCCAATTGGATATGGTGCGTTTCCCTACAGCCACTCCCCTCTTGTTGGGATCAAAAGAAACAAACAATTGGGCGGACTGTCTGTGGGGCTGTGTCCGCTCCAGATAGAAGGCCAATGCTCTCTTGCAGTCCAATGTGTGCAGCTGACGTTCAGCAGGGCAGGAATGAGGACGGGGAAAGAATGTTGGCAAGACAATTGACTGGTTCAGATGGAACTCCGACACAACCTTTGGCAGAAACTTAGGGTGAGTGCGGAGGACTACTCTGTTGTGATGAAATTTGGTGTAAGGGGCCTGGGCTACCAGGGCCTGAAGCTCACTGACTCTACGAGCCGAGGTAACTGCCACCAAGAAAATGACCTTCCAGGTCAAGTACTTCGGATGGCAGGAATTCAGTGGCTCGAAAGGAGGTTTCATCAGCTGGGTGAGAACGACATTGAGATCCCATGACACTGTAGGAGGCTTGACAGGGGGCTTTGACAAAAGCAAAACCTCTCATGAAGCGAACAACTAAAGGCTGTCCTGAGATCGGCTTACCTTCCACTTGGTAATGGTATGCACTGATTGCACTAAGGTGAACCCTTACGGAGTTGGTCTTCAGACCAGACTCAGACAAGTGCAGAAGGTATTCAAGCAGGGTCTGTGTAGGACAAGAGCGAGGATCTAGAGCCTTGCTGTCACACCAGACGGCAAACCTCCTCCAATTAAAGAAGTAACTTCTCTTAGTGGAGTCTTTCCTGGAAGCAAGCAAGATGCGGGAGACACCCTCTGGCAGACCCAAAGAGGGCAAAGTCTACGCCCTCAACATCCAGGCCGTGAGAGCCAGGGACCGGAGGTTGGGATGCAGAAGAGCCCTTCGTCCTGCGTGATGAGGGTCGGAAAACACTCCAATCTCCACGGTTCTTCGGAGGATAACTCCAGAAGAAGAGGGAACCAGATCTGACGCGGCCAAAAGGGAGCAATCAGAATCATGGTGCCTCGGTCTTGCTTGAGTTTCAACAAAGTCTTCCCCACCAGAGGTATGGGAGGATAAGCATACAGCAGACCTTCCCCCCAATCCAGGAGGAAGGCATCCGACGCCAGTCTGCCGTGGGCCTGAAGCCTGGAACAGAACTGAGGGACCTTGTGGTTCACTTGAGATGCGAAGAGATCCACCAGGGGGGTGCCCCACGCCTGGAAGATCTGCCGCATCATACGGGAATTGAGCGACCACTCGTGAGGTTGCATAATCCTGCTCAACCTGTCGGCCAGACTGTTGTTTACGCCTGCCAGATATGTGGCTTGGAGCACCATGCCTTGACGGCGAGCCCAGAGCCACATGCTGACGGCTTCCTGACACAGGGGGCGAGATCCGGTGCCCCCCTGCTTGTTGACATAGTACATGGCAACCTGATTGTCTGTCTGAATTTGGATAATTTGGTGGGACAGCCGATCTCTGAAAGCCTTCAGAGCGTTCCAGATCGCTCGCAACTCCAGAAGATTGATCTGTAGATCGCTTTCTTGGAGGGACCACCTTCCTTGGGTGTGAAGCCCATCGACATGAGCTCCCCATCCCAGGAGGGACGCATCCGTGGTCAGCACTTTTTGTGGCTGAGGAATTTGGAAGGGACGTCCCAGAGTCAAATTGGAGCAAATCGTCCACCAATACAGGGATTCGAGAAAACTCGTGGACAGGTGGATCACGTCCTCTAGACCCCCAGCGGCCTGATACCACTGGGAGGCTAGGGTCCATTGAGCAGATCTCATGTGAAGGCGGGCCATGGGAGTCACATGAACTGTGGAGGCCATGTGGCCCAGCAATCTCAACATCTGCCGAGCTGTGATCTGCTGGGACGCTCGCACCCGCGAGACGAGGGACAACAAGTTGTTGGCTCTCGCTCTGGGAGATAGGCGCGAGCCGTCCGAGAATCCAGCAGGGCTCCGATGAATTCGAGTTTCTGCACGGGGAGAAGATGGGACTTTGGGTAATTTATCACAAACCCCCAGTAGCTCCAGGAGGCGAATAGTCATCTGCATGGACTGCAGGGCTCCTGCCTCGGATGTGTTCTTCACCAGCCAATCGTCGAGATATGGAACACGTGCACCCCCAGCCTGCGAAGCGCCGCTGCTACCACAGCTAGGCACTTTGTGAACACCCTGGGCGCAGAGGCGAGCCCAAAGGGTAGCACACAGTACTGGAAGTGGCGTGTGCCCAGCTGAAATCGCAGATACTGTCTGTGAGCTGGCAGTATCGGGATGTGTGTGTAGGCATCCTTCAAGTCCAGAGAGCATAGCCAATCGTTTTGCTGAATCATGGGGAGAAGGGTGCCCAGGGAAAGCATCCTGAACTTTTCTTTTACGAGATATTTGTTCAGGGCCCTTAGGTCTAGGATGGGACGCATCCCCCCTGTTTTCTTTTCCACAAGGAAGTACCTGGAATAGAATCCCAGCCCTTCTTGCCCGGATGGCATGGGCTCGACCGCATTGGCGCTGAGAAGGGCGGAGAGTTCCTCTGCAAGTACCTTCTTGTGCTGGAAGCTGTAAGATTGAGCTCCCGGTGGACAATTTGGAGGTTTTGAGGCCAAATTGAGGGTGTATCCCTGCCGGACTATTTGCAGAACCCACTGATCGGGAGGTTATGAGAGGCCACCTTTGGTGAAAAGCTTTCAACCTCCCCCCGACTGGCAGGTCGCCCGGCACGGACACTTGGATGTCGGCTATGCTCTGCTGGAGCCAGTCAAAAGCTCGCCCCTTGCTTTTGCTGGGGAGCCGCGGGGCCTTGCTGAGGCGCACGCTGCTGACGAGAGCGAGCGCGCTGGGGCTTAGCCTGGGCCACAGGCTGTCGGGAAGGAGGATTGTACCTACGCTTGCCAGAAGTATAGGGAACAGTCTTCCTTCCCCCGAAAAATCGTCTACCTGTAGAGGTAGAAGCTGAAGGCTGCCGGCGGGCGAACTTGTCGAATGCGGTGTCCCGCTGGTGGAGAGACTCTACCACCTGTTCGACTTTTTCGCCAAAAATGTTGTCCGCACGGCAAGGCGAGTCCGCAATCCGCTGCTGGAGTCTATTCTCCATGTCGGCGGCACGCAGCCATGAGAGCCTGCGCATCACCACACCTTGAGCAGCGGCCCTGGACGCAACATCAAAAGTGTCAAACTCCTCTGGCCAGGAATTTTCTGCACGCCTTCAGCTGCCTGACCACCTCCTGAAAAGGCTTGGCTTGCTCGGGGGGAAGAGCATCAACCAAGCCCGCCAACTGCCGCACATTGTTCCGCATGTGGATGCTCGTGTAGAGCTGGTAAGACTGGATCTTGGACACGAGCATAGAGGAATGGTAGGCCTTCCTCCCAAAGGAGTCTAAGGTTCTAGCGTCTTTGCCCGGGGGCGCCGAAGCATGTTCCCTAGAACTCTTAGCCTTCTTTAGGGCCAGATCCACAACTCCAGAATCATGAGGCAACTGCGTGCGCATCAGCTCTGGGTCCCCATGGATCCGGTACTGGGACTCAATCTTCTTGGGGATGTGGGGATTACTTAATGGCTTGGTCCAGTTCGCAAGCAATGTCTTTTTCAGGACATGGTGCAAGGGAACAGTGGACGCTTCCTTAGGTGGAGAAGGATAGTCCAGGAGCTCAAACATTTCAGCCCTGGGCTCGTCCTCCACAACCACCGGGAAGGGGATGGCCGTAGACATCTCCCGGACAAAGGAGGCAAAAGACAGACTCTCGGGAGGAGAAAGCTGTCTCTCAGGAGAGGGAGTGGGATCAGACGGAAGACCCTCAGACTCCTCGTCAGAGAAATATCTGGGATCTTCCTCTTCCTCCCACGAGGCCTCACCCTCAGTGTCAGACACAAGTTCACGGACCTGTGTCTGCAACCTCGCCCTGCTCGACTCTGTGGAGCCACGTCCACGATGGGGGCGTCGAGAGGTAGACTCCCTGGCCCGCATCGGCGAAGCTCCCTCCGCCGACGTAGTCGGGGAGCCTTCCTGGGAGGTGGCCGCGGTCGGCACCGCACGCGGTACCCGACGTCGGGGACCTCAACCTGGGCGATGGGCCAGCCGGCGCCACGCTCGACGGTACCGGAGGCGCAAGCACCGCCGGTACCGGAGGGGTAGGGCGCAACAGCTCTCCCAGAATCTCTGGGAGAACGGCCCGGAGGCTCTCGTTTAGAGTGGCTGCGGAGAAAGGCTGAGAGGTCGATGCAGGCGTCGACGTCAGAACCTGTTCCGGGCGTGGAGGCTGTTCTGGGCTGTCCAGAGCGGAGCGCATCGACACCTCCTGAACAGAGGGGTGAGCGGTCCTCTCGGTGCCGATGCCTGCTGGGTGCCGAATCCCTCGGCGACCCAGAGCTCTCGGTGCCGACACGGGGAGGAGACCGTGTCGATGCTTCTTCGATTTCTTCCGAAGCATGTCACCGGAGCTCCCCGGCACCGACGAGGAGGACGTCGAATCCATCCGTCGCTTCCTCGGGGCCGAGACTGAAGAAGGTCGATCTCGGGGGGGCTGTACCGCAGGAGCCCTCGGGGTAGGAGGAGACCCACCGAGGGCTCACCGCCACCAGCAGGGGAATGGACAGCCCTCACCTGCACTCCACCCGATGCACCACCGTCCGACGACATCAGCAGACGAGGTCCTGGTACCACCGACGTCGATGGCAGCTATCCGATGTCTCGGCGCCGATGCAGAGGCCCGATGCCTCGATGCACTCGATGCAGGGGCGGCCGAGGAAGATGGTCTGGACGCTGACGACGTCGATGCACTCGAAGATCCCGGTGCCGATGCCGATGAAGAGCCCGAGAACAACACGTTCCACTGGGCTAGTCTCGCTACCTGAGTCCGCCTTTGAAGCAGGGAACACAGACTACAGTTCTGAGGGCGGTGCTCGGCCCCCAGACACTGAAGACACGACGAGTGTCGATCAGTGAGCGAGATAACCCGGGCGCACTGGGTGCACTTCTTGAAGCCGCTGGAAGGCTTCGATGTCATGGGCGGAAAAATCACGCCGGCGAAATCAAAAGCCGAAATGGCGAAATTTGGAGCACCAAAATTTAGAGGGAGAAAAAAATCTCGACCGAGGCCGAAAAGAGGCCTATCCCGACGACGAAAGAAAACTTACCGGGGCAAAAAAGCTAGAAGTACGGGGAGGATTTACACGAAACCCGGCGAGGGGTTTCCGGAGCACTTCCCGACTAGGACAAAGCTTTCCGAAGGAAAAAAAACACGTTCAAACAAATTGGGACGCGCGAGGTCGACTTTCCGGGGCTCGACACGGCGAAAAACACGACCGTACCGAGTGCGGACAAAGAAGACTGGCCGGCTCGAGCCGGTTTCGGGCGGGAAGACGGCCGCGCATGCGCGGTGCGCGCGGCGCGCGGAGGGCTAGCAAAGGACTTTGCTAGTGAAGTTTCCGATTGGAGGGGCTGCCGTGGACGTCACCCATCAGTGAGAACAAGCAGCCTGCTTGTCCTCGGAGAAAGAATGTAAGACATTAAAAAACAATGGGAGAAGTCTTTTACTTTTCAGGAAGCTTTAAATGTCGGGGGGTGGTGGGGGGTGGGGATCAGCATTCTGATCAGTAAGAGTGTCCCATTTGTACTGTATGACTGGTACAGATACAGAGGGCCGATTGGTGTGGGTGAGGGACACATTGATGCAATGGAACTAGTTATACTGAATATGTATGTCTTGGTGAGACCTAAGGTTACTTTCTTTGTGGAGCCATTTAAAATCCTTATGCAAGTGGGACAGGAGGTACTACTTGTGGGAGGTGAAATGAACTCTGGATTGAGCCAAATAGATTAGTATAAAGGGGGATCACGAAGAAAGATGAAGAGGCATAGAGTTTGCACTAAGAGTTGGATGTGGGGTTTAATTGACATCTGGAGAGCACGTAACCTGGGTTATAAGGATTTAATTTTTTTCTCAGGACATCAGTCCTACTTTAGATTAGATTATCTGTTTGGTTCTGCTCATCAGTTGAGTA
Organism: Microcaecilia unicolor; assembly: GCF_901765095.1. Classification (NCBI taxonomy): domain Eukaryota; kingdom Metazoa; phylum Chordata; class Amphibia; order Gymnophiona; family Siphonopidae; genus Microcaecilia; species Microcaecilia unicolor. Next base: position 329,680,946 of record NC_044032.1, read on the forward strand.
AATGGGAGCAGATGACCATACAGTCCATTCAGGTCTTAAGACCATGCAATGGTCTTGGGGAAACTAAAGGTGGCATGGCGAGAACACGACAGAGAGACTGTGAAGCTTGAGACTAGCCTTAAACAGGTTATTCTGATTAAGATGCAAGTATCACATATTATACAACTGGCAACCAACTTCAATGATAAAAAACTGCAGAAGCTGCTTTTGGATTTAAATGAAGCACTGTTAAATGATATCATTTGTGTCTTGTCTGCCTTTGATGTGGCAACAAGTCTCGTCTGCTGATCAGATTTATAAACAGTTGCACAGAATACTGTTCCCTTTTTATACTTTAATAAAAGATTTCAATATAAAATCATATGTAAATGTGGACAAAGCCTGTGGGGACGGGGACAAACTTTGTGTTATTCTCTACATAGTAGCTCTCAGGTGCAGTCTCTTGAACAGAAAATTCCAAACTTTGTGTCGAGCTGTCAGCTAAATATCCTGTAGACTACCATCTAAAACATTCTTAACAGTAGAGGAAATATAGTAAGCCTTATTATAGAAACAGGAAGAGAAAGTATTCAGGAAGCTGCAACACGAAAGAAATACTGTTTCAACATCTCAGTAGTTGAGATGAAACTACAAAAAGGAAAATTAATAAATCTCAAATTACAGCCCCTTATCAAATTCTCCATCTGCTTATCATCTACAATAAATTTCCATTTACAAAAGAATTATTAATTGCTACACAGCTCAAATCAAAAATTTTGGCTATTCGAGTCACCTTCTTTTTATGTTTTCTATGCAGATGCAAGAAGTTAAGTATGCCTATAATGATTCCTCGCAGCTGGAAGATTTTGTATTTATTTATTTTTGTTACGTTTGTACCCCGTGCTTTCCCACTCATTGCAGGCTCAATGCGGCTTACATGGGGCAATGGAGGGTTAAGTGACTTGCCCAGAGTCACAAGGAGCTGCCTGTGCCTGAAGTGGGAATTGAACTCAGTTCCCCAGGACCAAAGTCAACCACCCTAACCACTAGGCCACTCCTCCACTCTGTTGAGTGTTTGATGAATAGTTAGTACATTTGTGTTTATTTTCCTTAAATGGGCCTTTTTTTCTGGGTGGGGGGGAGAGGAGGGGAAATTAATATCTTCTATTATTGAAATTTGATCACGCTCTGCTCTCTTAGGTCATCCTTCTATGATGTGGTAATTTTTACGGGTTTCTTTTACAAAGCCACACAGTTGATTCCTGTGCGGCAAATGAGAGGAAGCCCATAGGAAATGAATGGGCTTCCTCTCATTTGCCGCACTGAAAAACCGGTAGAACGGCTTTGTAAAGGAGGCCCTAAATTTTCCTTTTTATTATTTGTAATGCATTATCATTACTAAGTATAAATGTGGTTTTTTCTTTGTAAAATTTTCAAAATGTTAATAAAAATAATGTAAAAAAAAAGAAAAAAATAAAGCAAATGATGTAACTCAAGGAAGGGGGAGAGACTCCCATTAGTAAATATCCTAGCCCTAGGACAAGTAGACAGCACACTTTATTAGAAATGTTTGGAACCTCTTTAGAGTAAATTATACCCCCATTATACAAAGGATTAAAAGAGACCAAGTGGTCTTGGGGGACTTCTTGTTATCCTAGGCAGGGAGGATTAACCACCCAGCTGCTTGTATATCTTAACCACTTCTATATAACATAACAGACGTTTTATATACTGTCTCAACCAATGGCTCTAAACAGTTTACAAAATGAAACAAATCATAATATACACTGAGTTATAAACAGTTACTGAAGATTAAAACTATAAAATAAAAAGCGACAACCAAGGATCATAAAGCCTCTGAAAAAGCCAGAATTTATAAATAATACATGGTAAAAAAGAGTTTACAGAAAATATATGTTTGGCATAACTAAACTGAGCACCTTAGAGGAAATTATTAACATAGTAACATAGTGTGATCCATCCAGTCTGCCCAACACACCCTGACACCTTCCTATGGAGCATACACCTCTTCACTCCCACACCACCACCATCCCCCAAACACAGCGTTGCATCTTCCATTCTGATCTGTCTTTTGCCATTTCCGGAACACAGAATGTAGAATCTGCCCTGAACTGGCCTTACTTCCCAAATTAATTGTAAAATACTAAAAAAAAAAAGAGTGGCAGCAAAGGGTAAAAGTTTATAAGAGGCCAGGATGCTGTTTTAAGAATAATATTCTAGAAGGTCAAACTAGATGTATTCATGTATCCGACACCCTCACAGGCTTTCTACTTATAACATATTTGTAACAGCTTTTACTATGAGTTTTTGCCTCTGTGGGTCACCTGTGATGGGTCAAGATTGTACACCTATTCAGGGCCGGTCTTAGCAAGTGCGGGGCCCCGTGCAGACCAATTTGGTGGGGCCCCATCCTAGCCCCGCCCCAGCTCCACCCCATTGATTAAATTTTTAGAACATTTTTTATTTATGAAATTTCAAATAAAGACAAATGAAGCTAAATTTGTACAGAAAAACTGATTGAAATAATAAGCACAATGCTATCATGAACCCCCTCCCCAGAAATTATTCAGTTCAAGTCCACTACAATTAGTAGTTCCAATTCTCATAACCCCGGGGGGGTCAGAGGTGTGGACACACAATCTCTCCACTGCAAAACACTATACACAAACTTGTGCAAAAACACACTCATAACCTTACCAAACCATAACAGCACTAATTCCAAGGACAGGACGAGCTACAACCTTATGCGTGGAAAGGCAGAACTGTAATTACACCAAGCTCTAAAACACCATTACACTACCTCGTGAAAAAAAACCAAAACAAAAAGGGCTGCAAATACTACACGCTAGCAGGATACTGCACCTTGATCACAAATGAAAAACACATGACAACAGACATGAAGGCAAAATACTGAACTGGAAAGTTACCTCAAGAAGTCAGACTCAGCATGCAGCAATACTAGAAAAATTGAAACTTACATGCAAAATATCACAGATGCACATTTCCAAAAGCAGACATATTCCAATTAATAAATTCTGAATAAAATACTTTTTTCTACCTTTGTTGTCTGATCATTTAGTTTTTCTATTCGCATTGGTCCCAGTGTCTTCTGTTTTATGCAGTGTCTTCTTTCCATTTGATATTTTTTCTCTCACCATGTCCACCATCCTCCTGTGTCCTGTCTACCATCTGTAGCCCTGTCCCTATCCTTTCTCCAGTTTCAGCATCTGCCTTCAAAGTGTTCCAATCCAGCCCTTAAATTCAGCAATTTCCCCTTCATCCATGTGCATCTACTTTCCTCCCCTCCACTACATCCATGTCCAGCATTTCTCCTCTCTCTCTTCCCTCCATCCATGTGCATCTCTCCTTCCTTTGTCTTTCCTTCCCTCCATTCCATATCCAGCAATTCTCCTCTCTCCCCTGCCCTCCCCTCCTCTCCCTGGGCCCTGCCCTCCCATCCATGTCCAGCCAATTTTCCTCTCTCCCTGGGCCCTGCCCTCCCACCCCATCCATGTCCATCGATGCTCCTCTCTCTCCTTCCCTCCTCCATCTATCCAAATCTAGCAATTTTCCTCCCTCCCCTCCATGTCCAGCAATTAATCCTCTCTCCCTGGGCCCTGCCCTCCCATCCATGTCCATCGATGTTCCTCTCTCCCCTTCCCTCCTCCATCTATCCAAATCCTGCAATTTTCCTCCCTCCCCTCCATGTCCAGCAATTAATCCTCTCTCCCTGGGCCCTGTCCTCCCATCCATGTCCATCGATGCTACTCTCTCCCCTTCTCTCCTTGATCTATCCAAATCCAGCAATTTTCCTCCCTCCCCTCCATGTCCAGCAATTAATCCTCTCTCCCTGGGCCCTGACCTCCCATCCATGTCCATCGATCAATGCTCTCCTCTCGCCCCATCCCTCCTGCTCCCATGTCCACCTGCCCGCCCTCTTCTCTTCAAATCTTCAAGTATTTATGTTTAAATCTTTTTATTCAAAACAATATCTTCAATTACAGTTACAATTCGCAATTCTAATTAGAAGACTTAACATGTCCTCAATTCAACGCTTTCCAACATATAAATTCACAAAAACAGATTTCAAACATTCCCCCCCCCCCCCCCCCCCCCCGATGAAAAAATCTCAGCGGCACTGTATTTTGAGACCCCAAAGTAAGGGCCGAGTTCAGAGTATCTTGAACATCCTCACAGAGATTCTCCCAGCCAAGCGAAGCAGCGTAGTGCCACACCTGATAATATGCAAAAGAGTCCTTGGCTGGCATTTTAAACTCCTGTTGCAGTTCTGTAAACTCCTTGATTTTCCCCTCCTCATCTAACAGCTGATACATGTAGTGAATCCCACGCTCTTGCCAAGCGAGAAGGGTCATTGAGAATGTGCCTGCTGGGAAGTCTGGATTATTTTTCAAAGGCAAGAATGGTGTGGCCACTGGGGAGAAGTTATGGCGCCTACACAACCACCTCCAGGCAGCTCTTGCTGAACTAATAAACGGGTTTTTTCTAATCTCCAGTTGTGGCTTTCTACCCGTTGTATGCACCAGCCATCCCAAATGCTCTCTGGGGGCTAACAATGTTTCAATCACAGTTGGTGTGAAGTCGTGGGTACCCGCCAACCAGTCTCGGATATGTCTCAGTACACATGAAACTACCAAGTACCTAATATTCAATAATCCCATTCCCCCATGAGCTTTTGGTTTTTGTATCACTGTCATCGGCAGTCTAGGGCGCCGGTCCCTCCACAGAAAGCCTTGCACCATACGATGCAGCAGCCGCTCCTCCCTACGCCGCAAGTACAGTGGCAACATTTGGAATAAGTAGAGCCACTTTGGAGCTACCATCATATTAAAAAGTGCTATACGGCCGGCCAGTGTGATGGGATAGGCGCCCCAAAGTTGTTGCAGTCGACGGGTCTCCGCCAACAGCGGGAACACATTCATGTTATATAATTTAGATAGGTCGGTCGGGACCAAGACCCCCAGGTACTTTATCTTATCTGTTGCCCAGTCTAGAGGGAACTGGTCTCCCCAGCCACTCCGCACCTCTTCTCCCAGGGGCAGACCCTGTGACTTTGTAAGATTTAGCTTGAATCCCGACATCGCCCCATAACCTCTCAACACATCTAATAAGCATTGCAGTGTCGAATGGGCCGGGTCTAAAAGCAGCAGGAGATCATCTGCATAAGCAAGTATTTTGGTAACTACCCCCTGAATTCCGATGCCCCGTATCCGCTCCACATAAATGGAATTTGCATTGCATGCAGTCTCTGACACCATGGAGTAAATTTTTTCCTCTGCTCCTGCAGCGCAGCCGAGTAATCCTGATAAATTCGGACTTGGTGGCCATTGTACTTAAGTTCCTGACGCTTTTGTCTATAGCCTTGGAGGATTTCTACCTTGTGCACGTAGTTATGCACTTTGATGATAACTGTTCGTGGGTTCTGCCTTCCCTCCTGATGTCTTCCCACCCGATGGGCCCGCTCTAAACAAATCTTGCCCGCGTGGTCCGACAACGCAAACTCCTCAGCTAGCCACTTTTCCAGCACAGACGCTAGCGCTTGGTCAGGAACCGATTCGGGAAGGCCCACCAGCCGCAAATTCCCCCGACGCGACCTGTTCTCCAAGTCATCCAGTTTTACCTTTAGCTGCTCCACTTTCACTGTAAGTTCTTTAACTTGGCGCGCGGTTGGGCCCGATGCATCCTCAATGTCCGAGACTCGCTTTTCTAGTTCCCCTGTTCTTTGTACAGTGTCTGCCTCGTTTCAGAGCATCATGTGACCCCCTCAAATCTTCAAGTATTTAAATTTACCTCCATTGCAGGCAGCTTGGCAGTGTCAGTGAAAACGCTGTGATGTCCCACCAGCCTTCCCTTCGCTTGTTCGTTCCCTCAGTGCCCCGCCTTCTTCTGATGTCATTTCCTTGGGGGCAGGACACTGAGAGGGAATGAACGAGCGAAGGGAAGGCTGGTGGGACATCACAGCGTTTTCACTGACACTGCCAAGCTGCCTGCAACGGAGTGGAGGTAAATTTAAATAGCGCCGGCCGGGAATCGGGAGCAAAGGAGGCTAACTGAGGCGCGCCGCGCAGGGCCCCCTTAAGCGCGAGGTCCTATGCGGCCGCCTCGGCTTAAGACCGGCCCTGCACCTATTTGATTACTCACTGAAGAATAAAGAGGTGTTTTATTACAAGCTTGGACTTCATCTTTTGTCTGATTAACTTGGAACATTTTACTTCCACCTTCTTGTTTTCCTAAAATTTTCTTTTGGCCTTATAGTTAACTTGCTAGTGCTTATGTTCTTATAATTTATTGTAACTTGATAAACTGCTCTAGCAGATAAAACAGTACAGAGCGGTGTACAGACTAATAACAAAAGAAATTTGAAAAGAACTCCAATTTTTTAACAGGAAAGTTCAGCAATCACACTAGTATAGAACAGCCGATCAGTCTGATCCCTCAAAAGCCTGTTTAAACAATCAGGTCTTTAAGATAAATTAAAATTTTTTAAAGGAAGATTCTGAACGAAGGGAGGAGGAAAAATGTTCCACATGTGGGGGGCAAGGAAGAAAAACGCATTGTCTAGTAGTTTCATAGTGAGCCATTTTAGGTCTGGGAAGGACCTTGTGGTGGTCATTTAAAGAACAGAGAAGACAGGAAGGAGAATAAAGGATTATAAGGTTGGAGAGATAATCAGGAAATCCAAGTAGGAAAGCATGAAATGTTAAAACTGCTATTTTATAAGTAACCTGTTGCTTGACAGGGAACCAGTGCTGTTATTGCAGAGGGGTTGTGTGATCCGAGAGGCAGGCATGACATAATAGTCTGATTGTGGCATTTTGCAGCTTGTAACTTTTTCAACAATGACTATTTAGACCTGCATATACAATGTTACAGTCGTCCAATCGGAAACTGAAAAAAAGAGAGTAATAGCGCATGAAAGTCATTGTGATTAAAATAGTGAGGAACAGCTCTAAGCTGTTGAAAAAGGAAGAAAGATAATTTGGATAGATGTGCAATTTGAGGTCTTAAAGACAGGGCAGAGTCCCAGATAAAGCCCAAGTATAGCGAAGATACATACCTGTAGCAGGTATTCTCCGAGGACAGCAGGCTGATTGTTCTCACTGATGGGTGTTGTCCAGGGCAGCACCCCTAAACGGAAATCTTCCTAGCAACAAAGCTTGCTAGAGCCTTCGAGCGCGCGTGGGCGGCCATCTTCCCGCCCATCGCGCGAGAGTCCCGCTTTAATTAAATTATAAAGCAATAACAAAGGAAAGGACAACTCCAAAGGGGAGGCGGGCGGGTTTGTGAGGACAATCAGCCTGCTGTCCTCGGAGAATACCTGCTACAGGTATGTATCTTCGCTTTCTCCGAGGACAAGCAGGCTGCTTGTTCTCACTGATGGGGTATCCCTAGCACCCAGGCTCACTCAAAACAACAAAGAAGGTCAATTGGACCTCGCAATGGTGAGGACATAACAAAGATTGACCTACAAAGTAACATTTAACTGAGAGTGCAGCCTGAAACAGAACAAAAATGGGTCTAGGGGGGGGTGGAGTTGGATTCTAAACCCCGAACAGATTCTGCAGCACCGACTGCCCAAACCGACTGTCGCGTCTCCTGCTGGAGGCAGTAATGAGATGTGAATGTGTGGACTGATGACCACGTCACAGCCTTGCAAATCTCTTCTATAGTGGCTGACTTCAAGTGGGCCACCAACGCCGCCATGGCTCGGACACTATGAGCCGTGACATGACGTTCAAGAATCAGCCCAGCCTGGGCATAAGTAAAGGAAATGCAATCTGCCAGCCAACTAGAAATGGTGCGTTTTCCGACAGCAATTCCCTTCCTGTTGGGATCGAAAGAAACAAACAATTGGGCGGACTGTCTGAAGGGGCTTGTCCGCTCCACATAGAAGGCCAATGCTCTCTTGCAGTCCAATGTATGCAACTGACGTTCAGCAGGGCGGGTATGAGGACAGGGAAAAATGTTGGCAAGACAATTGACTGGTTCAGATGGAACTCCAACACCACCTTCGGCAAGAACTTAGAGTGCGTGCGGAGGACTAATGATGAAATTTAGTATAGGGAGCATGGGCTACCAAGGCTTGAAGCTCACTGACTCTACGAGCTGAAGTAACAGCCACCAAGAAAATGACCTTCCAGGTCAAATACTTCAGATGGCAGGAATCCAGTGGCTGAAAAGGAGGTTTCATCAGCTGGGTGAGGATGACATTGAAATCCCATGACACTGGTGGAGGTTTGACAGGGGGCTTTGAAAAAAGCAAACCTCTCATGAAGCGAACTAAAGGCTGTCCAGAGATAGGCTTACCCTCTACACGATAATGAAAAGCACTAATTTCACTAAGATAAACTCTTACGGAGTTGGTCTTGAGACCAGACTCTGATAAGTGTAGAAGGTATTCAAGCAGGGTCTGTGTAGGACAAGAACGAGGATCTAGGGCCTTGCTGTCACACCAGACAGCAAACCTCCTCCATTTTAAAAAGTAACTCCTCTTCGTGGAATCTTTCCTGGAAGCAAGACTTGGGAGACACCCTCAGAAAGACCCAAGGAGGCGAAGTCTACGCCCTCAACATCTAGGCCGTGAGAGCCAGAGACTGGAGGTTGGGATGCAGAAGCGCCCCCTCGTTCTGAGTTATGAGGGTTGGAAAACACTCCAATCTCCACAGTTCTTCGGAAGACAACTCCAGAAGAAGAGGGAACCAAATCTGATGCGGCCAAAAGGGCGCAATCAGAATCATAGTAACATAGTAACATAGTAGATGACGGCAGAAAAAGACCTGCACGGTCCATCTAGTCTGCCCACGATAAACTCATATGTGTATACCTTACCTTGATTTGTACCTATCTTTTTCAGGGCACAGACCGTATAAGTCTGTGCAGCAGTATTTCCCGCCTCCCAACCACCAGTCCCGCCTCCCATCACCGGCTCCGGCACAGACACCTTATAAGTCTGCCCTCCCCCATCCTAGCCTCTCAACCACCAACCCCTCTTCCCCCCGCCACCCAATTTCAGCTAAGCTTCTGTGGATCCATTCCTTCTGCACAGGATTCCTTTATGCCTGTCCCACGCATGCTTGAATTCCGTTACTGTTTTCATCTCCACCACCTCCCGCGGGAGGGCATTCCAAGCGTTCACCACCCTCTCCGTGAAGAAATACTTCCTGACATCTTTCCTGAGTCTGCCCCCCTTCAATCTCATTTCATGTCCTCTCGTTCTACTGCCTTCCCATCTCCGGAAAAGATTTGTTTGCAGATTAATACCTTTCAAATATTTGGAATATCATGGTCCCCCGTCTTGCTTGAGTTTCAGCAAAGTCTTCCCCACCAGAGGTATGGGAGGATACGCATACAGAAGGTCCTTCCCCCAATGTAGGAGAAAGGCATCCGACGCTAGTCTGTTGTGGGCCTGAAGTCTGGAACAGAACTGAGGAACCTTGTGATTGAGCTGAGTGGCAAAAAGATCCACCGAGGGGGTGCCCCACTCTCGGAAGATCTTGCGTATGACGCCCGAGTTGAACAACCAGTCGTGAGGTTGCATTATCCTTATCAATCTGTTGGCCAGACTGTTGTTTAGGCCTGCCAGATACGTGGCTTGGAGAAGCATGCCGTGCCCAAAGCCACATCTGGATGACTTCCCGACACAGAGGGCGAGATCCGGTGCCCCCCTGCTTGTTGACATAATACATGGCAACCTGATTGTCTGTCCGAATTTGAATGATTTGATAGGACAGCCGATCTCTGAAAGTCTTTAGAGCGTTCCAGACTGCTCGCAACTCCAGGAGGTTGATTTGAAAACCTTTTTCCTGGAGGGACCAAACACCTTGTGTGTGAAGCCCATCGACATGGTCTCCCCACCCAAGAAGGGATGCATCCGTTGTCAGCACTTTCTGTGGCTGAGGAATTTGGAAAGGATGTCCCAAGACCAAATTGGATCGAATCATCCACCATTGCAGGGAATTGTGAAAAGCGGTGGACAGCTGGATCGCATCCTCTAGATCTCCTGTGGCTTGATACCACTGAGAAGCTAGGGTCCATTGAGCTGATCTCATGTGAAGATGAGCCATGGGAGTCACATGAACTGTGGAAGCCATATGGCCGAGAAGTCTCAACATCTGCCGAGCTGTGATCTGCTGAGATGCTCTGGCCATGGAGACGACAGAAGATTGTCTGCCCTCGCCTCTGGGAGATAGGCATGAGCCGTCTGTGAGTCCAGCTGAGCTCCTATGAATTCTAGTTTCTGAACTGAAAGGAGATGGGACTTTGGATAATTTATGACAAACTCGAGTTGCTCCAGGAGTTGAATAGTCATTTGCATAGACTGTAGAGCTCCTGCCTCCGAGGTGTTCTTCACCAGCCAATCGTCGAGGTAAGGAAACACGTGCACTCCCAGTCTGCGTAGCGATGCTGCAACCACCACCAGGCATTTTGTAAATATCCTGGGCACAGAGGTGAGCCCAAAGTGCAGCACACAATATTGGAAGTGTTGAGTGCCCAGACGAAATCAAAGATACTTCTTGTGAGCTGGAATTATCGGGATGTGTGTATAAGCATCCTTTAAGTCCAGAGAGCATAGCCAATCATTTTTCTGAATCATGGGAAGAAGGGTGCCCAGGGAAACCATCCTGAACTTTTCTCGGACTAGATATTTGTTCAGGGCCCTTAGGTCTAGGATGGGACGCATCCTCCCCGTTTTCTTTTGCACAAGGAAGTACCTGGAATAGAATCCAAGCCCTTCTTGCCCTGGTGGAACAGGCTCGACCGCATTGGCGCTGAGAAGGGCGAAGAGTTCCTCTGCAAGTACCTGCCTGTTCTGGAAGCTGAAAGACTGAGCTCCCGGTGGGCAATTTGGAGGTGTGGCGATCAAATTGAGGGAGTACCCTGACCGGACTAATTGAAGAACCCACCAGTCGGAGGTTACAAGAGGCCACCTTTGGTGAAAATATTTTAACCTCCCCCCGACTGGAAGATCATCTGGCACAGGTACTTTTATGGCGGCTATGCTCAGCTGGAGCCAGTCAAAAGCCCGTCCCTTGCTTTTGCTGGGGAGCTGCAGGGGCCTGCCTGGGCGCACGCTGTTGACACGAACGAGCGCGCTGGGGCTGAGCCTGAGAAGGCTGTCGAGAAGGTGGATTGTACCTACGCTTATTGTAAGCATAGGGAGCAGTCCTCCTTCCCCTGAAAAACCTTCTACCTGTTGAGGTAGATGCAGAAGGCGTCCGGTGGGAGAGTTTGTCGAGGGCGGTTTCCTGCTGGTGGAGCTGCTCTACCACCTGCTCGACTTTCTCGCCAAAAATATTATCCCCCTGGCAAGGAACATCCGCAAGCCGCTGCTGGGCTTGATTGTCTAGGTCAGAGGCATGCAGCCATGAGAGTCTGCGCTTCACTATACCTTGAGCAGCGGATCTGGATGCAACATCAAAAGTATCGTAAATACCCCTGGACAGGAATTTGCGACATGCCTTCAGATGCCTGACCATCTCCTCAAAAAGGCCTGGTGAGCTCCACAGGGAGCTTATCCACCAAGTCCGCCAGTTGCTTCACATTGTTCCGCATGTGAATGCTCGTGTAGAGCTGGTAAGACTGAATTTTGGACACGAGCATAGAGGACTGAAAGGCCTTCCTCCCAAAAGAGTCCAGGTTTCTAGATTCTCGTCCCGGGGGCACCGAGGTAAAATCTCTAGAACTCTTGGCTCTCTTGAAAGCGGAATCCACAACCATAGTCATGAGGTAACTGCGTCCTCATCAACTCAGGTTCTCCGTGAATCCGATATTGGGACTCAGCTTTCTTGGGGACGGTGGATTACATAGTGGTTTCATCCAGTTCCTTAGCAATGTCTCCTTAAGGACATTATGCAGAGGGACAGTGGATGACTCTTTAGGTGGCGAAGGATAGTCAAGGACCTCGAGCATCTCAGTCCTGGGCTCATCCACAGACACCGCAGAGAAGGGAATGCCCACAAACATTTCCCGGACAAATGAATAGAAAGAAAGATTCTCCGGGGAAAAAGCTTTCTTTCTGGGGAAGCAGTAGGATCAGAGGGAAGACCACAAGACTCCTCAGAAGAGAAATATGTGGGATCCTCCTCTTCTTCCCACGAGGCATCCTCCTCGGTATCGGACAAGAGTTCTCTGACTGCAGTCCGAAACCGGGCCTGTCTTGACGCCGAGGAACCACGTCCTCGATGACGACTCCCGTGCCAGTGGCGATGAAGCTCCCTCCAGCGATGTCGACGGGGAGTCGACCTGGGTGGCAGCCGACGCCGGTGCCGCAAGCGGTACCGGCGTTGGAGACCGCACCACAGGCACAGAGCCAGCCGCCACTTCCATCAACGGTACCGAGGGTGCAAGCACCCCCGGTACTGGAACAGACTGACGCAGCAGGCTTTCCAGGAGACCTGGGAGAATGGCTCGGAGGCGCCTGTCCAGAGTCTCTGCCGGAAAAGGCTGTGGGGCCGGTGCAGGAGCCGGAGGCAGAATCTGCAAGGGATGAGGAGGTGTGGTGGTCTCCGGACAGCCATTACCTGTGCTCCCGATGTAAATGCCATCTCTGGTGCCGACATCGATGCCACCGACCTCGTTACCGCTGTCGACGTTGACGCCGAAGAACCGGGCAAAGCTCCAAACAGATGGTCCCACTGAGCTAATCTCGACGCCTGTGTCCGCTTTTTAAGGCTAAGACACTACTTACACGTGTCTGGGCGATGGTCAGGCCCAAGGCACTGGATACACCATGAGTGGGGATCGGTACCTGAGATTGCCTGGTTGCATCGACCGCACTTCTTGAAGCTGCTGGGAATCCTCGATGTCATGGACGGAAAAATAGCGGCGGTGAAGTCAAAGTTCTCGATGGTGCCAAAAGAAGGGTACAAAAAAAGGAGAAACGCGTACGTGCGGCCTGAGAGGGCTGCGGCGGGAACGAAAGGAAACTTAGAAGGGAAACACTAAGAAAATAAGGATATTCTTTTTTTTTTTTTAAAGAAACAGTTCCACAAAGCACTAAAAGAAAAAAGCGGAAAAAGACCATGTAACAAAGGCTCTTTTCAGGAGCACACGGAGAAAGACCGCAAGCAGTCTCTCTTTTACCGCTGAAAGAAAAGAACTAAAGCGGGACTCTCGAGCGATGGGCAGTAAGATGGCCACGCCCGCGCGCGCTCGAAGGCTCTAGCAAGCTTTGCTGTTAGGAAGATTTCCGTTCGGGGGAGCTACCGTGGATGTCACCCATCAGTGAGAACAAGCAGCCTGCTTCTCCTCGGAGAATTAAAGCTACTGACAGGAGTGATTTGTATTCCGAATAGGGTAAGAGGCTTTTGGTGGAGGTGTAGAAAAACCAGTAAACCAAGAGGCAACTGTTTTATCTAGATTGAGGACTAAACGATGGTCCCTTAACCAATTGGTGACTTGTAATGGAAGGATTTTAAAGATTGCTTTTCAACTCTGTCTGAGTGACCGACAGTGCACTTTCTCATTAGTAGTAATTCTGTTTGTGTGAAAATGATTTGGAATGTTTAAGAAGATAAGACACGGCTCTAATTAATGTGGTATGTGAAGGGGGAGGTGGAGCATGTTTGAGTTCAGGCTGGCCACCTGAACAGAGAAACATGTGACCACATTCCCACACATTCAAGCATATTTTGTATGGCTTGTTTACCAAAACAGAGAAATTCTCAAGCATTCTGTAATTTTCCTTCGCTCTGAACTTGAGTTCTAAGCCTAATAAAAAAGGGAAACTTTTAACAGTGAAACCAGAAGCTCATCTATGGACAGACATATCGCATAGAAAAGACCACTCCTGGTCACGAGAGACTTCAGGTTTTCGCTGAAACGGGCTTCCTAGCTGATGACAAAGAGCCTGAATGTGGTAATCCATGACCAGTGATGTATGTATATTATGATTGTTTATTATTGCTTTTCCTGGTCTAGAAACTCCTGGCTTTGCTTGGATGTAGTGACCAGTGATGTAATGATTGTTTCTTTTTAACTATAGATAGGTATTGTTTCTTTTCAGTTATATAGCTTAATCATTGTGTATATATCTTAATCATTGTGTATCAGACAATAATGACTTGTAACCACTAATAAAAGTCTCATTTACCTAATATGAATCCCAAAGAATTCACAGTAATTGTTGAGTAGTCTGTTAGTGCTGTGTTAGTGAGGCAGGCTGTAAAACCAGGTCAGTACACAACTGCATCCAGGCACACCTAGAGAGGGGTAATCATGGTGGGAAGGGGGGGGGGAATGAATAACTTGGATAGGTAGAAAAGATTAGAACAATGTCATCTGCGTAATAATAAGCTGAAATCCATAATGACTGGTTGAGGGTCGGAAGAGGGCTTAAAAATAAATTAAAATAGAAGGGGGGAAAGGATTAAACCCTGGGGGACACCACAACGAAGTTCCTTAGTCGTTGAGGTTGAAGCTGCTGTATGGATTTGAAAATAACAGTGTGAGAGAAATTATCTGAACCAGTTATAGACTTCTCCTGAAATACCTTGTGATGAAAGATGAGAGAGAAGCAAAGAATGATATATGAGGTGA